>NC_136057.1:574662920-575031427 GCF_964261635.1 Lissotriton helveticus | reverse complement strand
ATGTGTGAATCGTTGATTGACTAGGTGTATAGGTTTAAGAGTGCATGTGGAAACAGTTGTTTGGGTGACTGAGTGTATTTATTTGTGTGTTGGTGAGCGAATATATGTTTTAGTTGTATATCTTCAACAAAGTAATCAAATAAAACGCATTGTGTGTGAGAGTTGGTATATATAAATAAGTATATGTAAGAGTCAGTCATTGTGAGAGTAACTATATGAATGAGTGTATAATTGTAATGGTGATTTTTTTAACATATTAACTATGAGTTACTATGTGTTTGAATAAATGAGGTGCTGTGTGTATAATTGTGTAAGGGAGTAAATGTAAGTGTGATTAATTTTTTTCATGAGTGAGTAGGATGACTGCATAACCGACTAAGATGTCTGCTGACGTGTCAATGTCTATATATGTGTATAAGTGCATTTGATAGTGTTCTATTAATTAGTGACTGCATGTATAAGTGATTCTGTTGTTGAATGGGTAGTTGTGTGTGTTAACTTAGGAATCAGTGAGTGGATATGTAGTAACTGGTATTGGTGTGTCAATGGTTTCAAATATGGTACTCTGTATTTTACAGTGAGTGATGAAAGGTTATATTAGTGTATGATGAGGTGTATCAGATTGTCACGTGGATGATGTCATCAGTGATGTCATCAGTGATGTTATTTAAGATGTCATTTGAGATGTCATCAGTGATGTCACTGACCATGTCATGAATGATGTCATATGTGACATCATCAGCAGTGTATTGCGGGTGCGCAAGTTATAGTTAGCAGAACTAACTATAACGGAGGAATTTCTTTGGTTTTGTATGAGTGAAATGTCCAGCTAACTAATACCCCTGAAACCTATGTTTTTTCTGTGAATTTCTAAGGTTTTTTAAATGCTAATTTCTAACTATAACGTCTCTAAAACCTATGGTTTTTTTCAGTGAATTTCAAAGCTTTTTTAAATGCCAATTTCTGACTGTAACGTCTCTGAAACCTATGGTTTTTACAGTAAATTTCAAAGGTTTTTTAAATGCTAATTTTTAAGTGTAACAGTAGTTATACCTATTTTTTGTTACTGATTTTCTACAGTTTTTAAAATCTTTATTTATAAATATTTGATTCATTTAATAACTACATTTTTCTGAAAATTGCAAACAATTTTTAAAAAAAAATTCAAACTGAAATATTGTTTAATTTTTTTCTTTTAATATATTTATATTATGTTCTAAAATTATATGTATGTGTCTTTAATGTACATATTAGGGCAAGAGATTATCTAAGATATTCATAAAAATAATATATTTGTACTTATAATAAACATAATTTTCTAAAATATATTTTGGTGGAGTCGCGTCGGGTGCGTGCTTCGTAAGCGCAGAGTGACCTAAAAAAAGATTTTATTGGTTCATAACATTTCCCATTGTAACTAGTGAAGGACCCCACTCATTCTTGTTGGATCATCTTTAGAGTGACATCTCTTTTCCTACAAGAACCCTTTTTGCTTGATTTTATTGGTGTTTTTCAAAAAATATCAAACAAAATGGCATCTGGCCAGCAGCAGGAGGAAGTATCTTCTGAAGAAGAAATCTTGCAGGAGGCACCACGTCCACAGAGGTCAGAATCTGTTGTGTGGAAATTCTTCACTTTTCCACCTGGAGAGAAGAAAGAAAATGCGAGAAAGGTGACGTGCAAAATTTGTGACCGAGTCCTGTCTAGAGGCAGTGAAAAAAAACACTCTTGTGGCACTGCTTCTATGTACAAGCATCTCCGGACCACACATCCTCTTAATCTTGCTCAGGAGGAAATGAGGCTAGCTGCTTTGAACCCCTCACCTGCTGTGGCAAGTACGTCTGGAGCGTCATCAGGAACACCTGCAATGGACAGTAGGCCAGAATTCACCTTTCTTGAGCAACACTGCGTGAAGTGCAAGAAACTTATATGCTTCAGTGAGTAGTCGGAGGATGCAGTTTGTGCTGCACAATGCAACCATCGTTGTTAATTTTTTGTTGTTGTTTTTGGAATGATAAGTAATTCCAAAAGTTTCCTGTTTTATTCGCTCTTTTTTTGTTCATTTTTTGAATAAACATCGAAAAATAAATACAAAATTGTACCAAAATTTTTTAAAATAATACAAAAGAAAAAAAGAGTTCTTATCAGAACTACCTTATCTGGTTAAAGAAAGAACTATATTTGCAAGGTAATGTGTGAAAGTTTGGTTGAATATATGTATACAGCATGATTGACTGAAAGAATGCGTTAGTAGTGTATGGTAAATTTATAGGTGAAGATTTATGAGGAAGTACTGCAGCGTGACACTGCAAGCTCTTTAGCTGCACTGCACTGTGGCACTTCCGAAGCACAGGCATGTGACATATGTACATGAATATGTTGCAACTCTGTGCTTCCCTCTGCACTGCTGCACAAACTGCAGCCATGCGGTGACACAGGCACCCGTGCGCCATGGTGCAAGGATGTCTGTGTCATGCGGAGATAGTTTTTGTGTAGGAAGGGACACCTTCCTGCACAAACACAATCAGTAAAAAGGCGTTTTCGTCTTTCAATGTATGCTGTGGAATGCAGCATGCCATGAAAAAGGAAAAATGAGGAGAAATGAAAACAATTCTTCTCGTTGCGCCTTGCTACACCAACTCTAGGATGGTGCAGCATTCACACACATCTCCAGATTTACGATTTCTCATAAATCTGGAGATGTGTCTTGTTCTATGGGTGTTGCGTGGGAACACCCACAGCAACGCCCCTTCAACGCAAAGTTCTGTGTATGAAGGGGTCGTATTCACATGGGGAGAAAAAACCATGCAGGGTGGATTTGTCCTCTCCTTGTAAATATGAAGGAGTGCCTGGCGCCATCACTACATTACAAAAAGTGGTGGACTGGTGGTGCAGGGTGCTTGTAAATCTGCCTGATAAAAGCTTAGGTATTGGCAGACTGATACAATAAGAACATAGTGTTGGAGGGGTGATTGAAGAATTGCATGAGACTGACAGGAGGTATCCTACGCTGCATGGGTACTACTTTAGTATTTAATGGAGTGGACCAATAATATGTATCTGCTTAGAGATTTGTAGGGATTATGCACAGAATAGTTTATGTGTACTTGTGTTGGTACCTAGGTCATTTTATAAGAATGCCACTAGTAACTGGAATGATGACCGTGCTGCAAACAGAGTGAACACTTAATTTATAAGTGCTCACGTATTGGTGGAGTGATAGGATAAGTAGATAGTGGTAGATAAGTGATTAAAGAAGTGCATGGGACAGACTGGACGATTGCTACACAGCATGAGTACTAACTGGGTATTTAGAAGAGTGTATCAATAGTATGTAGCTAGTTAGAGTTCTGCTTGGATAGTGCACAAAATATTATAGCTGTACTTGTGTTAGTAGCTAGGCCATTCCATAAGTTCATGACTAGTAACTAGAATAATTACAATATTACAAACAGAGTGTATAGTGAATTTATAAGTGCTTAGGTATTGGTGGAGTGATAGGATACGTAAATAGTGTTGGAAGGGTGAATGGAGAAGTGTATGGGACAGACATAAGGATTCCTAGACTACATAGGTACTAACTGGGTATTTAGAAGAGCGTATCAAGAGTATGTAGCTGGTTAAAGGTCTGCATGCATAGTGCACAAAATACTGTAGTATGGTGTGTCTATGGTTTCGAGAACAGTAGTCTGTATTTTAGGGTGTGAGGAGGTGGATCAGATGATCACGTGGATGATGTCATCAGAGATGTCATATGAGATGTCATCAGTGATGTCACTGACCATGCCATGAGTGATGTAATATGTGATGTCATCAGCAGTGCATTGCGAGGGTGCGAGTTATAGTTAGCACAACTAACTATAACGGCTGAATTTCTTTTGTTTTGTACGAGTGAAATGTCCAACTAACTATGAGGGCCATGAAACCTGTGGTTTTTTCAGTGAATTTTATATATGTATTTAATATCCTCTCACTCTTACAAGGAAGGAATCAGCACTCAGGTTGTAGTTTGAAAGTATTTAATCTGCGAAGGACGTGATCCATGCGTTCCGGCTCGTCCGAACCTTGATAACGATACAAGACGTCGTTGTAGCATCTTTTGTTAATGTTGGCATTTGTACATTTAAATAAGGACTACATATTACTTTAATCCCAAAAGCTGGCCGCAATATTGGCCTGGTCACGATGTGAAATTTCAGGAATTGATACAATAAAGAAAGGAAATCAAGTGTTTTCATATGCACACAATGTCCGTTCAAGCATTCTTTCCCCGTGACCGCCATACCTGTATGTTCATCAACGTGACTTATTGATAATAAACATACTTAGGATTGCAAACATCAATATAAACAATAGACTACACATTACTTTAAAGTGAAAGGCTATCGGCAATATTAATCTGGCACGTTGCGTATTATAATGGTTCTTACACGAAAGAAAAGAAAAAAAAGGGGTGTTAATATACGCACACTATCCATTCATGGCTCATTTGAGATGTCATGAGTGATGTAACTGACCATGTCATGAATGATGTAATGTCTGAGGTCATTAGCAGTACTTTGCAGGGGCAGTTAGCTCAGGTAACTATAACTGCTGAATTTCACTGGTTGTGTATGAATTAAATCTGAGTCTAACTATACTGTCCCTGTATTCTTTGTTTTTTCAGCAAATTTCTAGTTTTTTTAACGTTAAGTAAGATGCATATCACAATGGATGGTGGGGGATTGGAAGCAGGGCCTGGCATTGTGCTGCCCCCACCCAAGCTTGCTGCTCCTGCCTTCCCTCCTCCTAGCCATCCATTGTCCAAGTCGGTGTCCTGCTCCCTTATTACAGCCCTGTGTGGCAGTTGTTCTGCTACTGGCCTTCCTGCCTTCTCTGAACAGTTAGCTTGCTGCCCCATCCACCTCCTCCCTATCCTCTGTTGTCTGAATCCATGGACTAGCCTCCTCCCTCCTGTCATGCATGGTCTGATATGCTGCCACTGCCCTCCATTTAGCATGATGTACCAGTCCACTCCTCCTGCCCTCCATTGCCCTAATCTATGCCCCATCATTGACCTCCTGCTTAGCCTCTGTGCTTAGCTTGCTGCCCCTATTCTCCTTTCCCCTGCCCTCCAATGTCTGTGTGCATGCCCCTGCTCCATCCTTTTTTCCCACCATGCTCCATGAACCTGCCACTCCTATCCACTCTGAGTGTTCTGTTAAGATGCAACTCCCCTCCCACCTGTCTAGCATTGTCAGATGACTGTAACCTGTCCCTGCCACCTCCACCCTGCCTGTCCACATTCAATGCCTCTATCCCTTTCCTCCTGTCCCCCATGGTCCATTTTACTGCCACACACTTCTGCCCTCCCTGGTCTGTTGTGCTGCAACTACTCCTTCTGCCTGCCCCGCGTGGACTATTGTGAGGCCCCTTCCCCTGAATTCTCTTGTCTGTGCCCAGGTCCTGACCCTCCCTTTCATCCTCTATGGTCCTTTGTGCATGTCTCTGCACCCTCCTTCTTGCCCATCATATCCATTGTGCTGCCACTAACCCTCCCGCTTGCCATGCATGGTCCTCTGTGCTGCCACGGCCCCTCCGACCTTCCCTGTGTGGTCAGCTAGCTGCCCCTGACCCCCCCTCCCACCTTCCCTCCATGGTCTGTGTGTATGCCATTATAGTCTCACTGTCGCTCTTCATGGTGTGTCTTGCTTCTAGTGCCCATCCTGCCTGACCTCAATGGTCATCTTGCTGCTCCTGCCCTGCCCCCTTGCCCCAGCCCTCTGTTTCTATGTGAAGACCCCTATTCCCTCCCTCCAGGCTTGTCTGTTCCATTGTAATGCCCCTGATCCATCCCTCCTCCCCTTCATGGTCCGTTATGCTGCAGCTTTCTCTCCTGTCTGTTCATTATGGTCAACTAGCTACCATTGCCTCTTTCCCCTTTGTTCTCTGTTGTCCATGTGCATGGTCCTGTCCCCTCCCTATTGCTTTCTATGAATTGTTGTGCTGCACTCCCGCCCCACATGCCCTGCGTGGTGTATTGTGCTGCTACAAACCCTGATGCTTTCCCTGTAGGGTCAGTTTGGTGCACCTCTCCATGTCCCTCCTGTCCTCTGGTATCCAAGTCCATGTCCCTACCCCAATTCCTCCTGCCTTCCATGATCCAATGTACCATACTTGCTCACATTTTGAACTTGGTAAGAGGGAGATTTTGAAAAAAACCTGGGGTATTGATTTTCCCCTTTAACTTACATTGAAAAAGAGGAGATTTTAGACAGGAGACAGATCAAATAAAGACCTGTTGGCATGTATGGTTGTTCTACCACTGCCTCTTCCTTCTGCTCACAATGGTCTATTATATTGCCACAGCCTCTCTTGTCAGTCCTGTATTGTTGGTGTGTTGCCCCTGCCCCTCTTCCACTGCCCTCCATAGTCTGTTGTGCTGCCACTGCCCTTCCTGCCTGCCCAGTGTGGTCAAATTGTTGCCTCTGCACCCTCCTACCAGCCTTCAATTTTCAGAGTCCATGCCCCTGGCCTCTGCCTCTCACCAGTATCCTAATTAATAACTAGATTGCTAACATTCTATATTTATTACAAAAGTGTGGAAACCCTGACGTCATCTTGATGTAATGAAAACTGTAATACCTAGAGCATTTCCTTTAGAAATTACATATATGAGAGGGTCCTATTTGCATCAAAATTATGGTCAGTGCTCTAAAAAAGTAAAATGAGGACATATTTTCTGAGTTTTCAAATAGCGACGAAGCACTTTTAAATTATTTGTTATCTTTATTTTTTTTATGCAGTTGACCACTTGATTCAATTTTGCACTTAGGGGAGAGGATGTGGTGTTACTTCCAGAGCTGCAGATTTTGCAAGTGGGGAACCAGGTTGGAGTTTCTGCTTCAGCTTGACATTCTGTGATTCTGTTCAAATCACTTAATCTCCCCATGTCTAAAACCAAAATAAATTTGTTCTTTTGTGATGTAACCAATGCTCATGTAAAGCACTTCAATACCTGACAAGTCTACACTATATAAAACTGCAACAACAACAAAAAAAAGTGTTTTGCACACTTCTGTCATTGGGCTACATGTGGGCTACATCTGGGTGATATTTGTTCTACATTTGGGCTCTTTTGTCTTGGGAGATTTATATGCATTTACTGCAGTCTCCTCAGTAGGAAACGCTTTCAGATTTTTACTTTGATTCCATCAAGAAGGTATTCAGATGTGTCACGCATTTGCCATAAATTCTGAATGTTATCACTCTAGTTGCTCATTAGATCACTGTAGTAAAGGTACTGCTCACCACGGAAGTCTGCTGCTAGTATTAAAAGTGTATGTTTCAGTCTGCATGACAGAATTTTGTAATGAAATAGCAGAGGATTCGAGAATTTACTCAAAATGTGCCCTAATTTTTCTTTCTTCAGCACTAATCATAATTTCTATGGCAAATTGAACCCACTCATTGAGTTCCTTTTAAAATTAAATGTTTTAAGTGTTACCGGTTTATTCCAATCAAGATGGCTTCAGGTGTGCCGTACTTTTGTCATAAGTAAGACAGTAAGCGCTCTAGTTATTCTTAAGAACACTCTGGGATATTCTGTCATTGAGCTATACGTGGGCTACATCTCTATGTTATTTGTGCTACATTTGGGCTCTTTTGTCTCTGGTGGCCTTCTTGGGAGAAATATTTGTTATGAAGTTTACTAATTTCCTCATTTACTGCAGTCTCCTCAATAGGAAATACTTTCAGTTTTTTACTTTGGTTCCATCAAGAAGGCATTCCGATGTATCACACATTTGTCATAAATTCTAAATGTTAGCACTCTAGTTGCTCATTAGATCACTGTAGTAAAGCTACTGCTCACCAGGGAAGTCTGCTGCTGGTATTCAAAGTGCATGTTTCAGTCTGCATATCAGAATTTTTTAATGGAATAGAAGAGGATTTAAGAAGTCAAAATGTGCCCTAATTTTTCTTTCTGCAGCACTAATTATAATTTCTATGGCAAAATGAATCCCCCTCATTTTGTTCCTTTGCAAATTAAATGTTTTAAGTCCGCCCGTCATCCTAATGACCCCCTAACTGTTTTACGTGTTATTACTTTATTCCAATTAAGATGGCTTCAGGTTTGCCATACTTTTGTCATAAGTAAGACTGTTAGCGCTCTAGTTGTTCTTTAGAACACTCTGGGACATTGGGCTATACTTGGGCTCCATCTGGGTGATATTTGTGCTATATTTGGGCTCTTTTGTCTCAGGTGGCCATCTTAGGAGACTTATTTGTTATGAAGTTTCCAACTTTCCTCATTTACTACAGTCTCCTCAGTAGAAAATACTTTCAGGTTTTTACTTTGATTCCATCAAGAAGGCACTCAGATGTGTCACACATTTGCCACAAATTCTGAATGTTAGCACTCTAGTTGCTTATTAGATCACTGTAGTAAAGCTACTGCTCAACAGGGAATTCTGCTGCTGGTATTGACACTGACTGACTGACTGATTGACACAGACTGACCCTGATTGACTAACAGTGACACTGACTGACACTGATTGACTGACACTGACTGACTGACACTGATTGACTGACACTGATTGACACTGACTGACTGACTGACTTACTGACACAGATTGACTGACACTGATTGACTGACACTGACTGACTGACACTGACTGACACAGACGGACACTGACTGACTACTCTCTACTACTCTACTACTCACTCTCTACTACTCTCTACTACTCACTCTCTACTACTCACTCTCTACTACTCTATACTACTCACTCTCTACTACTCACTCTCTACTACTCTATACTACTTACTCTCTACTACTCACTCTCTACTACTCACTCTATACTACTCACTGCTATTCACTCTCTACTATTCACTCTCTACTACTCTCTCTCTACTACTCACTCTCTACTACTCACTCGCTACTACTCTCTACTACTCACTCTCTACTACTCACTCTCTACTGTTCACTCTCTACAACTCTCTACTACTCACTCTACTAATCTATACTACTCTCTACCATTCATTCTCTACTACTCACTATCTACTACTCTCAACTACTCTCTCTCTACTCATTCTCTACTACTCACTCTCTACTACTCTCTCTCTACCACTCACTCTCTACTATTCACTCTCTATTACTCTCTACTACTCACTCTCTACTACTCTCTAATACTCACTCTCTACTACTCTCTACTATCTTTACTACTCACTCTCTACTACTCACTCTCTATTACTCTCTGCTACTCACTCTCTACTACTCACTCTCTGCTACTCTCAACTACTCACTCTCTGCTACACACTCTTTACTACTCTCTGCTACTCACTCTCTACTACTCACTCTCTACTACTCCATACTACTCACTCATTACAACTACTCACTCTCTACTACTCTCTACTACTCACTCTCTACTACTCACTCTCTACTACTCTCTACTACTTACTCTCTACTACTCTCTCTCTACTACTCACTCTCTACTACTCACTACTATTCACTCTCTACTACTCACTTGTTACTCCTCTCTACTACTCACTCTCTACTGCTCACTCTCTACAACTCTCTACCACTCACTCTACTACTCTATACTACTCTCTACTACTCTCTACCACTCACTCTCTACTACCCACTCTACTACTCACTCTCTACTACTCACTCTCTACTACTCTCTACTACTTACTCTCTACTACTCTCTCTCTACTACTCACTCTCTACTACTCACTACTATTCACTCTCTACTACTCACTTGTTACTCCTCCCTACTACTCACTCTCTACTGCTCACTCTCTACTACTCTCTACTACTCTCTCTCTACTACTCACTCTCTAGTACTCACTCTCTATTACTCTCTGCTACTCACTCTCTACTACTCACTCTCTACTACTCTCTACTACACACTCTCTACTAGTCTCTACTACTCACTCTGCTACTCACTCTCTACTACTCACTACTACTCTCTACTACTCACTCTCTACTACTCACTCTCTACTACTCTCTACTACTCACTCTCAACTACTCCCTACTACTCACTCTCTGCTACTCTCTACTACTCACTCTCTACTCTCTACCTCTCTCTCTCTACTACTCTCTATCTCTACCTCTCTACCTCTACACCTCTACCTCTCTCTACACGCACACATATGGCACATATATATATGCATATGCATTTGTATGTATGTATGTGTATATATATATAAATACATATATAAACATATTTATAAAATGCATATCTATATAAATACAAATATAAATACATACATACATATACATATACATATATGCGCACATATGCATATTATGTATATGAAAGTTTGAAAAGCACTAATACAAGCAAAGCTAAAAAGCCACCTAATTACAAACAGAATTGCTTTAACTTAAACAAAGGCGAGACCTATTCCATTTTCAATGCTTGTTTACTTTGGTTCCATCAAGAAGGCATTCAGATGTGTCACACTTTTGCCATAAGTTCTGAATGTTAGCACTCCAGTTGCTCATTAGATCACTGTACTAAAGCTACTGCTCACAAGGGACATATGCTCCTGGTATTCAAATTGCATGTTTCACTCTGCATGTCAGATTTTTTTTAATGAAATAGAAGAGGATTTGAGAAGTCAAAATGTGCCCTAATTTTTCTTTCTGCAGCACAAATCATAATTTCTATGGCAAAATGAACCCCTTCATTTTGTTCCTTTGCACATTAAGGGCCCCATTAGGATGGCGGGCTGATTGCCCCGCCAGGCTGGAAGTAGCCACCGCAGGCCTGGCGGGGGCAATCCGCCTGCTATCCTTGCTGCATAGACCCCCCGCCATATAAACATGGCTGGGGGGTACGCGGCAGACGGAAAGACCGTCCACCGGGGCGGAAAAGGGTTTATATGGTGGTGGTGTCTATCAGACACTGCCAGCCATGTTAGTATAGGCTTTTTCAGATGCCTTTCCGTGGAGGCAATGCCGCTACGGATTGGCTTGCGGAGTCTGCTTTGGGACTCCGGGGGTGGGGGGTGCACATGAGGGGTACCTATGGTACCCCAGCAGTTCCATGCACAGCATGGCAGGCAACGCGTGGTGCCTGCCATGCTGTGTATGGAAGTGCACAGCATGCCTTACTGCCATTGTGGCGGCTGGTGCTGAATGCACCGCCCGCCATAATGGTAGGAATGCTGGATGCGCCCGCCACTGTGGCGAGCGCATCGTAATGCTGGCCACGGGACCCCCGCCCTTATGGAGGGCGGTCCCTTTCACCGTTGTCCGCCCGTCATCCTAATGACCCCCTAAATGTTTTAAGTTTAATTACTTTATTCCAATCAAGATGGCTTCAGGTGTGCCATACTTTTGTCATAAGTAAGGCTGCTAGCACTCTAGTTGTTCTTTAGAACACTCTGGGACATTCTGTCATTGGGCTATACTTGGGCTACATCTAGGTGATATTTGTGCTACATTTGGGCTCTTTTGTCTCAGGTGGCCATCTTGGGAGACTTATTTGTTATGAAGTTTCCTAATTTCCTCATTTGCTACAGTCTCCTCAGTAGGAAATACTTTCACCTTTTTACGTTGATTCCATCAAGAAGGCATTCAGATGTGTTATTTGCCATAAATTCAGAATGTTAGCACTCTAGTTGCTCATTAGATCCCTGTAGTAAAGCTACTGCTCACCAGTGAAGTCTGCTGCTGGTATTGAAAGTGCATGTTTCAGTCTGCATGGTGGAATTCTTTAATGAAATGGAAGAGGATTTGAGAAGTCACTCAAAATGTGCCCTCATTTTTCTTTTTTCAGCACTAATCATAATTTCTATGGCAAAATGAACCCCCTCATTGTGTTCCTTTTAAATGAAACTACTCACTCGCTACTACTCTCTACTTCTCATTCTCTACTACTCTCTACGACTACTCTCTACTACTCACTCTCTACCTCTCACTCTACTACTCACTCTACTACTCTCTACCACTCACTCTCTACTATTCTACTACTCACTCTCTACTACTCTCTACTACTCACTCTTTACTACTCTCTCCCTACTTCTCTCTGCTACTCACTCTCTACTACTCACTACTACTCACTATCTACTACTCTCTACTACTCACTCTACTACTCACTCTCTACTACTCTCTCTACTACTCTCTACTACTCACTCTCTACTACTCTCTCTCTCTGCTACCCTCTCTCTGCTACTCACTCTCAACTACTCACTCTCTACTATTCTCTACTACTCACTCTCTACTACTCACTCTACTACTCACTCTCTACTACTCTACTACTCTCTACTACTCACTCTGCCACTCTCTCTATTACTCTATACTGCTCTCTACTACTCACTCTCTACTACTCATCCTCTACTCTCTCCCTCTCTACCTCTCTCTACCTCTCTCTCTACTACTCTCTACCTCTCTACCTCTACACCTCTACCTCTACACCTCTACCTCTTTCTACACGCACACATATACATATGCATTTATATATATGTATGTGTGTATATATATACATACATATATAAACATATATATATATATGCATATATCTGCATATGCATTTATAAATATGTATGTGTATATATATATATTCACTGAAAAAAACATAGGTTTCAGACATGTTATAGTTAGGAATTAGCATTTAAAAAACATTTGAAATTCACTGAAAAAAAAAAGGTTTTATGGGTGTTATAGTTAGCTGGACATTTCACTTGTACAAAACCATTGAAATTCCTCCGTTATAGTTAGGTGTACTAAATATAACTTGCGCGCCCGCAATCCACTGCTGATGATGTCACATATTACATCATTCATGACATGGTCAGTGACATCACTGATGACATATCAAATTACAGCACTGATGACATCACTGAATATATGTGATAGTGATTAAACTGTGTGAATATCTGTATCACTCTATCTCTTGTCTAAACTACTACATAAGTTGGTTACTAGCTATGTGAAAGTCTATATTAGTTATTAAAAGTGGTGTTTGTATAATGTGTGTAGCTTAGTAAATGTAAGTATTATCAATTGTTTGCATAAGTGAGTAGGATGACTGCATAAGTGAATAGGATGAATAGGATGTGTGCTGGTGTGTAATGTCAATATAGGTGTATACGTATATTTGATAGTGTTCTATTGATCTTTGTTAGCATGTATGAGTGAATTTATAGGTAAGTATTTAGTTGTGTGTCTAGATATAGGAATCACTGAGTGGGTTTTTAATACCTTGTATTGGTGTGTCAATGGTTTCAAATATGGTACTCCATATTTTATGAGTGTTGAAAGGTTATACTAGTGTATGACGAGATGTATCAGATTGTCACGTGGATGATGTCATAAGTGATGTCATCAGTGATGTCACTGACTATATCATGAATGATATAATATGTGACATCATCAGCAGTGGATTCGGGCGCGCGAGTTATAGTTAGTACAACTAACTATAATAGAGGAATTTCAATGGTTTTATACGAGTGAAATGTCCAGCTAACTATAACACCCTTAAAACCTATGGTTTTTTCAGTGAATTTCGAAGGTTTTTTTAAATGCTAATCCCTAACTATAACATGTCTGAAACCTTTGGTTTTTCCAGTGGATTTCAAAGGTTTTTAAAATGATAATTCCTAACTATAACAGGCCTCAAACCTATGGTTTTTCAGTGAATTTCAAAGGTTTTTTAAATTATCATTTTTAAATGTATTAATTGTTATATTTATTTTTTTCATATTGTTTTAATATTTTTTTATCTATTTATTTTTAGAAATCTTATTTTTTAAATTACATTACACATTTTTAATATAATATATATTTTTTTAATTAAAAATATATTTTTTATATTTTTAAAATATATTTATAATATTTTCTTTATTGTTTTTTTTCTTGTTTTTCTTTGAAGTCGCGTACCCAAAACGCACCCTTCTCGATCACTGCGCGGAACCTGTCCACCATTTTAGGAATGTTGTGTAGGATCCGCGTAGGGTGTGCGACGAGTACGACTTTCCCTACTCAAACGCTAAGCGACTGGTACGCGACTTGTGGCTGATACGCGACATGTACGTATTACGCAACGCGGCGGTTGCGCGGTTCCACGTGACGTCATATGAGTGTTGGACGCGGTGGGTGCGCGGTTCTCACAACATTTTTTAATATCCAAAAACATATATATATATTTTTAAAATAAATATGATATATTATAATATATCTGAGCTAATCATACAAATAATATTCTTTAACTTTTAATAAAGTTACATTGCTTTTGAATGCAAATTCGCGAAGGCGCGCTGGGTGCGAGCTGCATGCGCGCACCCTACGCGGACCCCATGTGACCAGAAAAAAAGAGATTTGATTAGTTCATAACACTTCCTATTCTAAGTATTGATGGACCCCACCCATTTCAATCACTCTTCTTAGACCTTCCTTAGGAGAAGACCTCTGCTAAGAAGAACTTCTGTTTTTTGGTGATTGCAGACCTGGTTGTCCGGAATCTTTCAAAAATGGCTTCAAACCAACCATCTTCAGATTCTGAACATTCTGAAACTAAAGAATTTGTTCCAGAACCTCCCCCTCCAGAGAACTATACCTATCTGGAAGTTTTTTACTATCCCGCCGGAGCAAAAAAAGGTAAATGCAACAAAGGTTACATGTAAGATGGGAGTGATTGCGGAGGGGGAACTTCTGGATGCCTGGAGACACTTACACCCGTTAGGGAGGGAGGGCACACACTTTACCTTGCACACGGGAACATGGGCACGCTTGGACTATTTTCTGGTCATCAGGGGATTGCCACGGAACTAGTGGGAGTGACTCACCTACCTAGGACGTACTCAGATCACAGCCCTGTTGTACTTCATCTTCGCACCCCTGGGTGGGATAACCTGCGACCACATTGGAGACTTCGCCCAGAAATCTTGCTGGACACTTTGTTTCGGACTGAATTGGGGGAGGAGATAGCTGCTTTTTTCCCCAGAAATAAGGGATCAGTTGATTCAATTGAACACATATGGGAGGCGTTCAAGGTAACCATCAGGGGTTATTGTATATCCAAGAGCTGCGGGGTATTACGTGACATCCTTCGTACTATTAGCACATTGGAGGAGAAGTTAGGTGCTCTGGAACGTCGCATGGTGAATGAGTCTAGCCTTGAACTGCATGCTAGCTTCAGAGAAACGCTTTCGAGATTTGAGGAGGAGGCTGCTAGGGAATCCAAGTTCTGTGGCAGGCACTGGCAGGCCCGAAAATACTGTGAGGGTGATAGGCCTGGGAGGGTGTTGGCTGCACTCACTCAATCGCCACGTGACCGCAATATCATATTCGAACTTACAGATAAGCATGGCGCCACTATCAGGGACTCGGATGAAATTCTCAATTCATTCACAGCACACTACCTTTCATTGTACACTTCCACTGCATAGCCTGCAACGATTTATGCTGACTACCTAAAGGATGTAGCATTGTGTTGGCTTAGCGATGGGGATAGAGCTTTCTTGGTGGCGCCTTTCGAGCTAGATGAGGTCCGCGACGCCATCATGTCTCTTCAGAATGGTAAGGCCCCAGGCCTCGATGGCATTCCTGCCGAATTTTATAAGGCATACATCGATATTATGGTTCCTGTCCTACGCGAGGTCTACTCGGAATCCCTTGACGACGGCGTTCTACCCTGCTCTATGCGTGAGGTTGTCATCACCTCTCTCCTGAAGCCCGACAAGGACCCCAGCTCCTGTAACTCTTACCGCCCACTCTCCGTCCTAAACTGCGATGTAAAGATTCTTGCTAAAGTTCTGGCTACTCGGCTATCGCTGTTGATGACTAGAATTGTGCTGCCCGATCAATCTGGATTCGTGGCCGGCCGCTCTACGTCGCACAACCTTCGCACCCTGTTCTCTCTCCTGCGCACCGTACATCCTGAAACACCTGTTGCAGCGGTATTTCTCGATGCGACTAAAGCCTTTGACTCAGTCGAATGGCCTTATTTATTTTCTGTATTGGCAAGCATGGGGTTCCCACCCCTGTTTATATCCTGGGTTCGCCTGCTTTATACTCGACCTACGGCGAAAGTGTTGATAAATGGTCACCTATCACATCCTATTGACATTACCAGAGGCACGCGCCAGGGATGTCCACTCTCTCCCTTATTGTTTGCCATAGCTGTTGAGCCTCTGGCTTGCCGCCTGCGACAGCTTCATCGAGAGGGGGCGGTTCAATGCTTACAGCGGCAAATAGACGTGACCCTATATGCAGATGATATTACCCTATATGTCAAAGGCCCCGAGATGCACCTCAATCCCCTACTTAGAGAGTTCATTATGTTTGGCGGAATGTCAGGAGTACACATCAACTGGTCCAAGTCCCAAATCTTCCCTCTAACGGAAGCGGTGGGTGAATTTCCCCTTGACTATCCATTGGAGTGGTGCCGGATGGACCTCCGCTACCTGGGGATACGTGTTTCCCGAGATAGGGAGGAGACACTGCGAGCCAACTATGGAGTGGCTATCACGAAACTGACTGCCTCCGTGGATCGCTGGCTCACCCTGCCGCTTTCCATGGCCGGGAGGGCGTCCCTTATTAAAATGGTTATCCTTCCCCAATTCCTTTATTTTTTTCTCAACATTCCCTATTTCCCCGGCGCTTTTTTTTTTAAGACACTGAAGATGGAGCTGCGCAGGCTTTTCTGGGGAGGCAAGAGCCCACGGCTTAAATGGGCTACGCTTACTTTGCCTTATGACAAAGGAGGTTTCGATGTTCCGGACTTCGAGAAGTATTACCAGTGTGCACAGGCACATTTTGCCTTCCACTGGATGGCTCCTACGCCGTACATGCCACATATTGCGATCGAGGACTGGATAGTACATCCCCTCCCGCTTTCAGGATTACTTCACTGCCCAGAATCATCCATCACTACACCGAATACCTCTGTTTCATGCACGATGGATACCTGGCGTCGTATGGCCAAGAGCTTGATGTGCCAGCTACCTTATTCACCGAAGTTGCCACTTACCTATCATCCGTGTCTCACTCTGTTGCGGGAACAAGGATTCCGCACCCTGTGCGCAAAACTACGTGTCTCTTGCTGGGGTGACTTATTTGTTAATGGTCAGTTTAAAACGGCAGACCTTTTCTTTGCGACGCACAGTCACACCCCTCTAGAGCTTTTTTATTACATCCAACTACGTGCGGGGATGCGGGACATACTTCCCGAATTCCCGGACGAACCTGAGGTTTTGCCTCCGCTCCACTTCCTGTTATGCTCACGAGATGGGACTCACTTGGTGTCTGGCCTCTACCGTCAGCTCAGGGGTGCTGCGCCTATACCGGACTCCAGTGCTCGGGCACGATGGGCCGTTGAGCTGGCTACTGACATCACTGACGAGCAATGGCTGTACTGCTGTGCACTCACCTCCCGCCTATCTGCCAGTAGCAGATTCAAAATTATACATTACAAATTCCTACAAAGGGTGTACTATACACCGGTATGAAAACACAGATTTGGCCTGGCGGAAGATGACCGTTGTGTACGCTGCTATGCCGCCCATGCGGATATTCTGCATTTGGCGTGGGAATGCCCACAGGTGGCCCTTTATTGGCAACAAGTGACGGATGCCCTTACGGACATGGCGGGAATTACTGTGCCCATGGACCCCTTGGTGACGCTTCTCGGATATACTCAGCAGATCCCTAACTCTAGCCGGAAATTTGTCGACACCGCGCTCCTTTTGGTCAAAAGACAGGTGGCCAGTAGATGGGGCCGAGGAAGGGCGCCCAAATTTAAGGACTGGCTGGCGGACTTGACCTACTGTCAAGACCAACATAATACATTCGCCGACTTATTACCTACATCCTGTAAGCCTAGGGACATATGGGGTCCCCTGGTGTGCTACCTGCTCCAACGATTGGTTGGGGTGGATACACCTGAGGAGAGCCTTGCTGCTCTTTGATGCCACATCGTACAGCCCTGGTGCGGGTCTTCACTCTTGCTACTACATCCACATATCATCATGGTCGGCATGGGACGTGCTTTGTTTCCTGCAGATGGGTTGGACTGATCTACTTTCCGCGCCTCTGCCCCGTGCCCGACATTGAAGGTCCCCCCCCCCGAAGGGCGAGTGTTCCCCCCCCCTGAGTTGGACCACTATCCCCTACGCCGCACTTTGCACATCCCCACATTCCTTTTCCATCCTATCACATTACATTCAAACCACTGCACATGCTAGTACCTTCTGACCTGCTAGTAAATTGTTCGGTGTATGGAGTTATGACAGCTGAGCACTGCACTGCACTACCTATCTGGGATGCCTTACCGATTTGATATCTTTTCTTTTTCAAGGGAGAATGAACTGCCTCTTAGTTTCTTCATTGTTGGGAAGTTCTTAACACAGTTCTGTCACTGAAAGTTGACGTTGATAACATTGTTCTGCTGCTGCTCATCCTTCCGGTGCTCCAAACCATCAGCTATGTCACTACCATCGTTCATGCTTGTGCTAGGCCGCCGGGCCTCAGGGATGCCGGCTACGAGGCTGTGTTCTAATTACTGCACTACGCTGCCGGCCTCCGGGTTGTGGGCATGAAAAGCTGTGTACTTTCCCCTGTATTATGCAATAAAGCAGTGTTGAACTCAAAAAAAAAAAAAAAAAAAAAAGGTTACATGTAAGATCTGCAAGGCGGTCCTCTCCAGAGGAGACCCAAATAAAAGTACTCATGTGGAACAGCTAGCATGAGAAAACCTCTGCAGACACGGCATCCAGTGAACTTTTCACGAGAGGAAACGAGAAGATTGTGTGAAAATGCTCCTGCACTACCAGCTGTTCCTAGCACATCTGGAGCAATACCATCTACTTCTACATCAGCACCAGAAATACGTCCCCAATTTGGGAAAGTGAGGATGCATTGCGTGCAATGCAATCGTTTAATTTCTTATGGGGAACAGTCAGTGGACCTTGTTTGTCGTGGCATTGACAACCACTGTTGCTAGTTTCTTCTTTTTTTTCTCCTCATAGTTTTTGGTTCTGTTCGTCCTGTTGACATGTTTTCCCTGTTTAAAAAAAAATTGTTTAAAAAAAATCTAAAAAAATATATAAAACCACAAAAAGAAAAAGAAAAGTTATTTTCAGAACGAACTACTCTGGTTAAAAAAAGTGCTAAACTTGTATGCTAGTGTGTGAAAGTTTACATGAATGTATGTCTAATGGATAATTGACTGAAAGAATGCATTTGTGGTGTATGGTGAATGTATAAGTGCAGAACTATAAGGAAGTGCTGCAGCATGACACTGTAAAGAGTTTAGCTACAGCGTGCTGCGGTACTTCCGAAGCACAGGGATGTAACATATGTACATAAATATGTTGCAAGTCTGTGCTTCCCTCTGCACTGCTGCTTAAACTGCAGCCATGTGGTGACACAGGCTCCCTTGCACCATGGTGCAAGGATATCTGTGTCGTATGGACTTTGTTTTTGTGCAAAAACACACACCTTTCTGCACAAAAATAATTTTGAAGGTATTTTTCTCTTTCAATGTATACTGTACATTTTAGCATACATTCAAAGAGAAAGAATGAGGAGAAATAAAAATAATTTTCCTTGTTGTGCCGTGCTACACCAATTGCAGGATGCTGCAGCATTCAGACAGATTTGCAGATTTATGATTTATGATAAATCTGGAGATTTGTCTTGTCCTATGAGTGTTCTGTGCAAACACGGACCGCAACACCCTCAGAACGCTCTTTCAACGTAAAGTAGTATGTACAATAAGGTTTTATTTACATGGAGAAGAAGAGGTACACAGACTGCCTTTTCCTCTTTTTGTAAATATGAAACAGTGTCTTGCACCGTAAGTATGATGTGTATGCATACTATATAAAGAAATTAATTTGTATTCGGGTTAATGGCTAGGTCAATTCTTATTAAATGAGTAATAAGTAGAAAAATGTCAGTACTATGAACAGAGAACAAAATAAATGTATAAGTACTTATGTTTTGGTAAACTTATAGGACACATTTATAGATTACTGAAGGGAAGGGATGGGGCCTGATGTGACATGTGCAAACACACTCAGTGATATGTTTTAAATTAAGGATTTTTGTCTGATTAAATCCTGAAATTCCCTGGGCCGTACTAGTCCCCCGTATCTCGCTATTGAATACCATACCATGTGTGTTGCAGGCAGGTGCTCTGAAGCTGTGTCCTATTTGATACCTGTCTGCAAGGGAAATCTCTGGCACAAATCTTCTCCATCCATCTTCCCATTTTTCAACTGTGTGCAAACACACGCCATTGTGCATTTTAAGACTTTCTAATACTTACCTCAACAGTAATACACCTAAAAAATGCTAAACATTATATTCAGTTGTTTTTTATAATGTAAATTGTGGTAAATTGCATATTTTAGAATTTGGATCTGTGAAAGAAAAGAAAAAATAGTTATAACATGTAATAATATATATTTTTTCATCACAAACCTTCTTCACATCTGATACTGACCCACACAAAAGAGCACTGTTCAACTCATTTAACTTTAGTGCTGGACCTTTTGCATAATACAATCTTCTCACTAACTCCCGCAATTGAGTATGATGTACTGCCAACATCCTGAAATGGTGAAAAACACTTTGACATACTTTCTTAGAAAGACATCCAGAGAAAGACCTTGCAAACCAGTATTTTTTTCTTACTCTGCAAGGGTCTAGTCCTTGCAACATCTTAATCTTTTGTTTAACACTTTTTTTTAGTATATTCTCGTAAGAAATTGCGTAAAAGATCAATAGATTCTTGTCGTACACCACAAATACTACTGCAATCCCAAGAGTACACATGGGCTTTAGGACGTCTGCCTAGAACTTCATCAGCTATCACTTCTTCTGCATTTCTGGGAACCATTTTCTCTTTCTCAATTGGACAACCATTTCTAACCTCATAAGCTCGCCCACTGGTGTCAACTGCATGCAACAAATCATTGGTCGGAAAATAACTCTCTTCATTAAAGAAAGGCTCTGAACTTCAACTGTATTTCCATTCCCCCAAAGAAACATCACTAAAATGAGTTCTATTAATTAATCTTTTCCTCTTACTTTTGGCCTTCATATAATAGATTGGTTTATCTAGTGATCACATTCTGTTTAAAACTAAAATAAATAATTTCCTATTTACTTCAAAAGCCTTTTCGACAATAGATTCAATATGCTTCTTTTTATAAAACAGTGTTCTCTTTTTATATTTCTTCATATCTTTCAGCAAATTATGTACTACTCTATTATAAAATATTTTTTTAGGTATTTCTTTATCGTGATTTTCTCTTCTTTTGCCATAAGTTGTATCCTTTGAATGTACATTGCCTTTTTTTCTTATCCTATTTTTTTGACTTTTTTTTCGTGCTTGGAACATTTTCAGTGCTTTCAACATTTTCAATAGTCTAGTAATATTTTTAATACATTTGTTTGTGGTCTTACCAGAACATTTTCTCTTTTTAGTCACATTGTCTTGGTCATCTAATACTTGTTGTTGAGTTTTCATCAAGCAAATGTCCTTCAGCTCTCTTTTTCCCCCAAATTTTCTCAGGCATGATAAATTTATTTGAAAAATGATAAACAATATCTGTAAAAAATAAACATAATTATATGTATATATACAACATACCTAAGCACACCATTAGTGTTATTTTTAAACAGAAGGGCGTGAAAGTATTTCTTCAGACTGATATACAATTTCTTTCTCCCGCCCTGTATCCTATACACATGTAGGTGTCTTAATGGAGTTCACAATATAGAAAACAAATAGTCCAATCTGATCTTCTGTCTTGAGGTTTGTTTAATTTCCACAATTCACAAGAAGAACCATAACAGCCGACGCGCGTTTCGCCCACAGGGCTTTTTCAAGGCTTCGCGTGGTCACTCTTAGACCAATTAGTAGTAGAATCTGCACAGAATTGTATCTCCTGAGTGTAACTGGCAGTTCGACTGTATCAAAAAACGTGCTTCTAGTTCAACAATAGCTGTTCATCTCTTCAGATACGGTCATAAAAATATCATCTCTTCATTAGGTGAGTTAGTCGAGGTGTGACATAATTTTTCGTTATTGGCTTGTTAGTAATGGAACAGGTGACATAACTGCACACATTCCACATATTTTAGAAATGCACTGTACTGTGGAAACCTTACTCATTTTGAAAATACATAAACAATAACTGCTTTCAAATTCTACCAAAACTTGGCAACAGCATACATTTTTAACCAGTTATATATCTGCAAACCCATGAAACACCCACAATCTCACAATGTGATTCTAGAGAAGCTAGACTACTCCCTGGACTTTACCAAGAGAAACACATTAATCTTATTAAAAACTAACACACCACATGCAACCTCTCACAAAATACTGTTACCTTTCAAATTGATTTTTAGATTAGGAAGTATGTCAGTCACACACCAGATTTTCTTATACAGAGTCTCTGTACTCTGCAGCTCTTAGCAAAACCAAACAAATGGCAAGCTTTCCCTCTCATTCTGCACAGATATACATGAAAACATCAAATCACATTGCTTCCCAGTGTGGCGATTTTTCGGACATATACATATATGCATACATATGCATGTTATGTACATGAAAGTTTACAAAACACTAATAAAAGCAAAGCTAAAAAGCCACCTAATTACAAACAGAATTGCTTTAACCTAAACGAGGGCGAGACCTATTGCATTTTCAATACTTGTTTACTTTGGTTCAATCAAAAAGGCATTCAGATGTGTCACACATTTGCCATGATATTCTGAATGTTAGCACTTTTGTTGCTCATTAGATCACTGTAGTAAAGCTAGTGCTCGCCAGGGAAGTCTGCTGCTGGTATTGAAAGTGCATGGGGGTTGCGCTTCTGATCAACTGGTTGCTGTAAACGGCCGGGCTCGGCTCTGCTGTGGTGTCCCTGGCATGGTCTTGGCTCCGCCGACGGCTGACCATCTTTGTGCTGCGCTTGGCCAGGGTTTGGCACCGCTGACCTCTGCTTTCTGCTGCGGTGCTCCTGGCCGGGCTTGGCTCCACCGGGGGCCGTGGACTTCAACTCCCAGCAGCCTCATTGCGGCAAAGACGCCGCACTCGTAAGCAGGAAGCACCTGGAGGCGCATAAAGGTCCCCTCGCCACCGAGTCCTGGGGGTGGCGCTTCTGACCAACTGGTTGCTGTAAACGGCCGGGCTCGGCTCTGCTGTGGTGTCCCTGGCCGGGCTTGGCTCCGCCGACCGCTGACCTTCTTTGTGCTGCGCTTGGCCGGGCTTGGCTCCGCTGACCTCTGCCTTCTGCTGCGGTGCTCCTGGCCGGGCTTGGCTCCGCCGGGGGCCGTGGACTTCAACTCCCAGCAGCCTCATTGCGGCAAAGACGCCGCACTCGTAAGCAGGAAGCGCCTGGAGGCGCATAAAGGTCCCCTCGCCACCGAGTCCTGGGGGTGGCGCTTCTGACCAACTGGTTGCTGTAAACGGCCGGGCTCGGCTCTGCTGTGGTGTCCCTGGCCGGGCTTGGCTCCGCCGACCGCTGACCTTCTTTGTGCTGCGCTTGGCCGGGCTTGGCTCCGCTGACCTCTGCTTTCTGCTGCGGTGCTCCTGGCCGGGCTTGGCTCCACCGGGGGCCGTGGACTTCAACTCCCAGCAGCCTCATTGCGGCAAAGACGCCGCACTCGTAAGCAGGAAGCGCCTGGAGGCGCATAAAGGTCCCCTCGCCTCCTCGTCCCGCGGGACGCGCGTGGGCGCGCCCGGGAGAAGCCTGGGACAAGGGCGGGCCCTCTGTGGCCCTCGGAGGCCGGGCTGGGCCACATCCCCAACATCTACCATAAGAGGTGAGCAGGAGATAATCCAACATGGGGAAGCGAAATAACACGCCCACAGTGCCTGCTCCCACGGGTTCCCCCAACCCACCTTCCTCCTTTGAATGTCTACTCGAGAATGCATTAACGCTGGTCCAGGAGGAAATAGCTAATATAGAAAGGAGGATGTCACTGGGCCATAACAATACTGTCTTACTTTCACCCCAAGCTAATCCTCCCAACAACCTCCCGCTATCTCCTGTAATTACCATCATGAAACCCCCTACCACATTAATATCATCAGAACTGCAGCCTGGGGATAGCAGTCCGGCCATAACTATTGACTCACAGCCTGACTGTGCTGTACAGCTTATAACTCCATCCCCGCCCACGAACAATAAAGTTGGTGAGGGCAAAAGGAAAAGGGGCCCTTTAAAATCGATTGTTAACAAAAGGAAGCAACCTGTCCGAAATAAGAACCAGCCAACTCCGCGAAGCATGTGGACTAGAGGGAAACAAAAACAAACTGGGGATCAAACCGACAACATTGATACACCGCAAACCGATGCACTAGCCCCGTCCACAATCATCTCCAGCGATGATCACAATTCCCTGGGCACACAGACTGAGTTTTTGACTGACAGTACTATTCAACCCAAGCCCAATGGGAATTTTATCGAGACAATCGTAGATACTGTTTTTAAACAACTAGAATGCCAAATGATCAAGCAATTTAATATTGTTTTTAAAAGGTTAGATAAATTAGAAAATTTAGTTAAAAAGGAAGAGGTTAAAAGGAAAGGGGCGATCAGCCTTGACCAACTCAGGGGTGACCGCCTTTTGAAGGACCTGGAGTCTGTTAGTAAGGTTATTCTGTGTGGTGCGCCTAGCACCAGCAGTAGCAGCACGAAGGATGTTCCTAAACCTGCTAGCAGCAACCCAATAACCAATAATACACCCAGGCCCACTAACACAGGGCAAACTAAACCTGTCACTAAAGCTAAGCCAACCCCTCTCGTAGTCGCAGGCTCTTCTAACCCTACCATTATTCCCAACAGTACACGACAGGAGGGCCATAACACAACCACCCCTACTGTAAATCCTGTGATACAAAGCAGTAACAACGCCAGGAATGCCCAACCAACAGTTAGTAGACCCAGAAAATCTCAAGAACCTACCCTTCATCTACCACCTGACGCCTGCCCTTACGTTTTAGTATTGGCTGGCGTCCCACCCCTCAAGGAAGAACAGGGGGAATCCTGGGTCCAGCTGAATAATAAGTGTATTGACTGTCTGACCAAGCGCAAGGGGGTAGGCTTTGACATTAGGAATGAAATTCTATCTGCCCGCCGCGTGAGTTGGATTGGTCCCTTACGCAAAGACTTTAATGGGGACTGTATTGTTCTAAATTTTAGGCACCCTGGCACTGCTAAATACATACTTAACCACAATAGCACCAACACAGGACTTTCTACTGTTGTCACCCTTTTGCCTTTGCGTTATTTTTACAGGCCCCCACCTATGCAACCCTTTTCAGCCCCACATTCCTTCCAACCTTTTCCAGCGCAGTTGCCTTTCCCACTATTTAATAGATTTTCCGCACTGGCAGATACATGGAGTTTGGATTGACCATTAGATACTCCATCTTACTCTTTAGCTAATGATCACACCAATAATGGGTCCCTTGTTGGCAACTTACCCATTTGTCCCAGCGCAACATTGTTGAATTCCTCAGACAGGTGTAGGATGTCATTTGACCCCACAAAAGGCGTATCTGGCCAAACCTCTATTATGGACTCTGATGAATTCTCCATTTTGAGTTGGAACATTGCAGGCCTTAACGCGAAAATGAATATAAAGTCTTGGACTGATTGGGTAACAAGCTTTGATGTCCTAATGTTGCAGGAAACCTGGTGCACAAGATCTTTACTCCTTGAGGGTTACAGCTGCCATAATTTGATTGTTCCATCTCCTCCCATTGGCCGCCCCAGTGGGGGTTTATCAATTTGGGTCAAAATTACAGCTGGTGTCAAAACTGAATTACTGCCAACTACTAACAAAAATGTTATAGCATTGAAATATACAGGACGGTTAAAGTTATGTTTTGTTAATTTTTATAATAATGATTTTACAACCCATCCTAACATTATTTTTTGGGATTTGTTTACATTTATTGACGAAGTAGTGGATGGCCAAAAATATGGAAGCTTTGATGGCATTTGCCTGGGAGGCGATTTCAATGCACACATTCACTATAGTTCCCTGCCTTGTAGGAGAGGTGAAGAACTATTAGACCTGTTAGCAACACGGGACTTAGTTGATGCTATGGAGAAATTGGATATGGATGTGAACTATGTACCGGCCCCTACGTACATCGGCCGTGGGAGTTCTACCACTATTGATTATGTTTTCATTTCATCCCTCCTTGAGGATCTCCTTTTGAAATCTGAGGTTATCACGTCCCCGTATAGCGACCATTATCCAATTCTAATTTGCCTCAAATCAACTAAAACACCAATGAACAGAATAGAAATTGGGGCAAAAAACTTAATGGCATCAACAGACAGGCTAAGGGTGGCTTGGAGGGGGATAGATAACCAAGGAGTTTTGGCCAGAGTCATTAGAAAACATCCTACTCTAGTCTCAGTATGTCTATCAACCACCAGCCCGGGGCTTGACATTGTTAACTCCTTTTGTGAGCTATGCAAGGTAATAAAAGGGGAAATCTCCAAACCAGCCCCAGCCCACACCAATAGCAATCCCAGGTGGTTTGACACCTCTTGTTCCAAAGCCAACCGGGAACTCAGGGCTGCCCTTACTGCAGCACCACGAGATCTGTCTCTGGTAAGGACCTTGAGACTCAGATACAAACTTTGTCTAAAAACTAGATCAGACGAACTATTAAAAGATCACTGGGATTCCCTTGTTCGCACTGCAGCCCTACGAGATGTTGGAGGGTTTTGGAGGGCTGTCAAGAATCTTAGGTCACTGGGTTCTAACATCTGCCCCATCAATTGCAATATAACAGGGGATGCGTGGGTTGACCACTTTTCGAAGATCTACGACGCCTCCGCGACTGGCAACCCAATTACAACTATCCCAGTTATAAAGCCTTTAAATATTTTGTTGTCTGAGGTTGGGGATGCTATCATTGAAAGTGCTGGTAACAAAGCTCCTGGCCCAGATGGTTTATCCATCGATAAAATTAAATCTGAACCTGACTTTTGGGCACCTTTGTTATGCAATGTCTTCAATAATTTATCCACTACTGCTGTTCCGGAAACATGGTCCTGCAGTACCATCGTATCCATATTCAAAAAAGGCAACAGACTTGATCCTGGCTGTTATCACCCAATATCATTAATTGACAATACTCTAAAGGTCTTAGGCAGGGTCCTTTTTAATAGAATTAGTACTTGGACGGAAGAAAATGCCATCTTACATCCCTGCCAGCTAGGGTTCAGGAGTAAAGTGGGTACGGTGGAACAGTGCCTGAACCTAAACTTAATTATGGCCAAATATACGATTGTCAAAAAATCACCTATATATTTTGGTTTTATGGATTTAAGTTCCGCGTTTGATTTTGTTAATCGTTCTCGTTTATGGTCAGTTTTGTTAAATTATGGTTTAGATTAATCTTTAGTTTATTTTCTGGCACACCTTCATAGTGATTTGAAAGCTCGTGTTCGTATAAATAATGATGGTGAAGTCTCTAACGATATTTTAATTGGTAGGGGGGTCAGACAAGGCTGTGTTCTGGCCCCCCTACTTTTTATTCTGTATATAAATGATCTGAGTGTTTGTTTGAGCAAATTAACCAATGATGTTCCGCAAGTTAACAGCAATTCTGTCCCCGCTTTACTTTATGCGGACGATGCGGTCCTTATGGGCCGCACACCTAACGCTTTGCGAATTTTAATTTCTGGTTTTGTTAAATTTATGGCAGACCTGGGCCTTTGCACCAATTTCAAAAAGTCATTTATAATGTCTTGTGGCCCTAAAATTTACAAAATAAGCCACATTCAATCAGGGGATGATATTCTAAAATGCACTTGTACTTTCCCTTATCTTGGTCTGTTATTTTCCAACACTGGCTCTTGGCAACCCCATGTCGCCTTGGGAAGGAATAAAATGAGTAAGGCCATAAACTCTTTAACCTCCCTTCGCCAACCCAGACAAACAGACGTAATTGTGTCACTCTTACAAATTTATAAAACACAATGTCTACCTGTGGGCACCTACGGTGCCGAGATATGGGGTTACTCCAATAGCACACAATTACAGACCGAAGAAAATAGATTTTGTCGGAAGATTTTAGGGGGGGTTATAAGTGCACCAACTTACATCTGCCATAGGGAATTAAACCTTCCTTATATTGAAGATTTTATAAGATCAAGACCGGCATTGTTTTGGATAAAAATTTGGTGTAATTCCGCTGCCTCCCTGTCACAAGATAATATTAGGGATTGCTTAAAATGCGAGAAGGCTAACTGCATACCCTGGTTTAGGGCTGTAGAAAATAGTTTATCAAGTGTAGGCCTGGGTCATCTTTTTACATCTCCACAATTGATTGACCACACGCATAAGAATTTAACAAAAAGGGCTCTCTATGAATGTTATCGCAAGGAGAGGCTAAGGCGCAACTTGACAAAATCTACCACAATTAGATACACGTCCTTTATGGAGTTAAGTGAGAAACCATCTGTCCTGCCTCAGAGTTATCTACGCTTAAAATTAGGAAGATGGAATAGGAGTTTGCTATTTCGATTCAGGGACGGTAGCATTATAAATTTACTTTGTTTTCCGTTAGGTTTCAATAAATGTGTGGGAAACTTAAAATGTCCCTGTAATCTTAGTGGCACACAAAGTGTGCTCCATTTCATTTTCTTTTGTGGTTTTTATAGAATGCACACTTTGCACTTTTTAATGCCGTACTGTCGGAAAAACGCTTTGACCGATTTTAACCTAGCTTTTAAAGATTTTTTAATGTTAAAGACGGATGAGGCCATCTTCAGAATAAGCAGCTTTCTTAAAGCAGCCGTACGATCACGTGCTTCTTTGCTAATTGATTGAAATATTTGCACTATGCACATTTTTTGCACATTTGCTTATTGCACAATGTATACTTTGCACTAAGAATTGTACTTTTGCACATGATAAAATTGTATACTGTTATGAGTTTATAATAAGTGGGACGAAAGCTGTATTTTATACTATTGTCGGATTTTATGTGTACTTTTATGGATGTTTTACAATCCGAATAAAGATCATTTGACTTGACTTGACTTGAAAGTGCATGTTTCAGTCTGCATGTCAGAATTTTTTAATGAAATAGAAGAGAGTGCCCTAATTTTTACTTCTGCAGCACTAATCATAATTTCTATGGCAAAATTAACCCCCTAATTTTGTTCCTTTGCAACTGAAATGTTTTAAGTGTTACCCTTTATTCCAATGAAGATGGCTTCAGGTGTGCCACACTTTTGTCATAAGTAACACTGTGAGCGCTCTAGTTGTTTAGAACACTCTGGGACATTCTGTCACTGGGCTATACTTGGGCTACATCTGGGTGATATTTGTGCTACATTTGGGCTCTTTTGTCTCTGGTGGCCATCTTGGGAGACTTATTTGTTATGAAGTTTCCTAATTTCCTCATTTACTACAGTCTTCTCAGTAGGAAATACTTTCAGTGTTTTACTTTGATTCCATCGAGAAGGCACTCAGATGTGTCACACATTTGCCATAAATTCAGAATGTTAGCACTCTAGTTGCTTATTAGATCACTGTAGTAAAGCTACTGCTCACCAGGGAAGTCTGCTGCTAGTATTGAAAGTGCATGTTTCAGTTTGCATGTCAGAATTTTTTAATGAAATAGAAGAGGATTTGAGAAGTCACTCAAAATGTGTCCTAATGTTTCTTTCTGCAGCATAATCATACTTTCTATGGCAAAATGAACCTCCTCATTTTGTTCCTTTCTAAATTAAATGTTTTAAGAGTTACCACTTTATTCCAATCAAGATGGCTTCAGGTGTGCCATACGTTTGTCATAAGTAGGACTGTTAGCACTCTAGTTGTTCTTTAGAACACTCTGGGAAGCTGCACTAGAACACAAAGGAATCAACTGACAGTCTCTGCCCTTGTTGGATGTACATGTTTTACTGAGAATGTCAGACTTCATTCTCACATGACTGAGAAAGATAATGTGAATTTACAGAAAATATGCTCTGTTTATCCTTTAGATCACCTTCCAAACCTCTGTGGGAAAAGCATGAGAAAATAGTTTTCTCTCAAACATTATTCATGATTAAGGCTCCCGGTTTTCCGTTTAAACGGATTTTTACATATAAATACAGACGGAAAACGTTTAGTTTTTTGTCTGTATTTATATAAAAACGGGAATATACTTACAAAGCAAATGCTCCTCATGTCTCTGTGCTTCTCAGTAAAATACGAGTCAGAGATGCACAGGGGCGGCCAAAAGAAACAGTAATATGCTGCCCTGAAACTGTTCCAGAGACGGGGGAACTGGCAGCGCTGTGTCTGCAGAGACACTCTAGCACCCCCCACAGCGGCAGTTCACGCAATCTAATTATTGGAGCAGTGCAAGCAGCTGATGTCCATAAGAGGTGTGAAAACACCCCAGGACATCGGCTGCTGCCCCAGCAACCTTTTGTTTCTTGTTGTTGTATGAGAGGGTGTAGGAGGTTGGGGGCAGAAAGCCAACAACAACCATAAGCATAAAGCCTGGCTGCCTCTCTCAGTCACAATGCACGCTGTTGGGCAGTGAGGCAGAGTAAGAGGTGAGCAAGTCAGTTAACATGACTTCATTATTCTATTCTAAGTTTATTTAAGTGCTACTTAAATAAAAAAAATAAAACTAAGAACAGAAATGACAGTTGCACCAACTGATGCCCTGCATTTTCTCCATAGTATCCAGACCGGGTAGTGTTCCTTATGCTAGGTGTGACGTTCCCAGCAGAACAGTGCATTAGTGTCTGGCAGTCCGGCTGTTTGAAGCCACTAGTCCGCCTTGAACTGGAAAATATGTCATTTAAGGAGTAGCTATTCAGAACAAAGGCGAGAAGCATATGCCTACCCTACTATCTCGAAAGAATGTGACCTCAAGTCGCTGAACACAGTTGCACAGGAATTCAAAAATACATACTCCCCTCGAATAAGTTCTGCAAGAACTAGTTTTCAGATGCACACAGTCCTGCTGTATTCTGTTTCCGTAAAACAAAGTACTTTGAGTTTATAGTTACATGTGGCATAATTGGAATATATTTGTGTCTTGGAGCAAATACAGCATTATGGACGTCACAGAATTCTTTACATTGAAACCCATATAAGGTCGCCAGGGTAAAAATACAAATAACCGCCCTGTGAATGACCCAATTTTGGAGGAGATGCAAGCAGGCTAAGCAGTACAGATGAGGTATGCATCAACACTAAACGATGAACTGTGACCCTGCTGCCCGTTCAGAGAGAAGCAGAGCGAAGAGGGCGATGAAACGACGAGGGCGCATATAGGGCTGCTTTTCCAGAAGAATAGACCTGTTCTTGGGACTAGCTCGGCGAGGCCCACGCGCTCACCTCAGGAGCCTGGTGTGGCTTAAACAAGTGTGAACGGCGTGCAAGTGTGCAATTTAAATAAATGTGGAAACATACTAGCATTAACGTTTTTTTTACTTGCGTCAAAAATAAATGTGGATAAATACAGACGAAAACGTGAGAAAAATAAATAACATAAAACCGGGAGCCCTATTCATGATATCCCAGCAGAAGGCTTTTTCACATGGTAAAATCACCTAAGAACACACCACAATTCCTAAAATGAGTATGGTACCATCAACAAAGGACTTATAATGTAACTAAAGCCTTAAAACCTTCTATTAACTGCATTGCTTTTTAATGAGGTGCTATCATGTATATTGGTCCCAAGATGGCTGCCAACACTTCATGGCTGAAGTGCTGACAGCCAATCAGACGTCACGATGAGATGTGTAGTTAGGCTCTGCCCAGATATATATGTATTTTTTTCCTTTAATATCTAAAAAACTACTGAACAGATTTACATCATTTAACAAAAAGGCATGACTCTGAACCAAGGTCTACCTTTCTGCCAAATTTGGTGTAATTCCGTTCAGAAGTTCGGGCTGTAGCTGCGATTAAAGGTTCCTATGGAAAATTGCATAGGGAAAACACGTTTTGGGACCGGCCTTTTTTCTCGACCCCTGCTTGAGGAATCATCCCGATACTTTCAGGATAGAAGCGAACATGAGCGCCCAACCAGTTTTGAAAATGTTGCGAAGATTCGTCAACCGGTGCCAAAGTTATTCCAAATAGAATGTTGCAGGTTTCCTATGGAAAATAGGTCCCAACTATAACTACCTACTGGCGACCGCCAGTAGGTAATATATACATACACACACACACATTATATATATATATAATCTCTTTGACTTTGTGAAATTGCTTAAGTTGTACATAGAGGACACGAAAGACGTTCTGCAAAAAATTGATGACCTGAACTGGAATGATGACATGGTAATGATGACACTTGATATTTCAAACCTGTACACAAGTATAGACCATCTCCAAGGGGTAGAAGCGGTGCAATGGTATTTGGAGACCCGACCCATGAACTTAGCTGCACATAATGAGATGATATTGGAATTTATAATCTTCTGTTTGAGCAATAACATATTTCTGTTCCAGGACCAACTTTTTAAACAGATGTGTGGCACGGCTATGGGCACCTGCTTCGCCCCCAGCTCCGCAAATCTTTTCGTGGGCTGGTGGGAGGAGCAGTTGGCCTGGACAGAAGGGAATGTCGAATGGACACAGAGAGTGGTATCCTGGAACAGGTACATAGATGATTTATTTATCATCTATCAAGGTACAGAGGAGTCAGCTAGGGCATACGTTGATGTACTTAACAAGAATGATCTCAATCTCAGGTTTACAGGCGAAATAAGCACAGTAACAGTTAACTTTTTGGACCTTAGAGTGTTCATTGCTGAAGGGAAAATCTGTACTGCATTACACAGAAAACCCACAGCAGGAAACTCTGTGTTACATGCCAGTAGTTGCCATCCAGGGAAAACAGTATCAAGTATACCATATGGCGAACGCCTGAGAATAAAAAGGAATTGTACATGACAGTGTCATAATGAAACAGCGGCCATGGAAAGTATCAAAAGGTTTGAAGCCAGAGGCTATAGTGAATCACTACTCACTGAGGCAAAATTGAAAGCTGACAGGAAACCAAGATCAGAACTAGTGTCTAAAGTCAGCACAGGGAATTCTCAGAAGAAAAAGATGGATAAGAACAGCTTGAGAATGATTGTTGATTATTCCAGAGGCGCCCAAGAAGTCAGGCAGAAGTGCGTTTAGAACTGGCACATACTTAGATCCAATCCTATTATTGGAAAAGATCTTCCTAAGTCTCCCCTTATTACATATAGGAGAGCAAGGTCGTTGAGATCCAGTGTTGTTCAAAGTCACTGTGGGAAAGATGAGAAAATGTCGCCATTTGGAAAATTGGCGGGATTCTACCCATGTCTCAAGTGCAAAGCCTGCAGAAATAGCAGAAAATTGTCTAGTTACCAAGTACCAGGGATGAAGGAGCCTAAGAAGATCAAAAGTTTAATGCACTGTAACACAAGCCACACGGTGTACTGTCTTGTGTGCCTGTGTGGCCTGCGTTACATTGGGAGCACCACACATCCAACTAAGATTAGGATTTTGGAACATCTCAGGGCCATTCAGAACAAGGATCCTACATATCCAGTGGCAAGACACTTTGAGGTGTTTCATCGGGAAACATCCATTACAACGAAACTTTTACAACGCACTACCATTACGACGCAACTTTTACAACGCAAACCATTACAACGCATAGCGCTGGGGGACGCTCTAGGATAGGGAATGTATTTAATATACTATCCAACACCTTCCCTACTATCCACGGGGACTGGAGTTGGAATAGTAAATTAAATAAATCACTATCCAGCGCCTAAAAGCATTATGCGTTGTAATGGTATGCGATGTAAAAACCGCGTTGTAAAGGCATGCGATGTAAAAGTATGCGTTGTAACGTCATACATCCGTTTCATCAAAGCAACAGAGATCTTCTTAGTTTCTACTGTATGGACCAGGTGCCTGCAGATATAAGAGGAGGGAACAGGTTACTCAAACTACGAAGGTTGGAATCGCGACACATAATTGAGAACCAAACCAAAAGACCTGGAGGTTTGAATAGCGGAGAGGAGCTAGCTGTCCATTTATGAATCTCCCTGCCATTGAGTGTACTACTGTGCGTAATGAACATATTCTGGGTTAAGCCCATCCAGGGCTGAATTATAATTAATTTTGTTTGTTTTGAAAATGCATATATTTTTAAGACGCTTGTAATTGTTATTTGTGTTTGCCCATCCAGGGAGCAATATCAAACAGTGAATTCAAACTGGATTTACCACTTAGTAATGGTGGCCTTCTTTGAAGGAAGAAAGGTATCCTTTCTTTATGTTAATGAATGGATGTATTTAAACTCTGCCTAATGGTGGCGCCGGCCTCTATTGACAAAGGCTGTAGCCGAAACGCGTCTACGAGTGTGTTAACCCAATAAAGATTATTGGACTCGTCCCTGCGAGTGCTGTGTACTTTTTGTACAAAATATAGCTTAGGTCTGAGGGACCAGCGTGGTGTCCGTCACCCCGCCTGAACAGCACCCGGTCACGAGTGAGGGGAAGCTGACGGAGAACGAGCTTGCAATATACATATATATATATATATATATATTCACTGAAAAAACCATAGGTTATAGACCATATATAGTTAGGAATTAGCATTTACAAAACCTTGAAAATTCACTGAAAAAACCATAGGTTATAGACCATATATAGTTAGGAATTAGCATTTAAAAAACCTTATTTTACTCACACAAAACCATTGAAATTCCATATATAGTTAGTTGCACTAACTATATATCGCGCACCCGTAATCCACTGCTGATGATGTCACATATTACATCATTCATGACATGGTCAGTGACATCACTGATGACATCACTGATGACATCTCAAATGACATCACTGATGACAACATCCAGTGATTATGTGTTTCTGTAAAGTTTAAATATGTTTTACATATTGAAGAATGAGTGGATGTATAAGTGTCTCAATGAAGGTTTTAGTAGGTGCGTGATTGACTGTATGAGTGAGTGATTAAATGCGTCTTACTAAATGCACGGGTTAGTGACTAAACTGTCTGAAAGTGTGCATCAGCATGTCTGTTGTTGTGCAAGCTGCTGCATGTGTTGATCAGTAGCTATATAAGTAGCTATATGGGTTATTGATTGGTTGCACAAGTATTTGTATGGGAGACTGAGTGTGTGTATGACTGGCTGGGAGGTGTGTGACTCTGTGCAGATCAATGTGTACTTGTATCAGTGATTCTATAAGAGAGTAAGTATGTGTTAGTATATGTTTTAAAATGTAAGGTACTCTATGTTTAACTGTGTAGATTAGAAAATGGAACTGTGATTGATTCTTTACAGGACTGACTAGGTGTGTGAGTAACTCCATGGATGAGTGACAGAGTGTGAGTGTCTGTATAGGTGTATGAGTGCATATGATAGTGTTGTAAAGATGAGTGATTGTATGTATGAATGATTGTATGGGTGAATGAGTGAATGTGTGTGTAGACGTAGGAATCAGTGAGTGGGTATGTAGTAACTAGTATTGGTGTGTCAATGGTTTCAAAAATTATACTCTGTATTTAACACTGGGTGTAACAGAGGTTATATTAAAGTGTGAGGAGATGCATTGTATTGTCACATTAATGATATCATCATTGATGTGACCATTGATGTCAAATGAGATATCATCAGTGATGTCATTTGAGATGTCATCAGTGATGTCATCAGTGATGTCACTGACCATGTCATGAATGATGTAATATGTGACATCATCAGCAGTGGATTACGGGTGCGCGATATATAGTTAGTGCAACTAACTATATATGGAATTTCAATGGTTTTGTGTGAGTAAAATAAGGTTTTTTAAATGCTAATTCCTAACTATATATGGTCTATAACCTATGGTTTTTTCAGTGAATTTTCAAGGTTTTGTAAATGCTAATTCCTAACTATATATGGTCTATAACCTATGGTTTTTTCAGTGAATTTCATTGGTTTTTTAACAGCTAATATCTGTAGCTGTAAAATGTATTCTTCTTTAAATCCAAAAATATATTTTATATGTTTATGAATAATTTTTTTTTTTAAATATTTTTTTTTCTTCGTTCCCGCTTCGCGAATCGGGAAGCTTCCCGTTAGCTGACCTTGATGCCGCGAAATAGACCGCGAGCCGGTAAACGTTTCTTTACCGCAACTGCCGCGTTAGAAAACAACATCGTGACGCCTCCCGTCCGCATGACGTTTCGCGTTGTCGCGTGATACGTCATATGACGTGCTACGTTAGCGAACTCGTACGCTTACCGAGTCGCAAAGCACAGGTTTCTGGAAGCAAACCGGGAGGCCCTGCAAAGCGCGTAACGTAAACACAGCAGGTCATGTGACTTGGTAATAACACTTTTCATTGGTTCATTTCACTTTCGGTTTCCTAATGATGTAAGACTAGGTCATATGATCTAAAATGAACACTTTTCATTGGTTGAGAACTATTTTTTTTCCCAAATGGTGAAAATCCCTCCTTCTTTCCTCACTCTGACTTTCATCATTGTGAGAGAAAGACCCTTTGTTACCAGTGAGCAATGGCTTCTTTACTAGCTTCAGCTGGTGCTTCCCCACCACCTCCACCACATCCAAGGAAGAGTGGACCACCTGCTAAAGTTATAATTCAGCAAGAAGAGGAAGAAGAGGAACAGGACGACCTAGATAATCTCCCTATTATGGCCAGAAGATCTGTTGTACCGGAAGTAACGGGACCAGAGGGCAGGGAGATGGTGCCAAATATACAAACGAGATTTCGTGAAGTAAAACAAGTCTGCGTACATTGCAGTGGAATCATTTGCTACGCAGAAAGTAGCATCACTCTGATCAACAGAGCTATTAACAATCATGCTCATGTTTGTCCGAAACTCACCAAACAATAAATTCTTTTTTTTGTTTTCTTCCTCCTGTTGAGCCCTTTACAATGAATCGTTTTCGTTGCCCCCTCCGAAAAAAAACCAAAAAAAATATAAAACTGTTCAGAAAAATTCAAAAAAAGTAAAAAAAATGTTCAGAAAAATAATAAAAAAAATATAAAACAACAAAAACAATTTAAAAAAAAGTTCTTTTCAGAACTACCTCCCCGTTATAAAAAAATTGGTACAATATTTGCAACTGTGCCAACCTCTATTTCTCTTAGTTCGCTTCCCAGTTCGCTCCCCGGTACGCGAACCGGAAGCGAACCAAAAAAATTTTTTTATAAAAAAGAACAGTAAGTATAAGGGAAGGAAACAGACAGTTATGTTAAAAGAAAGACAGCTATAGGGGAGTAAACTAGAGATACTATTACCCGTAATCCACTGCTGATGATGTCACATATTACATCATTCATGACATGCTCAGTGACATCATCAGCAGAGGATTGCGGGTAACAGTATCCCTAGTTTATTCCCTATAGCTGTGTTTCTTTTAACATAACTGTCTGTTTCCTTCCCTTATACTTACTGTTCTTTTAAAAAAAAATTTTTTAGATCTGTCAGAAACAGTGAAAGTAATGAAATATAAAAGACTACGTAGAATATGAGCACTGTATGCAACAACTTTGACACTGACAGAAGCCTCACCTTCTCCATGCCTCCTACACAGTTCTACATGTACATCATAAATGCAAACAGAACAGAATTAATTATACATGTTAAATGGTTTATTTTTGCTGTTCTCAGAATGTATCAAATTTCACTAAAACAGTGACTTGAAGGTATTCATCATATAACAGCGGGGAAAAAAAAACACAATCAAAATGATTGTGTTTAAAAAACCCATACATTACAAATCAGAATTCAGAACTCCTTAAAGTTAACTTACTTTCCATGACGGCCAAGGATGTCCTATGAACAGCTTACACTCTGTTGTGCTGTTATTACTTTCAACCCGCCACTTTCTGAAAGAAAACCTCCATCGTTTTCAAAAACATGTTACATACAATAAATGACTTCTCGCTCTCTACCACACGATTCCACAAGGCCAAATCGTGTCAGAGCCATGTATAACTCTTGGATTTCTTGTAAGCCAATCCCGTCTTTTCGCATTTCCGCAACTTTCAGAATTAAAATGTTGAAGATCATTTACACAATCCTGGACTAGTAATATCTTCCCCTTCTTGCTCAATCATGTTCTACATTTCCTATCACACTGATACTGCTTACTATGAAGCAGACTTACACTACCTTTATGACTAGTACAATTATTTAATTCTCTACATCACTTTTAATCACAAAGCAATGTAAAACAGTAGACAGCATTGCAGACTTACATTCCCTCTACTCCATGTTTTGATTCGCTGCTTCAATTAGCTTATAAAAAGAAATAGTTTTTCTGAACTCATTCAAATTGCAGTTATTTTTCCATGACGTCCAGTCTTATGGTTAGAAGTTATGTCTCTGTACTACACTTATCCTCAAGGCCAAATAGTGTAGGAGCCATAAGAACTTCTTGAAATTCCTCAGAGCACATCCCGAGATTCTTTCCCTAAAATTTTGGTTTTAAAAACACCAGGTAAGAGTTTTTAAGGTCAAAAGGCAATTTTTTTTTGAAAATTAAAACAGAATCATTGCAGAATGACCAGCCATTTCTACACTTTAAATAAGCTGTATAATGTCCTGATGTTATTGAAGGACCATCATGATATATAATTGCTACAGTTACAAAAGTCCTTCCTGATATTGACAACTGTGAAGCCACAAAATTTTTAATTAAAGTTGTCAATTTTGTTCCATCAGGCCTACATCGTTGGAACATTAAAATGACATACTGGCCATATGTTCGTATAAATAAAGTGGACATCATTTCAGATTTACATTGGCTACACTCCATGTTGTGATCAGCTGCTTTTACTAGCTTATTAAAAGAGACTGATTTACTGTCTGGCAAAGTTAAATATATAAATCTTTCTGAGTCTACACTAGTAGTAGCTGATACCCTACAGTTCTCGCAGTCATGCTGCCATTGATAAGAAAGCCCAAACAGGTGATCTACATCTACACCTTCATCATGCAATACATCAAGCATATACATTAAAAACTCCTGACAATCTTGCTGACTATTTTGAGAGAATTGTGTTTGGCCTGAACATCTGTCTAACAGATTTCGAATTTCAGACACACTTTCTATGTTTGTTCTATCAGTGCTACATTTCTCTAACACAGAATTTAACAAACTGCAAAATCTTTGATCCGAATTGACCACAATCTGTTCTTTTAAAGTTTCTAGAGAAAAGACAACATTAACCACTACATTAGCATAGCAGTTGACACCAGAACTGTTTTCAAATTGAAAACCAACAACATCTTCAACAGAATCCTTTTTGTTTCTGCTTATAATTTCAGGTTCATCAACTTTTCGTCTTTTTGCTACAACCTCCCCAGTATTGGTCACATTTCTTCGTTTCCGGCCTACCACACGTTTCTCAAACAAAGGATACTGAGGCAAATGTGGCGCATACTCTCTTCTCAACCTATTGTATTCCTTAACACAATCTAGATCCGCACAAATGTTTGTGACATCACACTCAATCAAGTACAATCCCGATAAAGTCCTAACTCGTGACAATGCCACATATGCCATACCCTCCTTGAACACAGAACTGCCAATATTCACCAATGCACAGTCTACACTTAAACCTTGCGATTTATGGATTGTCACCGCATATGCCAAGCAAACAGGAAACTGCTTACGACGAACATATAAGTCTTTTACAAGCAAAAATCTAGCAGAACAACGAGCAATTAGCTGTACTTCCTCAATGCCATCAAATTTAATTTTTAAAAATTCAATTCCATCTCTATTTCTGTATTTCACAAAATCAACAACATTACCCATTGATCCATTTACCAGACCTCTTTCAACATGTAAATTCCTTCTTAAAATTATACGGCAGTTCAAGCACACATTCAGAGTCTTTTCAAAACCCGCAGTTTTAGATATACTCTTCTCTAATGAATCCAATTTTGTTTTCAGATTCTCAGACAAAATAATTGTTGATCCCATATGCTCTACTCTGTCAATAGCTTCCAATTTCACAATCTCTTGCTTTTCTAAATGCAACATTTTGTTGTTGAATTTGGCACATTCTGCAAGAGTTGGCATCAAACATATTCCAGATTTTTTCTCAGTAACTTTCTGAAAAATATTCTCAGGCACAACATCTTCGTCTGGATATAAATTTGTCAGTAATCGTGCATGTAAAGCTTCTTTCCCATGCTCGGTCACTTTTCCAATTCTAACATCTTGTAGAATAGTCTTGTAAACTTCATCCTTTGCCTGACGCATATTTTCATGCAGTTCAGCATAATTGAAGTTTAACCATATATTGACGTTGCCAATACTCCCTAAGCACTTCCTGGTATCTTCATGCGTGAGCATTTTGAACACAGGTTGCCCTTTCACTGGTGTCAGCTGCAGAAGATCTCCAAAAACAATGATGTGTTTGCCACCAAATAACACATCATACTCTGTTTTGAGAACTTCTTGCATTCTCAAATGCACAAAGGCAAGCATAACATTGGAAACCATGCTTACTTCGTCAATGATAAGAAGTTTCATTTTCCTCAAGACTCTTGAAACTTCAAAACAAGCATCTCCAGATAGCTTGTGATATTCTAATTTGTTGTCATGCTCCACTGGCAGCATCAGTAAACGATGTAAAGTAATCCCTTTAATGTTATGTGCTGCCAGTCCAGTTGGAGCGGTGACAACACAAGACAGCGATGACTCTGTCCTTTCCTGCAAATAACATGAAATTGCTTTAATAAGGAAACTTTTTCCAGTTCCCGCTTCTCCACTCACGTACAGTCGGACAGGCTTCAACGACGTACATGAGCACTCTTTCTTATCATGACTTAATCCATGATCAATTTGCATGGTAAGTTCGTCATATATTTTCCTCTGCTCAACGTTGAGTTGTCTTTCCAACTCTTCTAAGTTAACCGCATCCTCCTGAGCATGTGCCATGGCTCTTTCCACTTCATTCATAGCAGTGGCAGCTTCATTTTCGATAAGAGGTCCTCCTAGTGGATCCTGACTCAATGAAGCAGAACTCTGACTGTCCTGAGAACTGTCTCTGGCAATCTCGGCTGCAATCGTTGCTTCCTGCTCAATTTCCACATTCAACATTTCTACATATTTGGGAAAAGCAGGACATTCTATGGTCTCCTTGGCAGCATTGAAAGAGTCTTCGTAACAGAGGAAATCTCCAAGCAGTTCCTCTTCTGCACGCCAAGGCTTAAAAAGTTGCAAAAGTGCTAAATAGAAAAACTCCTTTTTTTCAGGAGATTCGCCACTCAATTTTCGATGGTTTATCAAGTGGCATTTTCTTTGCTTGACCAGACATCCCTCACTTCCTATTACAGCATACACTCCTTTCTCAGTATCTTCTTTGATGTTCCTCTTGAATATGTAATTTTGCAGAACCTCATACAGACAAACATTCTCGAGGTGACTGCTTCGATTTGGATAATATGTATCCAACATGTTGCTCTTCAAAATGTCGGTACTGTTTGGCTCCTTTTCCGCCAAATACTCAATTTCCCGCACAGGTTTCAGAACTCGATTACGCGTTGCAGCAAGACCAACACTCGCCCAAACGATACTCCTGGACTTGGCATAGAGACTTGCTGAAGACAACCGGTCAGAACATTCGTAAGCTCCGATTTCTTGATGCGACAACATCTTCAGACTGAAACTGTACAACTTCTTGCTGAGGCTCTTTTCATGGGAAATGTCCTCCCACATATCCTTCAATTCTGTCTTCTCTTTTTTGGTGATGTAAGATGTCACATACCTAGCCACAGCCATACAGTTATCAGCCACAAACTGTATATCCATGTTAGCATTCCACATGGACAAAATCACCGGGTTGTAGTCGTTGATGTACTTAGACTCTTCGTTCCTCTTCAAATTGTATGTGTTTTTAGGTGATTTCTTCATCACATTATGTCGCAGCGAAGACATCAAACTGTTCACTCTTCCTTTAGAAATCACCGATCGTGGAAAGCCGAAACGACATTTGGTGTAGAACTTGTCTTTGTTCCGGAATTTACGACGACAGTACTTTCCACATCGATGGCTTTGGAAACGTAGAACTTTTTCTCTTAGGCTTTTTTTCTCCTTTGCGTTTGGAACAGCACACGTAGAATACTGTTCTATGAAACTCATCACTGAGTCGTCTGCATCCGTTCCAAATTTAGGTGCATCCTTGATCCACAGCAACATATGTATATGAGGAGCACCTCTTGCTTGGTACTCCTTCCTCCAGAAGAAATCCAACACCTCTCCAAGAGGTGGATTCTTCTTATTCATGATGAAAGACATCATACCTTCAAATCTATGATTGAAGTACCTACATACATTGACTGGATCCAAAGAGCACAGTTCTCCGGGTGTCTTGAATTCGATGTTTTCTACGTTAGCATTTGCCTCTCGTAGAAATTCAAGTAAGTCTTCCCAGCCATACTCAGCACAGCTCAAAGTGAGGAACCATGTGGGAGTTCCTAAGTTCCTCAGCATACATTTTAAATCACCATGACGACGGTACCAGTACTCATTAGTACCACGCTGACACGCCATGAGATTAATCAGGTGAGAATCCAAAATGCTGTCTTGGACATTGACTTTATCCATAAAGTCACTTGCCGAGATGTTTTGCATGTGTATACCACTTTTCAAGATGTGGTTCACTGCATATGACAGTCCAGACAGATCGCTTTCAAACAGGAGATGAAACAAATAAGGAATGCATTGTCGAAACCTAGGATCTCCTGCATACAATCGCAAAGTCCGGTATTCAGAAGCAGGAATTTGATGAGGTCGCTCATCATATCTTCCTCCCTGACCTGTTGGAAAAAGCTGTGGGAAACACCGAGCTTCCAAACTTTCCTCCCAAACACTAATGGGACTCCCTTTCGCTTGTTTCATTTGAAACAACTCAATAGCATTCCCCATGACTTCCTTGGAATGCAAAGGATGAACACTATAATGTTCATATATTTCTTCACTAGTACAGGGTTCTACTTTCTCAATTTGACCAGCACACAAATCGCTATCCTCTTCCTCACTTACTTCCTCTTCTGCAACATATACATTTTTATAGTATTTATTATATTTTTTCAAATACAATGTTGCCCTTTTGACTTTCCTAACATCTACTAAATCTTGCCATATTTTCTTATTCTTTGTCGGAACCCCATTAACTAAGATAACCAGAGGTTCCTCTTCCACTTTTTCTACTCCAATTGTGTTAATGTTTTTCTTCAAATCTAGAGGCAAATAAACAACTCTTCCCTTTAATCCTCTCTGTAAATCTGATGGAGGCAATTTCCCTGTCTTTGGCTCCATTCTTACAATAGCCTGAAAGGGATGGATACTTTGAATCAAAATAGATTCATAAGTATTTAAATCCTTCAATTCAGAAGGAATTTCAACCAATTCCAGATTATTATGAACTGCTCTAGCAGGCATCTGGTTTTGATTTAATTTGTTACAACAATAAGTACACACACGTTGATCCAATCCCAAATCAAAACAATTTTCTACCATCAAGTATGTTGTAAAATCCTTCCATTCACTATTATTTTCCCTTTCACTTTTTCCATATAAATCCACTAACTTAGTCTGATTCTTATAATAAGTGCGTCGACAACACACACAAGTGAAATTTGGCCTCTCACTTGATTTCACCTCAAACGTCGCAATTTCCCTCTGGAAATTATCTGTACTGGAAACCTGTACACTATCTTCCACATTACTCTCTTCTTCTTGGTCAATTTCAACATTCTCCTCTTTACTTCCAAAGTAACAAAACTCAATTTCTTCACATATATTTTTCACATCTATTTCAGAACCATGCAAAAGAGCAGCGCATAATTGTTTTAGCATAATTGCTGGACTCTTAGCATAATACAACATTCTAACTAATTTCCTCACTTTATTATGATGCACTGCTAGCATCCTGAAATGATGAAAAACACTCTGGCATACTCTCCTGGAAAGACAAGCCAGTGAATGACCATGCAAACCTATCACTTCTCTCACTCTGCAAGGATCTAATTCTTGCAACAACTTCATTTTCTGCTTCAAACTTTTCTTACTAAATGACCGTATAAAATCACAAAGCAAATTGATGGAATCCTGTCGTACACTGCAAATACTACTACACTTCCAGGTGTACACAGGACCCTTAGGACGTCTCCCTAAAACCTCATTACCTAACACCTCTTCTATCTCTGTTCTCACAAGTTTTTCTTTTTCAACTGGACAACCATCTTTCACTTCATAAGCTCGACCACTGGTGTCAACTGCATGCACCAAATCATTATCCTGGAAATAACTCTCCTCATTAAAAAATGCCTCAGAGCTTGAACTATGCATCCATTCTCCAGAAAAAACTTCACAAAAATTACTACGATTAACTATTCTCTTCCATCTACTATTTCTTTTGAAATCATAAATTACCTTGTTTAGCTTCCTAATTCTATTGATTGTCAAAATAAATAACTTACGTTTAAATTCAAATGCCTGATCAATAACTTTCTCAACTATTTTTTTTCTCTTATAAAAAACCACTTTCTGCTGACCTTTCTTAATATTTTTTAACAAATTCCCAATTATCCTGTTGCGGAACATTCGTTTACGAATATCCCTAAACTGTTGTTTCCTTCTACTTTCATGCATAGAGTTATCTCTTACTCTAGCAGTAACATTTCTCATTGGCCTTTCCTTACCATTTGAATTCGGTCTCCTTTTCTGGAGTGAAACATTTTCTGTAGTAATATTTTTTTTAGTACACATATTTCTTATGACTGTTTTTCGACTCTTACCCGGTGCTTTCTTGGTGACTTGACAAATCTTTTTGTTAGAGGACTGCTGCAATATTCCATGCTCCTGCTGTCTTTGACGTTTTCCAGCCTTTCTTACTCTTTCTTTGCTAGGCATCCTAAAATCTTGAAATAATGTGCAGTTGAATCTGTGGTAAAATATAATAAAAAATGTTATTAACCACTATTACCCAACAGTAAATTAATAACAGTCATCAAAAACTTAACACACTACTTAAGTATATAATATACTGAAGCCTATCTCCAATTTTTCACTGAACAGGACTCATCTCTTCTTAACCTTGGATAAACCTCACCTACTCTGTGTCCCCTGCACATAATTAAATGTAAAGGGACAGATTTATATTAACTAGCACATCCCCAGGGATGCACCAGTTAACGTGCACCGCTGCTCTGCCACCCACGGTGTGCCGCATTTACAATCAGATAGGACAAAGCTACATCAAAACCCTGCGCCTGCTTGAAGCAGGCATAGATCTTGACGCAGGTAGGCTGAAAGCTAAAGCAACAACTAAGTGTCGTGTGCAGAAGTTACAAAAAAGGAAAAATGGCGTTTAAACCAGTAATGAGACCATGCTAACGTAATACAGAGTAAAAATATCCAGGATCTACATCAGTTTGGGGTTCACGAACCTGGCAGGTACAAGACACTGAGGCTTTCCACCGTGCATGTCTCATCCCAAAACATATGTTGTTTGTGAATGAAACAATTTCCCAGACCAAATGCTTTGGATTGGCTACTTCTAAAAAATTAAACACCCCTACTATCCCGGAGTTAGAGGAATACGATGGTTGGAGTAATTTTACTCGTTGTCTAATAAAGATTTACAGGCCCTACTCCGTAATTCTTCCTTTAACATTTGCAGTATAAATCCAAAAGGTTGACTGCTTTGGCAACGTGCCTTATCCACGGTTTAATAACGCTGCCTTTTGCTTTATATAAGTTTTCAAATTGTATGAAATATATACCAATAGGTCGTTATTAACCTTTAGGTAGTGGTTTTCTTCATCAAGTCTGGTCGCTTCCATACACATACAGATTTTCAAAGATGATCAAGAACTTTATCTGAATGGAGAGGAATGCACTGAGACGCCAGATCATTCACTAATGTGTAGGCACAGACAGTTACACGGTTCATGCAACAAACACCGACCAAATATGGCTTGCGTGTTGCAAGGCACGCCAGTTCCTGCTATCATCCCCACGTTCAAGTTCTTGGAAAATGGTAGTTATTTGATGCTCAATAATGAAGATTGTTCTGGGTTAATTAAAAGTATTCATTTTATCGTAACAGTAAATGAACGGGTTATTTGCTGCAGAAATGTTCTATTTCCTCCCACACATGAACATAGGGAGTTTTCAATCTGGCCACAAATACCAACCTTGGGAGCACATTTCAACAGCATGGCAAGAATAAGAGCTCTTTTGTCTCAGAGAGAGGTGGCCTTGAGTTCGGCCCGTGAAACTTTCGTGCTTCACATAGCGAACACCCGTACAGAGGTGCAGACCCTTTTAAATACAGATTCGACTTTGCATTTCAGCAAGATTACCCATTCATTTCCATGCAGCAGGAGGCCCATAGGAATGAAGGTGCAATTTGCGATTAGCAATTACCTCATCGCAAATTACGAATTTTTCCGACGGTGCAGGGGTATCTCAAGAACACCCTGCTGCACCCCTGAAAAAAAAATTTGGGGTCATATGGCGCACATAAATTTTGAAAACATTCCTTTACCTCAAAAACGATTTTCAACTCATAATTTGAAAACACTGCACATGGGGAAATGACTTAAAATGTCCTTAAGACACATAAAAGCATTTTTTGATTGCCTTTGCAGCATGTTTCAGTCACCTTTAACATGCCTATGTAACGGAAACATTCAAAATCTAAATTTGCCATGCACAGGTGGGAGCATATTTACAAGCAATTTGCTCCACAGACAAACTTCTTACATTGAAATGGGAAAGACTCTCAATTACCTTATAAAGAAGCAGACACCATTATGTCCTTCTCATCAATATTAAAACCATTGCTTTTTCTCAAAAACGATTTACAAGTCATAATTTGAAAACACTCCACAGCTCCTATGCACATAAAAGCCCTGTCAGTACTAATACTTCACATTTTCTCCAATTACAATTTCTCAAACAAACAAAATCTATTTGTGAAACACTTGAGACAAAGCAACATTTGAAAAACACAACTTTCTTCATAATTTTCTCCTTAAAGCACACTATTTTCTATCTAAATTAAAGAAATTTTTTCTCACCTTAGCAAGTACTTTGAGTTTCAAAACAGTCTCAGAAACACACCAATTTGTCTTCAGCAGAGCAAAAGGTATGCACTCCAGAGTCTGCAGCTATCAAAAGCACAGAAATGCTGTAATTCCTCACACAGATCTCTCATGTCACCCAATCAAAACTCTTCCCTCACTTTTTTTCAAAGCAAAACCCTTCCCCCCTCTGCCCCCTCTCTGCTTTTTCTGCATAGCAACCACCTCTTGCAAGACCTCTCACACAACAATGTTGCAATTGAACTCTGAACTCTCAGTGCACCTGCATATCCAAAGCATTCTTTCATTTAATGATTTTTTCTTCGCCACTCAAAATACATCTTTCAACGAACTCATCCATGCACACTAACTTTCTGTTTTCAGCAATCAAAATCCACCAATCACTCTTACTGCTTCATTAACACAGAAACTCCTCAGTTTTTTTCATTTTACACTCTCATTTTTTCAACTGCCATTTCATTGCCACACTTCATCTGACTGCAGGAGAACCTTCTCTCGCCATGTTTTCTGTCTGGATTGTTGGACATAGCTACATCTATTGGGCTCAAAGGTACGCTGAAAACAGGAATTTACCTAACCTCAATTTACAAGATGTGGAAATTAAGTGGTTTGGCCACAGAGGATTAAAATGTCACCAATTGATACCATTGGTGAAAACCTTTATGCATTTGCCAAAACCTGACCTGTTAATTGTGCACTGTGGAGGTAATGATTTGGGCACTTTGACTGGGGTAGGTCTGGAAATGCTTTTAAAGGACACCTTTGAGCAATTGATGGCACTTTTTCCTCAGACTGCCTTGGTATATTCAAATATATGCCAAAGACAGAAATGGAGGTGGTCGAACCAATTTTGTCCACAAATTGAGAAATCGAGGAAGCATGTAAACAAATCTGTTTCAGCTTACATGAGAGACCATGGAATGGGCTCCCTGTACAACAATAACTTGCGTTACTACATGCAAGATATCTACAGAGGAGATGGAGTTCACTTCTCAGATGAGGGCAACAGAGTTTTCACTCTGAATTTAAGAATGTGCATTGGTACCTACTTATAAGTACCTAAATGTACCATAAACCCAAAAGCTCTTCTCAGAGCTACCCTACATCTGATCACTCACAATTATTATTGTACTCTAACTTTTTTCACTAATTTTCAAGAAAGTACGCTCCCCAGAACGCTTCCCGGTTCGCGAACCGAGCGCACTCCACGCAAAAAAACTAAAAAAACGGTATATATTTTTTTGCCCTGCGAGAACCTTTCAAAGCCTCCACATCAAACCTAGGGGGTCAGGGACGATCTACTATGCCCCCTTATGGTCATTTGCCCCTTCGCTTTGGCCTCCTCTTGTCTCTCGATCCTACCGAGAGACAAGATGGCGGCCGCTACGGACTGTTTGGAATGTTTACAGACGCCGAAAAACCAATCAGCTTCGCAAACCTCCGTAACGCGAAAAGTACGCGAAGCGGAGCGCTGTTACAGATATATATCTTTTTTTGAACGTTAATTTCTCAAAATCCACTGGAGCACATATATTGAGACCTAGCAAAGGCACATCGGGCTACCAGTCCCTACAATTTTGCCAAGTTTCGTGCAAATCCATTCAGCCGTTCGATTATTATTATTATTATTTTTTTTGCCCCGCGGGGCCCTTTTAAAACCTCCACATCAAACCTAGGGGGTCAGCGAGGATCTACTATTCCCCCTTATGGTCATTTGCCCCTTCGCTTTCGCCTCCTCTTGTCTCTCGATCCTACCGAGAGACAAGATGGCGGCCGCTACGGACTGTTTGGAATGTTGACAGACGCCGGAGAACCAATCAGCTTCGCTTCACAAAGCTCCGTTGCGCGAAAAGTCCGCGAACCAGACCGCTGCCTGGTCCGCGCTTACAGATATATATCTTTTTTTAAACGTTAATTTCTCAAAATCCACTGGAGCACATATATTGAGACCTACAATAGGCACATCGGGCTACCAGTCCCTACAATTTTGCCAAGTTTCGTGCAAATCCATTCAGCCGTTCGGGCTAAAAGTGAGGCCAACCGCCCTATGGAAATTAACATGGGAAAAACGCGTTTTGGGACCCCCCTTTTTTCTCGGCCCCCCCTTGACGAACCCCCCCCAAATTTTCAAAGGCTGCTCAGAAACAAAATGTGCCATTTTCCTGAAAATTTCAGCCAATTCCGTCCACAAACGCCAAAGTTATTAGACATAGAATTTTCAAAAAACCCATAGAGAAAAAATCCTAACTATATATACCTACTGGCGACCGCCAGTAGGTAATATATATATATATATATATATGTGTGTATATATATATATATATATATATATATATATATATATATATATATATATATGGGAAGGTTGCAGGACACATTTAAACGTGGGTGGGTCAGCATTTCAGTATATGGAGGCATCTGAGGAAGGCCATGTCAGCGGAAATGCATTATGCCCAATTCCAGCATTAAACCAGCTTCCACATGATTCCCCGCGTGGCTTCTGCTTCTTCCAGGAGGAGTTTTGCAGTACATTTTGTCCGTGTCAGCCAGCGACACGTAACAGAAGCCCCGTTCAGCAAGTTGGCTCGGTCTTTTACTGGTTCCTGCTCCAGCAGAATTTCGTGTTTCCCAAGGTATTGGATTGGCCCGGGTCCGCCTCCTGGTCCAGGTACAGCAAGGTCGGGTGGCGCGCAGTTCGTGACTGCACGAAGGGTGGGATGCATTGTCACTCTTGCCCCTGCCCGGCCCGTATCTGTCATCAAGGAGGCTTGAACGTCTGGGGGCCTGAGGAAGCTCTGGGATGCAAAGACAATCAGGACTTTGATTTCTTGACTCACCGCGTATCTCCTGCTCCCTGCCAGTAAATTGGACTATTTCAGCAAATTGAAATTCCCCACATAGTACTTACCCGAAATAGAGAACTCTGGGACTTTGTGGTTTCCAACAATCTGCAAGGAGTACACGGTCACATGCTTGGGAGTTGGGCGACTTCCCACCAATGGGAATGTTGCAGGACACATTTAAACGTAGGTGGGTCAGCATTTTAGTATATGGAGGCATCTGAGGAAGGCCATGTCGGCCGAAATGTATTATGCCCAGTTTCAGCATTAAACCAGGTTCCACATGATTCCCCGCGTGGCTTCTGCTTCTTCCAGGAGGAGTTTTGCAGTACATATATATATATATATATTTTTTTAAATTCCAAAGCGTGGCCCCTTGTTTTGGTCACCGGGCGCTCACAGGCGGTGCGTGAAGGATATTGCAGAGCCTCGCCGTTAATTATTCTCCAACAATCCTTATCACAGGACACATTCCCCCGCACATGCAGTTTCAATAAACGGTTACTCCAAAGTCACTTAAACCATTAGTTTATTCTCAGTATGCCAGCTGCCCCTACGAGTTTCGAGGCTGCAAGCCTCTTGATCACGGGGATCAAACAAACACCATCGACGGCCATACAGCTATGTTTATAACTAGGATGACATCATTTCCTATAGTGTGCCGCCCGGCTTTCTGGTAATAGTAGTTCAGGCGCTATTCTAATAAAAACTATACACATTCGTTTACAGCGTCACTTTGGTAACCCACTTTGGTAACCCAATACAATCCTCTGGATATTATATTTGTTATCAGCTTCACAAGTTACACAGTTACCACCAATACTTTAATGGCATTTCAATTCATAGGTTTCAACGTTTGTTTTTCCTTATGCATTTCTTTTTAAATAACACAACCCTTCAGTGGGTGAATAACTTGCAGATTATTGACAATTTGTAAACATGGACCCCGTCCTAGTATATTGTTTACATATATCCTGCCCTCCGGTGGGCATATCCTATATACCAATAATCATTGCTGTTCAATTTAGTTGAATTATTATGCCAATCCTGAATTTCAGATTTTTCTATCTACCAGTGACGCAAATGACCTCTACCTGGGTCATACTGAATAAAAGAACATTTTAAAACCCAAAATTAATATTCTATCAAAATTGGGAAAGAGAGAGGGGAAAGAACAGAAATGTAAACCACACATTTTCTTCTTCTTTTTTTCGTCTTTTCTTTCCTTTTTTCTTTTTTTCATTTTCATTTCTTTTCATTACCACATTATTGTCATTGTTCATATCAATCAGTCCTTATTTAATTTTCATGAGCGATTTCATTCTTCTTTTCTATTCATTTCCTGGAGTAAATTCAGATTCATTGAGTACTCATATATCCTATTTACAAGTGTGAATGCAATTCTTCGTCCTGATTCAGGCCCATAGGGGTCAGTGTTCTGAAGTTCAAGATTTGCTTGCACTCCTTTTGTCTTAGGATCCTCTCCCGGTCCCCTCCCCTCACATTTATGGGCACTTGTTCTACTGCATAGAATCTCAGATCACGCTAATTGCTATCATGATTCCTCTTCATATGTTTCGCAATGGCGTTAGTATTGTCACTATTAGTTGTGGCTCTGGTGTGTTCCAAGATACGTTTTTTTAACTTACAAATAGTACTGCCCACATATTTCAAGGCACATGGGCATTACACAATGTAAATCACGAACCGGCTCTTACATGTTATCAATTGGTTAATTTTCCACTTTTTCTTGTTCGCCATCTCAATTTCCTTGGTATTTTTAGCGATTGCACATACTTTACAATTTGAGCATTTAACAAACCCCACTGATTTCAACCATATTTTTTGAGGCATGCTTGTGAAATGACTATGGACCAATTGATCCTTCAAATTGCTTGCTCTTTTGTATGTTATATTAGGAAAATCCCCAACAATTTTTGCCACTGTTTGGTCCAACTGTAGTATTTTCCAGTTTTTACATAACATTTTATTGATCTGTTTGTTTTCTTTGCACAGAGTTGTTATCAGGCGAATTTCATTTTAATTTTTTACTTTCTCTTGTTCATTTTTGGATTCAATCAATTCACTTCTTTTCATTTTTTCAATTTTTTGGTGACTTGAGCGTATCATTTGAGTTTTATATTTTCGTTTCCTAAATCTTGCACACATTGCTTCGCTGTTTTTCTGCCATTCCGTATCCTCTGAACAAATCCTTCGAACTCGTAAAAGTTCCCCAAATGGGATGCTTTTTATTGTACTTTAACGGTGAAAACTTTCAGCATGCAAAATGACATTTGTAGTAGTGCTTTTCCAGTGCAAAGTAGAGTGGACTTGCTGTTCACTGATGTACATTTCAGTGTCTAGAAAGATGGTTCGATCCTCACTTATTGTATATATAAATCTTAAATTACAATCTGTGTTGTTCAGAATTTCAAAGTACTCTGCAAATTCCTCCCGACTTCCATCCCAGATGATAAATAAATCATCTATATAGTGTAGCCACATGACGAATTTGTTTACAAAGCAGTCATTTTTTATATTCCAAGCATAGTTAGACTCCCACCATCCCATAGTGAGACATGGGTAGCTGGGACTGTAAGCAAATCCCATCGCTGTTCCATTAACCTGCCTGTAAATCTCCTCTCCGAACATAAAGATATTATCTGCTGTGCAGATCTGAATCATCTCCAATAGCATTTGATTGTGATTTGCAAATTGGATGTTACATTCTTTCAAATAAAACTCACAGGCTGTGAGACCAGTAGCATTGTCAACGTTTGTGTACAGTGATATTACATCCATGGATATTAATTTGTAAGATTCCGCCCATGGTATTTCTTGAATATGGCGAAGCAGGTCTCCAGTATCCTGTAAGTAAGATGTCAATTTTTTTACGTGTGGTAGTAAATAGATATCCAGATAATTGGCTATCGGTTCCAAAAGTGCACCTTTTGCTAAGATTATCGGTCTTCCTGGTGGTTTTGTGGGGTGCTTATGAATCTTCGGGAGGAAGTATATGGTAGCAGTTTTGGGTGGTCAGTTGTTAAAAACTTCACTTCATCTTCATCTAGGAGGTTGTTCTTTTTCCAAACTAGTATTTTTCTATCCAGTTCTGCTTTTAATTTTTTTGTAGGATCTTCCTTCAGCTTCTCATAGAATTTACGATTCCTTAATTGCGAATGGGCTTCCTGTACATATTGATCTTTATCTTGTATTATTATGTTTCCACCCGTGTCTGCTATTTTTATTTCTATGGTGTCATCCATTTTTAGCATCTGTAATGCCGTCCTCTCATCCTTCGTTATGTTATCTTTATATTTAGTGTGTTTCATTCGATATAGATCTTTAATTGTGGCTTCGTGAAACAAGTCAATTTTGTTGCCATGTGGTAATTGGGGATAATATTTTGATCTGGGCTTTTGACCACTAGTTCCTGCCCCTAATTGTGAATACAAGGTATCCATATCTGATGTTTGTGAATCAGGATTGCGATCCATATCCATTAATGCTGCGAATCCTTCAGCATCCTTCACTGCCAAATCCGTTACTGGTAAGTCATTTTGTTTTTTATACCCAGCCATTTTGGAGTTTTCCGCAAATGTTTTTGCCAATTTAATTTTTCTTATGTATTTATAGAGATCTACTCTTACTTCAGCCAGCTTCATATCGTTTGTAGGGCAAAAATGTAAACCTCTTTTTAGCAGGTCAGTTTCCACAGTTGAACGTTCTCTTTTTGAAAGGTTTATAATTTGTAGATCTTCCTTCATTATATCAGGGGCGGAGTTTAGGTCCATTTTTGCTTCATACGCCTTGTTCTTGTTCCAATCCGATCGTCTTCGCCGGAGGCGCCTGCCTCTTCTTGTCAGTTTCTTCGGGGGCGACAACGTCCCCTGCCTCTTCCTCCCACTGGTTGGAAAGGCAGCAGCCGCCCGTGGAGGTAAGCTGGGTTGGGCCGGGTGGGGGCAAAAGACCCCAAAGGAAAATAATTAATTATTTTCCCTTCATCGTGATGTGTCAAAATCCCCCTCCCCACCCGGCCCCACCACTTTTACCTGCACGGGCCTCTGCTGTGGAAAGGACCGCAACAGTCTAACTGCCTGACCATTGCACACTACATCCACCTCTCTATCCTCATTCCACTGTAAATCTTAGTCAAGTTTGATACTGTTGCCTACTATACCAAGCACTTGACATGTGCATCCAATGGCATTGTGATCAAACCTCTTGATTGGTGTGGGGTCTTCTCGATGGTAGAATGTAAGGCTTGTTGCTAGGATGGAATGTTGCTCTTTGAAGTAAAGAGGAGTTGAAGCTGTGAAGCTGAAGAGAAAGTTGGAGGTACCTGTACCTGCATACTACCAATAAACATAACCACTCTTACTACTGCGTTGGAGTGGATCTTTACATTGGCGACGAGTTGAACCATCTGCCTCAAGGATACCAGAAACGTCCTGCTAGATATACCTAACTTACTGGTATGTACTTTGTACCTTAAAAGAAATTACGCCTCATTACTGCTGCATCCTTATTAAGTACCAGCACACAGACTCAGCTCCAACTGAACTGTCTATATTGTCCACTGCTTGCTTCCCATTACTTTTGCCAGCGCTTTGGTAACTTCTAACTGGGACTGCTGTGTCTACCTGCATATTCTCCAAAATTATCTTGCTGAAGCAGTCACTTCATTGTCGTGCTGCTGCGCTGCAGTCTAGCTACTGATTGTATTAACTTCTACATTGTGTTCTGAGGTTACTTTTGCCACCATTTTGGTAACTATCAACTGGGACTGTTCCTTAACTGGGATCATGCTTAAGTTGGATCTCCTCCAAAATGATCGTGCTGAAGCTGTCACTGCACTGCACTCCCTTCAATATCGTGCTGCTGCTTTCACTGCACTACGCTCCCTTCAATATGGTGCTATTGCGCTTGCATTGATTTCTACATTGTGTTCTGCCCTTACAATTACAAGTGTGCTACGAGATGTGCCAGAAGATATTTATACATTAAAAATCACAGTACAGTTGGGGCCCGGCCCACGAAGACCTGCTTGCGCCATCTACCTGCATCTTCCAAATCGCCTTCTAAATTCTACGGCGGGACGCACGGCGCATGCACTACGCCAGCCATTTTGGGAAGTTGGGATAATTCTCTACAACTAAATGTGCCAAACATCCCCTAGATATTTACACATGACGCGCATGGAGGCCATTTAAAGAGGTTGGGAAACCCTCCAACGAAGAATTTATCTTTCAACTAAGGATTTCTTCATCTTTGACATCGGATTTTCGTCATTTTAAGCAACGGACTGATTGATCTTCATATATCTCCAGCAACAGAGCGTTTTTAAGGTTTTTATGTTAATTTCTTATTTTAATTTGTTACTTTGTTTAACATTTTTTTTTCAGGTGGGACTTAAATTTGCCAATAGTTATTCTTGTTGCAGGTAGAACACTTTTATTCCTGGTTGCTTCACATTATATTCTACTTCTTATGGCTGATCAAGGGTTTGATGCTCCCTCTTCTTTTCTTCCTACTCCTGGTGAACCTTCCATTCCTTGGAAGGGGTGGAAAAAGTTGTGCTTAACTTATGTATTGGCAACAGGTGCAAATAAATATGGTCCTGTACGCAGGCAAGCCATTTTGCCACACCATTTGGGTGTTGAGGGACGTCGTCTGTATCAGAATCTTCCTGAAATACTCCTAGGGATGGGCAATGGACAACCAAGTAATGTTTAGGACATGAGCATGCAAATGTTAGAGATGAGGTTTATTACCAAAGTTAATGTTGTGCTAGAAAGGCATACATTTTCTTGTGCACAAAAAGCAGATGAAGAAATTGCAACTTACGCTGCCGCACTTAGGGGACTTTCTTTAACTTGTCGCTTTGAAGGGTTAGGGAATTCACGTATACGTGATCAGATTGTGAGGTGTACCAACAACAAGAGAGTGCGTGAGAAGTTACTTATTAAGGTTTCTAGATTAGAGAAGGCAATACAAATCGCTAAGGGACTTGAACATACGGATTTATGGATAAAAGAAATGGACAAGTGTAGCAATTCACTGATGCCAAAAGATATAATGTCAAAAGATTTGGGGTCAAAGGATTTGGCTTCCAAGGGATCCGAAATCCATGCATGTGTTGAGGAGTCTAAGGCTGGAAAGCATGTTGTGAAATCGCAATTTAAGCCTCTTAATAAGACCACTGAGGTTCCCTGTTCCACTAATACTGGTCCACAGACCAGTACACATGTTATCAAGTGCTATCGGTGTGGTGCTCCTGGTCATATTGCTTTTAGCACTAGGTGCATGGCTAGAAATGCCATCTTTAGAGCATGTGGCAAGAGGGGACATCTTGCAAAAGTGTGCAACTCTAAGACCCAATATGTACAAGAGGTAGATGATACTTGTGAGAACATTCATACGTTGATGTTGTACATGAATGGCTCCACTATTCCTGAGGAATTATGTTGCAACAGTATTGCGGATATTAGTATTGCCACAGAAAGCACTGATAAATTAGAAAAACCACACTGCACCATGAGGTTGGATATGAATAATGTGAGACGGTTAGTTGATTCCAGAAGTTTGTAAACATTGCTATCCAAAGAGGTGTATTTCAAGGTATGGGGTGACATGAGTAATATGGAGTCTTGGGACGTGCCCGACATTAAGGCTGTAGGTTATGGTGGTAAGACCATCGATATTTTGGGCCTTAAAAGGGTGGTAATCAATTTTGGCGGGAGCAAAGTGTGTGGCACGTGTATTTAACAAAACAAGGCTCCAATATGCTGGGTTGGCGCCATCAAAAAGACCCGGGTATTGTGCGGAACCCTAATGCTACCGAACCTGTTAAATCCACTATTGTGCATAATGTTGAGAAGAATGTGGTGCCTGTTGTTCATAAGGTGAGGAATCTGCCTCACCTAAGGAGAGGTTCTCTCCAAGAAGAACTTAAATTACTGGAGCAAGGTATTATTGAACATATTGAGGGCCTCCGAATGGTTGGCATTGTGGTTGTGCCCAAGGATGGGGGCAAAATTTGTTTGTGTGTGGACTTGTGCTACTTGAATAGAAATATATGGGTCGACAGGCAACCTCTGCCTAATATTTCCAAAATGCGGACTGCCTTAGGTGGAGGGGGGATCTTCAGTGTGATTGATATGTCTGCGGCCTATCACCAAATTGATCTTAGTGAGGAGTCAAGACACCTTACCTCATTTGTAACACCGCTGGGTGCATTTCGGTACCGGGAATGCCATTTGGTTTGGCATCTGCCTCAGCGATGTTTCAAAGGGTTATGCGACAGATTTGTGTCAGAATTAAAAAAATTCTGTGTTTCCAGAAAGATGGTGATCATCATGACGAAGTAATGAACGAGGTCTTGAAGCTTATGGAGTCACGGATTGGCTATAAAAAAGGAAAAATTTCAATTAAGGAACAGAGTATTGTTTCTGCTGTCAATGATGCTCCTAGTCCCCTCAATAAGGAAAAAGCTGAAATCTTTCCTAGGACTGGCATCATACTGTTCCGAATTTGTGAATGGATTTACATAGATTGTGGAGCCGTTAAGGTTATTAATGAAGAATGGCGTTGCATACGAATGGGATGACATCTGTGACAAGGCATTCAAAAGAGTGAAAAGTTGTATTCTCAATGCACCTACTCGTGGGCATTTCAATGTCAATGCTAGGACTTTTCTCACTACTGATGCTAGTGTTGTGGGGATTGGGGCTGTTTTGACCCAAGCGTATGATGCAGTGGAAAGGATTATTGGGTTTGCGTCTAGAAGACTTCAAGGAGCAGAAGTGTCATTCTGTGCTCAAGAAAAAGGCTCTGGCGTGCTATTGGGGCACTAAGCACTTTCGATATTTTGTTTGGGGGTTACCTATTAAGGTTCGCACTGACCACAAGCCTCTAGTGCATTTTTTTAAGGGGTTAGAGGCCTGGAAGGCAGTGTAACTCCCAGGATTTCCAGGTGGACACTATCAGTACTTGAATATAACTTTGAAGTGGAGTACATGAGAGCTCTGGAAAATGTGGTGGCCGATTATTTATCTAGGATGCCGGTGGATGTGATTGAGGAGGATTTGGAAGGAGTGGATGTGATCAGGTGTTATGAAGAACAAGCTTTTGAGAAGGAGGAGTGGGACACTGTTATGTGGAATGATGAGATGTTGCAGCAAGTCATGATTTATGTGTCGGAAGGATGGAGAGAGAGTCATTGCCAAGATATTCGTTCCAAAAGCTACTGCCATATTGAGACTGAATTGAGCGTAAGTGAAGGGAAGCTGTGGAGAAGGAACAAATTGGTGCCACAGATTGGTCTCAGAAGTAAGATTATGAGCATAGCTCATGAGGGACATTTGGGCAGAAATATGACTAAGAGGCGTGTCCGTCAGTCATTTTGGTGGCCGTGTATGGACAATGACATTGAGGAGGTTGTAAGGAGTGTTATGCGCGCGCTAGAAGTGATAAAACAAAGATTGTAAGGCAACCTCCCCTTGCATGTGTGGAGTTTCCCAAGCATCCATGGGAAAGGGTGGCAATCTATTTTCTTGGTCCCATTTCCAAACTTGGTTTGTGTAGTAAGTTGTTGATGGTTCTAGTGGATTACCACTCTAAGTGGTTTGTTGTTGAAACTACTGATTGCATTGAAACTGAGAAAGTGATCGGGTTCATGGAGAGAGAGTTCATGAAGGAATACCTAAGACCCTTGTGTCGGACAATGGGGTTCAACTAGTGTCCAAAAGAATGCAAGAGTTTCGCTGTAAATTGGGAGTTTTACGTGAAAGGGTTGATATGTTCAGGCATCAAGCTAATGGCTTGGTTGAAAGAATTAATCGCTTGATAATGGATAACATTCAGCTTCCAATCTCTAATGGCTTGTCATGGTTTGAGGAACTTAAGAAATTGGTGTGGTCATATGGAGTGACGCCACATTTAGTGACTGGAGTATCTCCATTTGTCTCTCTCAAGGGGTGTGAACCTGGCGTAAAAGAAGTCCCTGGATGGCTTAAAAGTAAGGAGTGTGTGTGGGGTTAATTGTGCTGCGGTAGAAGATGATGTGAAACAATAAAATGCTTCTGCGAACTATTTCAATACTAACAAAGGATTAAAAATTCCTGACGTTAAGGACGGGGATTGGGTGGTAGTAGTAAGGCGAGGGGGGATTGTCATCAAAGGTGAAAGCACATTTTCACAACCTATACAAGTCAGAACGGTGAAGAAGAACATTCTCATGTTAATTGACGGGTCTGCTTGGAGTACTGGGAAGGTTTCTAAATGCTGTGCTCCCCAGCAGGTCATATGTGATTAATGTTAGGTCTCTAACTTTAATATTCCTCCAGCGTTATTAAGTAGCAATGTTTCTGTATTTATGTTTTTCTTTTTTCCTTCTAATTTATTTTATTATTACTACATGTAAGTGGAGATGATAAGTGGAGTCTTTGCAATGGTAGAATGTAAGGCTTGTTGCTAAGAAGGAATGTTGCTCTTTGAAGTAAGTAGGAGTTGAAGCTGTGAAGCTGGAAGAGAAAGCTTGAGGTACCTGTACATGCATACTACCAATAAAAATAACCACTCTTACTACTGTGTTGGAATGGATCTTTACAATTGTTTTTCAACAACATGCTCTGTTTCAGTTTTTTGGTGCTTCTCAATCTCACCTTTGAATTACCTTTACTTCAAAGCTCAATAATGGATCTTCCATCCTTCTTGCACGACACCGCCTCCTTTGGTGACACGATTTGTTGTAAACGTATCTAGGACCCTAATTAAATATTCCCGATTCATGTCCTTATGTGGTTATAACAAATAATATCCTTATAAAGGCATAAGAATCACATCCTTATTTAGTCATTGCCAATGCAGTCCAAATACGGGAAGGCTACTCCCATAGACTCCTAGAAAGTACAACGCGTTCTTTAAACAAACCAAGCCACCAGCAGCCCGGGAAATCCCCCCTGCTTTTGTTTTGATTTGTCCAAGAACTCCTGGAGTCCTGAAAGAACTGTAAGTTCTTAGTGACGTCCTATGTCCAACTTTACGTCAAACTCGGCACCTTCCAGGTATAAATATACCAGCGTATGCCTTAAGCAAACACACGGTGGTTTGGAGCAGAGTGGCTATCTACTTGCCCGACGCCCAGCTGATGCGAGTGCTCAAGGAAGCCGACTCTCCCATTTGACGCACTGAGAGAGACGCTGTCTTTTCTCCTGCCGAGAAATCCAGCTCCAGTGTTTCCAGTCACCCTTGCGGGTTTCTGGGAGATCGAGTCCTGAGAACGAGATACAAGACCTCCTTCATTCTATAACCAAGGTACGGAGCTGATTTGATCCTCAGAGAATTCTTGATTCAGATTCTTGGCAAAAACTAACTTAACTAAAACTGCAGCTCACTTACTCCTTCCCACGTACTAGGCTTAGGTTAGGTACACCGGGGTAGGCGTATCTTAGAAGCACCAGTTGAGTACGTTTAGTCAATGATTTTATGTATGTATATATTTTATCCATTTTAAGTATCATATGGCATAGAAACCATATAAATACCTTTACAGTATTATTTCATAATACTCCTTTTACTGCACGCACTTTACTTTATGACAAGTATTGCAATTGTGGCAATTCACTTCTCTTGCACGAGAAAGAGGACTGCTCAATAAATAACAACTTTTATTGAAAACGCCCATCTCTCGACTTCTCTGCACTGGTGAAACTAAGCATGCACGATTGACTGAGTGAAATAGCTGTCTATTGTTTTCACACAACTCTGGAGATATACTCCTTATTCTGGAGGGAGCAAAGTGGTCATGTTAATGCGGTTGTCAGAAGCTAATCCCTTCTTGTCTATTCAGGGAAGTTAACACCTCATTGTTTACTCGAGAAAGTTTCTAGTGACCTCTGAGCTAGCTGGCATTCATAATTAAGTCTAACATATTCAATAGAGACCTAGTCAACCTCAGTCCTAAGTCTAAACTATCATTTATGTTATTCCAATGTGCAGAGCCTATTGGGAATATAGGAACTACACTACATAGCACCCAACGTTTGGTAAGGCGATAATCTAACGCTAGATACTAGAGTAACTCAGTCGTGCTTTTCACACAGACCCCTTTTTCCCGTTAAAAACTCTAATAGACGTCTGGAGTGGTAAAAGGTTAATATCCGCCAGAACTTAGTAGGAAGAGATTCCTATGTATTAGTTTTTGGTTTGGTCAACGCTAGAATAGCAGCTCAACTTTTAGCAGATGACACAAGTCTCCAAAATGAAGACCCGAATGTTATAATCATTCCGGTAAACGTAAGAAGAACTATAACTTTTAAACTTATAGAAAATGGACTATCACCAAGAGGTGGTACAGTCATATTTGTGGTAGAGGCCCATGAATATCGGCAGACAGAGGTATTCTATTCATGGATACATTTTCCAGCAGCACACGCTGTGACACAAGATTTCCACTATTACAAAATAGATGAATCTCCAGAGGAATACGCTCCTTTCGAGGACGTTGAAATTCCACTAACATACCAAGAGCACCTGCTCTGGTTTAATGGCGCACTAAAACATCAAAATCACATTACCAGGCTAGGTCCACTAGGTAGACCAGGAGCCACATAGCCGGTTCTAGCCAGCTATACACCATACCCTGACATTGAAAAAATGTCAAACCGAGAACTTTTAGCTCAGCTAAAACAACTCATTAAAATACATAGACAATTGGTCCAATATGTCATGCGGACTTCAACAGTCCAACCAGCAATAAGAATTCCACAACAAACCCCTCACCAGGGGAACACAAATAAAATCACACCACAGAATATACAATCAGCCATTGGCAAAATACCCGCAAAACGGGAACATATTCTATTCTGGTTAGCTCAAAAAAATAACTCAAATAGAGGTAGTATTTCCTGATACTACACCTCATGACAAACACAGAATTCTGACTATCTGTCTTCCAATGGGAATCGTACCACATGTGGAAGACTGTGACACTTGGGGCACAGTCTTTGCTTCGATATACACAAAAACACATGGTGTTCCGTCTATGGCGGTTATACCAGACGTACTAAGACAGATTCAAAATAAATACGGTCCAGAACCTGCTTTAACTTTAGGTATGAAATTACTGAAAGACTTTAAGCAAGTCTCGGCTATACTACTAGCCAACATAAAAGGAGAAGCAGCATCTGTGGCGACCCGCCAAAAATTGAAAGAAACAGATATAGCAGAATAACCTTTTGAACTTGCCAGAATAATTCCTACGACGAATTAAGTAGAGATAGTTTGGGTGGAAAACCACTAAAACCACAACTAATTGAAAATCCTGAAAAAACCTTTATCAAAAATAATCTCAATACTCCAAAAAAGAGGTAGGAGGGTAATAAACAAACTACTCCCAGAGAAAAACAGTTTCAGTCCAGAGGAAGGTCTCCTAAACGGAGAAATATATCTCCAGAACGAGGAGGCAAATCTCCCCACAGGGAGCCCTCTGAGAAAAGATACAACCTTAGAGATAGGGATAAATTAAGAAAACCTGACTGATATCAAGATAATGATACACGTCCCTCTCGATCTTTTCAGACTGCCTCACAGAAATCGGAAAGAAGAGGACGGTCAGAACACAAAGAAGAGCACGTCAAGTCCAAAGACAAGGAACCTGCTCATCAAAGTAAAAAATTACAATTTCCAAAAAAAGAAGGTAGCCAGTAGTAAAATAAAACATGCCGAGGATTCTGAGGACACAACTGAAAAACGGTGAATGGGCCCAGACAATGCTAGACAGCGCAGCAGAAGTGACCATAGCTCGCAAGATCCTGATGAATCTTCTGGAGACAGTGGACACGAATGAATACATTCAAGTGGAAACTGCAGACAACAAAGTTAGCATACCCCATAAATTATATTAATAACATTACGTAGAGAGGGGGACAAAACTAGGAAAATAAAGGGTCTCTTTTGGGATAACCTTTCAAAAGGCTATGATATCCTTCTAGCAGAAAAAGACTGGCCACCAGAGTTTGTCAGGGAGTGCCCACATGGCGAAGAAATGATTATGCCTGCCTTCTCAAATCAAATTCCAATTCATAAAAAATACAAAGTTGCCAGAAAATGGGCAGTGGCCTAAGCCCCTGCATTATATAAAAATCATGTAGGATGGGATGAGGATTCTCCTCACCATAAAATTCAGTTAAAAAAATCAACCTACTGCACAAAGGCAGTATCCTGTTAAGCGAGAAGCTAAAAAACAAGTCAGGGACATCTTAGATCAACTTGAATATCAGGGGGTGATTGAAACAAGCACCTCACAAATGAACAATCCTTTGTTTCCTGTCTCCAAGCCAGACGATTCATATCGTCTAGTTTTGGACAACAGACACCTACACTCATGCTGCAAAACATTTGCAGTACAAAACTCACACAGTGCAGCACTAATGAATAACATTGTGCACAAAAAATATAAAACAACATTAGATATCTCAAATGGTTTCTTTTGTCAAAACATTGCACCAGAAAGCAGGTATTTGACCGCTTTCTCCTGTATGGGGGCACAAAAACAATTCTGTCGACTCCCACAGGGATTCAAGAATAGCCCAGGATTATTCTCAGCAAGGGTAACAGAGTTACTACAAATGTATGATGATGAGGCATTATCATATGTCGATGACATCTATCTTACAGACAACGACCTGGAGACACACTTGAAAAGAGTGAACACCATTATACTTGGGTTAGCAGCTGAAGGGTATAAATTCAACTTTAAAAAGTCACAAATTGCCCACCTAACTGTCCTGTTTTTAGGATATGAGTTATCAAGGGAAGGCAAAAGCCTAGCAGACAACTTCTTAGAGAGGTGTGCAGTACTCCAAGCTCCAAAAACGCTGAAAAACTTACAATCAATTCTAGGTTTCCTGAATTTCGGAAGAACATACATTCTAAACTATGGAGAGAGGGTTAAACCTCTCTACGAACAAATAAAACCTGATTTCAAACCAATTAATTGGACACAGAAATTTTACGTTTATTACAATCCGACATGTTAACTAAAACAAAACTGCAAACACGCGCAAACGAACGCAACCTTGTAATCAGAGTCATCCCAGGAAGATGCGGATTCACATACCTGACCTCTAATGAGGAAGAAACGGTACCAATAGCTTATAAATCATACTTGTACACACAAGCTGAAATGAAATTCAGTTCTACTGAAAACATTCTGACTGCGGATTCAAACTGTTGTAGCAAAAGAAAGAGCCCTAGCCCAAGGAAAGAGCATATTTGTTTTAACAGCAGTATCAGCCCTTGAGGCAGTAACAAGACCACGCATTCCAAATGCTAAAGCTTTAGATCCTAAATGGATACAATGGGAAAATTCTCTTGCTGCAACAGACGTGAAACACGCATTTGATCCCAAAATGAAAAAAATAGAAGATCTAGAATACGAAAGTGAATGTCCTCTGTCAATCGAAATTCTGCCTCTCGAACAATACACCTGTGTAATCTACACGGACAGATTTGCACAACACTACGTTGTGGATAAACAAATTTACAATGCAGTGTGCGCGATTGTTAAAGGTCGCTGGCGGTTAGGTAAATTCAGACCGATGGTCACTAAAACTGAATCGCTCAGAAACTGTACAGCTCAGCGAGCTGAAATAAGATCTTTAAAGATGGCGCTTGAAAATGCCGATCGCGAATTGCCCACACTAATAGTGTGCGATTCGCATTATTGCGTCCAGTCTTACAATAATGACATGCATACTTGGATCAAAAATGGTTACAAAGATGAGACAGGTGCCACAATAAAGCATAAAAAACTTTGGGAACAAGTAGTTCTTTTGCAGAAAGAACTACAAAAGACTCACATGATACATACACTGAGTCATCAACGTGATGGCGTTCACGTTGCAAGGAATTCATTGGCTAACAAGGCCACAGCGGCATCTGTCAAACCAGCTTCCGTAGCCACGATAAAGCGTTCTAAAAAACATATAGACGGTGAAACGCTACTAGCAGTAAAAGCCTCAATGGAAGGCAATTATGCTGCTTTACCTCTAAATTATCCACTCGGAAATACATACATAAATGATGCGAACTACTTTCCATTTGCTCAAATCCCTGGAGTGGGGGATAGGGTAATTCCAAACACGAACCGGAGGGCTTACTTGATTCAAGAAGCACACATGGGAGTGGGTCTGAGGCACCTAGAGATCTTGAAATCTCTAATAGAATTACAATCACAATACTGGTGGCCGGGGATGAACGGGCAAATTTACAATTTTGCAAAGAATTGTCAGAACTGCAACAGAGAGCGCAGTTGTGAACCGGACCAGACACCAGCTCGGACACCTCTATTAGAAAGCATTATCCAGATGGAAAAAGGTGATCCCATAATTATTAGGACGAGACTCATTTAGATGAGACCCCAGCGCTCGGCTGACGCCAGAACTGTTATAAAAGATCTGCAAGTCTTTATCGGCACATACGCAATTGGCATGCTACATTCTGACCAGGGTCCTGCGTTTAGCTCTCGAGCTTACAAGGAGGCCATGGCCAGCTTGGGCATTGCATTGCGGTACTCTAGTCCATTCGATCCCGAGGGAAATACGGTAGTGGAGAGAAAAAACCGGGACATAAAGCAATCTATAACAGCGAGGGTATTGGGTTCGGGTGACGGGTGGGTCAAACATCTAACAAGTGTGCAACGTAGTCTTAATAATCTGCCAAGAAATTCTCTAGGAGGTATCACTCCATACGAACTTTTGTTTGGTACCAGAATGATCATTCATGACCTTGATCGTCACACTTCAGTGGTGGAACAAAAAACATTTGATATCAAATATCGTTTGGCTGTTTTACAGGACTTAAATGAAACAAGAAGAAGTCTAAGTAACACAAAGCTAAAGCCAACAGCCACTGAAGAAAAACCACCTGTCCCAGCAAGACCTGTCTGGATTCCAAAGATTGGGGATCTGGTCAGAGAAAAGATCACGGTGAAGAAGGAATTTGAGCCTTTTTACAGAAAAGCAGTACCTGTCTTAGCTGTCAGCGGAACAAGATCAGTAGTACTACCGCCCCTTGCTGGTAAAAAGGAGAACAGAGTTGTATCAATCAACCTGGTAAAACCACAATCATGAGGCCAATAATAAGTAGTAGGCCCAGTGGACTCCTAAGAAGTAGCAGAAGACCAAACCATGCTACAATCCAAGAGGTTCAAACTGAGAGACTAATCACATTTGATAAACCTGCAGTGAATAAAAAAGGACTATGCAACAAAGCCATGGAACTTGTGCCTCTTGAAACCCAAATTGCAACAGTTCGTCAAGAAACACCATTCTACAATGATGTAGCATCTGAACATACATATCCAAAGATAAATGAAAATCCAGAGGCAAATCCAACAATTGACAGAACTGCATCTGGCTACTTCATCAATTTCAATGACTTTTCTGATGATCCAAGTGAACATGAAGAAACGCCAGCAACTAAAACGTTTAAAGAAAAAATCACTGAACTCTTTCATCAACTTGGAGAAACATATCTGATTTCACCATGGATTGAATTCTGGATTGTGTTAGGGGTACTTTTCCTCCTACTCTGGCTCATTTTGGTTTTGATTTTGGGAAAATTCATTGATGGAAAATATAGTACTGTAGTGTGTTTTATCTAGGTACCTGAATCAATATTCTATTCTTTGCCCTTGTCCGGTTATAAATCAATAATATCCCTGCAACGGCAGAGAAACCCTTTTTCATAATTCGGTCATAGCGCATGCTGTCACATTAAGCAAGCCTATTCCTCCAGCCCCCTAGAAATCACACCGAGTTCTTAAACAAATCCAAGCCTCCAGCAACCTGGGAAATCCCCGCTGCTATTGTTTTGATTTCATCCGAGAACTCCTGTAAAGCACTGTAAGAACGACCAGTTCTTAGTGACATCTTTATTGACGTCTTATGTCCATCCTTACGTCAACCCCGGCACCTTTCAGGTATAAATATACCAACGTTGCCTTAAGCAAACACACGGTGGTAATCCTGGAGCAGAGCAGCTACTACTTCCGAAGAGCCCAGCTGATGCGAGAGCCCACGGACGCTGCCCCTCCCTTTTGACGCGCTGAGAAAGACGCTGTCTTTTCTGTTGCCGAGAAATCCAGCCTCCGGCGTTTCCAGCCTACCATTGCGGGTGACTGGGATACCGAGTCCTGAGAGAGAGATACCAGCCCTCCTGCCTTCTAATACCCAGGTACTGAACTGACTAAACCCTTACAGAGAATTCTTGAGTCAGATTCTTGGCAAAACAAACTTAACTTAAACTGCTACTTACTTACTCCTTCCCATGTATTAGGCTTAGGTCAGGTACACCGGGGTAGGCGTAGTTAGAAGCACCAGTTGAGTACGATTAGTCAATGTATATATGTATGTATCTATTTTATCCATTTTAAAGTATCATATGGCTAAGAAACCATATCAATGCTTTTACAGTATTATTTCATAATCCTGCTTTTATTGTATGCACTTTACTTAACTATAAGTATTGCAATTGTAGCAATTCATTTCTCTTGTATGAGGAAGGAGACTGCTCAATAAATAACACCTTTTATTGAAAACGCCTGTCTCTCTTTTTCTCTGCAATCTGGTGAAACTAAGTACGCACCTTTGACTGAGTGAAATAGCTGTCTTTTGTTTTCACACGACTCTAGAGATATACTCTTATTCAGGGAGAGCAAAGTTGTCATGTTTTATGGTTGTCAGAAACTAAATCCCTTCTTGTCTATTCAGGGAGGTTAAACTCCTCCTCGCTTATTCGAGAAAGTTTCTAGTGAACTCTGAGCTAGCTTGCAAAAAACTTAAGTCTAATATAGTCAGTAGAGACCTAGTTAACCTCAGTCCTACGTCTACACTACTGAAGATATTATTCCAATGCGCAGAGCCTATTGGGACTATAGGAACTACACTACATGGCGCCCAACGTTTGGTAAGGCGATAAATCTAACGCAAGACGTTAGAGTAACTCAGTCGTGCTTTGTCACACAGACCCTTTCTCCCGTAAATACTCCAAAGACGTCTGGAGTGGGTAAAAGGTTAAAATCCGCTGGAACTTAGTAGGAAGAGATTTCTAAGTATAGTTTTTGGTTTATTCAACGCTGAAGGATACAGTGTTCCAAAATATTGTGCACCTAATCTTTGTTTCCTTGAAAACTTGATCTGCAACAAAAACCTTCCTGTCAGTAAAATGTCAGATGGTGAAGGAGATAGGGAGACAGCTAGAATAGCAGCTCAACTCCTAGCGGAAGACACAAGTCTCCTACAGCAAGACCCGGAGGCAATACTCATCCCGGTCAGCATAAGAAAAAGTATAACTCTTAAACTAATAGAAAATGGACTAACATCGAGAGGTGGTACAGTCATATTCGTAATTGAGGCACATGAATATCGGCAGACAGATGTATTCTATTCATGGATAAACTTTCCAGCAGCAAACGCTGTCACACATGAGTTCCACTATTACAAAATAGAGGAACCACCGGATGAGTACACTCCTTTCGAGGAGGTGGAAATCCCATTAAAATACCAAGAGCACCTGCTCTGGTTTAAAGGCGCCCTAAAACATAATAATCACATCACCAGGCTCGGTCCACTAGGTAGACCAGGAGCAACGTGGCCGGTTCTAGCCAGCTACACACCACATCCCAACATTGAAAAAATGTCAATACCAGAACTTTTGGTACAGTTAAAACAACTGATTAAAATACATAGACAATTAGTCCAATATGTAATGCGGACTTCAACAGTCCAACCAGCTATTAACATTCCACAGCTGACCCCTCATCAGGGGAACACAAACAAAATTACACCACAGAACATACAGTCATGTCTGGGTAAAGTACCCGCAAAACGGGAACACATTCCATTCTGGTTAGCACGAAAAATCACTCAAATAGAGGCAGTATTTCCGGATACTACCCCTACTGAGAAACACAGAATTCTGACTATCTGCCTTCCAATGGGGATCGCACCACATGTGGAGGACTGTGACACTTGGGGCACAGTCTTTGCTTCCATTTACACAAAAACACATGGTGTTCCGTCCATGGCGGTAATACCCGATGTGCTAAGACAGATTCAAAATGAATACGGTCCAGAACCTGCTTTAACTCTGGGTATGAAATTACTGAAAGACTTCAAGCAGGTCTCAGCTTTATTATTATCTAACATAAAAGGAGAAGCAGCATCTGTGGCGATCCGTCAGAAATTGAAAGAAACAGATATAGCAGAACAACCATTTGAACTTGCCAGAATCATGAATCATAGAAAAATCCTATGAAGAACTAGGAAGAGATAGTTTGGGTGGGAAACCAGTAAAACCCCAACTAACTGAAAATAATTTAAACACTCCAAAAAAGAGCTGGGATGGAAATAAACAATCCACTCCCAAAGAAAAAAGATTCCAGTCCAGAGGAAAGTCTCCTCGGTGGAGAGAAAGATCTCCGGACCAAGGACACAGGTCTCCCCAAAGGGAGCCCTCTGAGAAAATATACAACCTTAGAAATAGGGATAATTTGAAGAAACCTGATAGATATCAAGATATTGATACACGTCCCTCTCGATCTTTTCAGACTTCCTCGCAGAAATCGGAAAGAAGAGGACGGTCAGAACACAGAGAAGAGCACGTCAAGTCCAAAGACAAGGAACCTGCTCATCAAAGTAAAAAACTACAATTTCCAAAAAAGAAGGTAGCCAGTATAAAAATAATCAAACATGCCGAGGATCCTGAGGACACAGCTGAAAAACGGAGAGTGGGCACAGACAACGCTAGACAGCGGAGCAGAAGTGAGCATAGCTCGCAAGATCCTAATGAATTATCTGGAGACAGTGGACACGAATGAATACATTCAGGTGGAAACTGCAGATACCAGAGTTAGCAAACCTCATAAAATATACGAAATAACATTACGTATAGAGGGAGATAAGACTAGGAAAATAAGGGGTCTATTATGGGATAACCTCTCAAAAGGCTATGACATCCCTTTAGCTGAAAAAGACTGGCCACCAGAGTTTGTCAGGGAGTGCCCTCATGGCGAAGAAATGATTATGCCTGCCTTCTCAAATCACATTTCAATTCATTAAAAATATACACTTGCAAGAAAGTGGGCAGTAGCCCAAGCTCCTGCATTATATAAAAACCATGTTGGATGGGATGAGGACTCTCCTCCTCACAAAATCCAGTTAAAATGTCAACCAACTGCACAAAGGCAGTACCCAATTAAGCAAGAAGCTAAAAAACAGGTCAGGGAGATCTTAGATCAACTTGAATACCAAGGGGTGATTGAAACATGCACCTCACAAATGAATAACCCTTTGTTTCCTGTCTCCAAGCCAGACGATTCAAATCGTCGAGTTTTGGACTACAGACACCTTAACTCATGTTGCAAAACTTTTGCAGTACAAAACTCACATAGTGCAGCACTAATGAATAACATCGTGCGCAAAAAAGTACAAAACAACATTAGACATCTCTAATGGATTCTTTTGTCAAAACATAGCACCTGAAAGCAGGTATTTGACCGCTTTCTCAATAATGGGCTCGCAGGAAATTCTGTCGACTCCCCCAGGGGTTCAAGAACAGCCCAGGATTATTCTCAGCAAGAGTAACAGAGTTACTACAAATGTATGATGATGAGGCATTATCTTATGTCGATGACCTCTATCTAACAGATGACGACTTGGATACTCACTTGAAAAGAGTGAACACCATAATACTTGGGTTCGCAGCAGAGGGTTACAAATTCAACTTTAAAAAGTCACGAATTGCCCATCTAACTGTCCTGTTTTTAGGATATGAATTATCAAGTGAAGGCAAAAGCCTGGCAGACAATTTCTTAGAGAAATGTGCTGTAATCCAAGCACCAAGAACGCTGAAAACCTTACAATCAATTCTAGGTTTCCTGAATTTCGGAAGAACTTACATTCTAAATTATGCAGAGAGGGTTAAACCTCTCTATGAACTAATAAAACCAGATTTTAAAACAATCAATTGGACTCAAAAACACACAAATTTTGAGATCATTGCAAACAGACATGTTAGCTAAAACAAAATTGCAAACACGCGATAACTCACACAACCTTGTGATCCGGGTCATCCCAGAAAGATGCGGATTCACGTACCTAACCTCTAATGAGGGAGAAAAGGTACCAATAGCATACAAATCACATTTGTACACAGAAGCTGAAAAAACATTCAGTATTAAGGAAAACATTGTCCATGCGGTTCAAACAGCTGTAGCAAAAGAAAGAGACCAAGCCGAAGGCAGACGGGTTACTGTTAGAACAGCAGAATCAGCCTTTGAGGCATTAACAAGCCCATGTAATTTACCTACTGTGGCATTAAATCCAAAATGGAAACAATGGGAAAATTCTCTTGCTACAGACAAAGTGAAATACTATTTTGACCCGTAATGAAAAAATAAAAAAATCTAGAATATGAAAGAGAATATCCTCTGCCAATCGACATTCAGCCAATACAACAGTACGCCTGTGTAATATACACAGACGGACATGCACAACCCTCGGTTTGGGGAAAATAAGCCTATAACGCCACATGTGAGATTGTTAAATATGTGTGGCGCGGAGGTAAATTGAGACCTCTGGTAACAAAATCACACTCTGTAGACAATAATTCAGATAAACAAACTGAGATAATAGCGTTGAAAATGGCGCTAGATAATGCCGATCGCGAATTGCCGACACTAATAGTGTGCGATTCGTATTACTGCGTCAAATCATACAATAATGACTTGCAGAACTGGGTCCAAAACGGTTACAAAGATGACACAGGTGCCACAAAATCGCTTTGGGAACAAGTAGTTCTTTTACAGAAAGAACTACCAAAGACTCACGTGATACATTCATTGAGTCATGAACGTGATGGCGTTCACGTTTCAGGGAATTCATTGGCTAAAACAGCCACAGCGGAAGCAACTAAGCCGGCTTCCGTAGCTACAAAAAAGCGTTCAGGAAAATACGTAGACGGGGAAACGATGCTGGCGGTAAAAACGTCATCAAAAGGCGACTGTTCAGCGCTACCTGTCAACTATCCACTCAATTATACATACGTAATCGATGCAAACTCCGTTCCTTTTTCTCAAATCCCTGGAGTGGGGGATAGAGTGATTCCAAACACGAACAGGAGAAACTTATTAGTGGCAGACACACATATGGGTGAGGGTCTAAGACACCTTAAGATTAAGGAATCTCTGAAAGAATTACAATCAATATACTGGTGGCCGGGAATGAGCCTGCAAAACTACAAATTTGCATTTTTCTGTAAAAACTGCAACAGAGACCGCAGTGGCGAAATGCCAGGAGCACTACCAATACCCTTCTTTTAGAGATCACATAAATTCCCATAAAAAATGCGTTCCATTAATAATATCATCACAGACTAGTTTCACTTAAAATGTAGACCCCAGCACTCGGCTGACGTCTGAACGGTTATATAAAGATATGCGAGTTTATAGCGGCATAGACGCAATTGGCATGCTACACTCTGATCAGGGTCCTGCTTTTAGCTCTCGAGCTTATAAGGAGGCCGTGACCAGCATGGGCATTGCATTGCGGGAATCTGATCACTTCCTTCCTGAGGGAAATGGGATGGTGGAAAGAAAAAACCGAGACATAAAGCAATCTATAACGGCAAAGGTATTAGGTTCGGGTGTTGGGTGGGTCAAACATTTAACAAGTGTCCAAAGTAGTCTTAATAATCTGCCAAGAAATTCTCTAAAAGGTTTCAGTCCGTACGAACTATTGTTCGGGACTAGAATGCATATCCAGGACCTCGATAGTCAAACTTCAGTGGTAGAAAGAAAATGCTTTGATATCAAAGATCGTTTGGATATTTTACAGGACTTAAATGAAACAAGAAAAGACCTGAGCAACATAAAGTTGAAACAACAGCCAACAGCCACTGAAGAGAAACCACCTGTCCCAGCAAGGCCTGTCTGGATTCCAAAGATTGGGGATCTGGTCAGAGAGAAAATCGCGGTGAAGAAGGAATTTGGGCCTTCTTACAGAAAAGCAGTACCTGTCTTAGCTGTCAACGGAACAAGATCAGTTGTACTACCGCACCTTGCTGGTAAAAAGGAGAACCGAGTTGTATCAATCGACCTGGTCAAACCACAATCATGTGGCCAATAATAAGTAGTAGGCCCAGTGGACTCCCAAGAAGTAGCAGAACACCAAAGTTTGCTACAAATCAAGAGGTTCAAACTGAGAGACTAATCACATTTGATAAACCTACAGTGAATCAACAAGGACTATGCAACCAAGCCATGGAACTTATGCCTCTTGAAACCCAAATTACAACAATTCGTCAAGAAACACCTGTCTACAACGATGTAGCCACAGACTATACTAATAAAACAAGGAAAAATCCAGTAGCAATTCCAATAATTGACAGAACTGCGTCAGGCTACTTCATCAACTTCGATGACTTTTCTGAGGATCCGAGCGAACCTGAGGAACAGCCAACATCAACAACAACTTTTAAAGACAAGACTAAAAAACTCTTTCATCAACTAAAGGAGACCTATCTGATTTCCCCATGGATTGAATTTTGGGTGGTGCTAGGTGTACTTTTCCTCCTGCTTTGGCTCATCATGGTGCTATGCTTGGGACACTTCATTGAGGAAAAATATGTTACAATGGACACAGCAAGCCAGAACATCAACCTGGTCCTAAAACCACACAAGTCTTCACACATCGAGAAAAGAGAACTTTCCTCAGTAAACTTCACAGCCAATCCATTACCCGGTGGGGTAGCATGGGACAAAACAGATTACGATACATATGGCCCGGTCGAACTCTTGAAGTATCCTCATCAATTTAAGGTTTCATTAAGTGACTTTGTAAAACCAAGTACATTCTCTGATGATTGGGACTTTGAAAGTATTAATGATATGATGTCAGACTTAGTTATGTCAGCAAAATTTACAGAACATGATTATTTACAGGGTTCATCGAATTATGATCAGATGTACTGCTACAACCACTATGGTAACCATTATTTGCATAAATCTGCTCAGCCTAGAAATGTTTTAAATTATAATCAATGGGAACATTGTGAAACTCCACCAAAAGGTAGTTCAAAAACATTCTATGAGAAATTCCCATACTTCTCAGGGCTTAACACAAGTGAAGCAGAAACATTTTATTTCAAACTGTTAAATAAGACAGGAATGAAAACCATGCTAACAAATACAAAATTAATCTATTCAGAATCGTTTTATGAAAAAATGAATACATTTGGTTTTGATTTCTGGAATAATAACATTGAAACAAAAATGATCTGGGGTACTAAAGATTGGCAAGTCCAAGGTATAGAATCGTTATTCAGAGCCTGCATGATCCCAGAACAAATTATATTTTTGAATGACACAATTCAACAAACAACCTGTCTTGGCCTAGCCAAAATTAAAGACTTAAACAAACCGTCTATTCTAAAGCCATCACCAGATAGTAATAGCACTACAGATGTTGAGATAGACGTAGCCCATATTTTTAACCAAAACAGAACACATCCTGATTGGAAAAAATGGTTGATCTGGCCCACAGACACAAATAACTGTCAAGATAGATTCCTGAACAAAATACAGGGGTTCAAATTGACCAGGCCAGACCCTAGATACTCCCAGCGACAACATCCAGGGATTGTAACAACATACAGTGTGGGTAAACTATGCCTCGAATGGCTACATACATCCACACTGGCAGAAATTAAGCAACACTTAACTTTACTTAAAGAAGGTGCTGTGCTGACTTGCGTGATTTTCTTATGGGACCACGCAAACAGCATCAAAAACGTTACATAGCGGCCTCTACACTCTTCCAGTATGGATGTCTATATAGCCGTAAATTCTGATATGTACAGACTTCACCTCACAGTGCTAGCGCAATTATGTTTTTGAGCCTTTTCATTTTTATAAATTGCATATACTTCATTGCACAGAGAGTGATTCTTTTGAATGAATTGATATTAATGATAATTTTGAAATGCACTAATTTGTGGATTTTTCTTTTTCTTTCCAATTGTGTTGTGTTTATTCAATGTATGTGTTGGTGTTATTTACGCATGGCAATCCTTGTAAATATTTAGTAAAGGCATGTATTGATATGTCCTGATGATGGTCCTGAACTAAATAAGGATCGAAACGTCGTCGACACTACACATGATGATTTGTATACTCCTCCATTGTGTAAATCACAGAATGTGTTTTTAATTAATAACTGTCTGCCCCAATTTTTTGACTAACTGACAGACTTTTTTTCCTGCCTTGTATTTGTCTGTTTTTTATGGTTGTGTATATGTGGTAGCTGGACGCAGGCTTGTGTCCCACTTAGAAATTGCTATATATTTCACTACATTAGATCGATATAATAGAACAGGACATGCTAATGTTACAACATGGTCAGTCCCAATTGCGTTCTATTGTACAGCTTGTCTGGACGTTACAAAATCTGCGTTCAGGCTACGTGCCTTGGCGTTTAATCAACACAACGTCATTATTCTCTATCTTTAACCTTACTGATATACAAATCAGCTTGGCACAAAAGGGAGCGGAAAATACAATTCTGAGCATTGAAAAACGTGAGATTACCATTGACAATGTCAGAACGACCTGTCATTGAATGGATAATACACGGGATAATAACTATTCCGATAACGACTTTCCAATTTCGATACTGCCAACAGTATACACAGGCAGGCCAGTATGAAAGGTTGGGTAAAGGATACATCAAGTCATCATGGAAATTACCTTACACTCACACATGTTATAGTGAAAAAGGACAGAATGTATTTCTTAGTGGTGATAATTGTGAAAAATCACTAAGTGTTATACTTCTGTGTCAGGGCATAAATTTGCATGGGGCCTGTGAGGGGACTTCAAATAACCTTTCATGTCACCAGCTTGGCACACCCGCAACTCGAATAGAGCCATTCTTTAGACGGCTTTCTAACGGGAGCTACATTCTAATTGTGGACCACAGATGTTGTGGCCTGGTGCCAGGAAAAGCTTATCTCGTAAGTGTAACGTCCAGGGTCACTTGCTGTGAGCAAGTATTGTATCCCAACGACACTCCAGACAGGGAGGGAAAAATTTGGCCCAGTCTGAAAATCTCTTCTATTCGAATTGATACTTTAAGCAGAATGAAGTCTGTTCTTCTACAGACGCCAGTGCACTTGACGTCATCAAAAGAAACGTATGATCTCCAAGTTACAAGGACAACGGCAGAGATTCATAACCTTTTATCAACAAATTGCCCCCTACACTTCGCAGAAATGCTAAATGAAATCTTAAACATTTCTGATACGAATGGTATCGCGAGTGTATTTAAGTCAATTTTTTCGGGACTGTTGACACCTTTCAAAGCAGTCCTGGGCATCTTTCCTAATTTTGTCCATTCACTCTTTGGCGGCCTTCCACTCCTGTTGGGACTGGTAGCAGGCATTTTATTTTTGACTCTCCTGCTTCGTTATGGCAAGCCATGTCACAGACAAGACTCCAGCAACAATGGAAGAAACGATCCTAGCAATACGCTATCGGGATCGCATTACTAAAGTCCTTGGATTAGCCCGGCTAAGAGATCTGAATATGACCTGGTTTCTTTCATTCAGACCCATCTGGCAGAACTGTATCTTACCTGTGTTAAGATGTATGCTATGCGGAGAAGAATGCGTGTTAGACGTCTGTCTTACACTACAATCAGAAGTACCATTGGATACAGATACTTTGCTGAACCCAGTAAAGGCTCATGCATCGTGTTGTCCCCAGCGGTTACCCATCCTGATGACGGCATTCGTTGGGACTTCACCACTGCGATTGAAGGGTAGTGAAGTGCAAGATGAGAGCAGCATCAACCAGGTACGACCTTCTGTGAGCACTGCTGATCCTGTCATCGATGATAGCAATTATGCTCACAACTGCACAGTTGCGGCATTTTCCAACTTGGTCGAACTTTCACCTGAAGCGGTAAACTGCTTTTTTGAAAATCTGTCTGAAATGATGTTCTCCCCCGAACAGAAAAAATAAACTTTTAAGCAAACGAGCACTCAGCGTTCCCTGAACTCTGAATTTTGCCTTCAGCTGTGAAAAACAAAAGCTTCTGAAAATATTTGGAACTGTTTTGACTTCTTCCCTTGAAAACGACACTATTTTTCCCCGATTCCAAAATATTTACTTTTTTTTTGGCACTCATCATCTGCTTAAAGTAGAACTATTCTTAGAGAACAGAGCTTCTATTTTTAGGAACTCTAGAGACAATATATTACCTCAGCCTCTAGCATATTTACAAAAGATTGTATTTATATGTGATGGAATGGTCTCGCACTTTTCTTTTCTGTATTAAGAGCCATTTCATGTGTAAATTTTCGCAAATCATTCATGCTGATATATATGTGCATCCTTTTTAATGAATGATTACACTGCTTGAAAGCGTACAGTACCTATACTCATTTTTCGTGTATTTCGCATATACCATTTCAGATGCAAAAAAATTTATTTTGGGGTGGATCGGTATACACATGCACCGTTAGATATGTTTACTATTGCTTAGTTTAGTAATTATGGACATGAATTCGTGGAGTGGGTGTAGTGTGTTTTATCTAGGTACCTGAATCAATGTTCTATTTGTTGCCCTTGTCCGGTTATAAATCAATAATATCCCTGCAACGGCATAGAAACCCTTTTTCATAATTCGGTCATAGCGCATGCTGTCACATTAAGCAAGCCTATTCCTCCAGCCCCCTAGAAAGCACACCAAGTTCTTAAACAAATCCAAGCCTCCAGCAACCTGGGAAATCCCCGCTGCTATTGTTTTGATTTTGTCCGAGAACTCCTGTAAAGCACTGTAAGAACGACCAGTTCTTAGTGACATCTTTATTGACGTCTTATGTCCATCCTTACGTCAACCCCGGCACCTTTCAGGTATAAATATAACAACGTTGCCTTAAGCAAACACACAGTGGTAATCCTGGAGCAGAGCAGCTACTACTTCCGAAGAGCCCAGCTGATGCGAGCCCACGGACGCTGCCCCTCCCTTTTGACGCGCTGAGAAAGACGCTGTCTTTTCTCTTGCCGAGAAATCCAGCCTCCGGCGTTTCCAGCCTACCCTTGCGGGTGACTGGGATACCGAGTCCTGAGAGAGAGGTACCAGCCCTCCTGCCTTCTAATACCCAGGTACTGAACTGAATAAACCCTTTCCAGAGAATTCTTGAGTCAGATTCTTGGCAAAACAAACTTAACTTAAACTGCTACTTACTTACTCCTTCCCATGTATTAGGCTTAGGTCAGGTACACCGGGGTAGGCGTAGTTAGAAGCACCAGTTGAGTACGATTAGTCAATGTATATATGTATGTATCTATTTTATCCATTTTAAAGTATCATATGGCTAAGAAACCATATCAATGCTTTTACAGTATTATTTCATAATCCTGCTTTTACTGTATGCACTTTACTTAACTATAAGTATTGCAATTGTAGCAATTCATTTCTCTTGTATGAGGAAAGAGACTGCTCAATAAATAACACCTTTTATTGAAAACGCCCGTCTCTCTTTTTCTCTCCAATCTGGTGAAACTAAGTACGCACCTTTGACTGAGTGAAATAGCTGTCTTTTGTTTTCACACGACTCTAGAGATATACTCTTATTCAGGGAGAGCAAAGTTGTCATGTTTTATGGTTGTCAGAAACCAAATCCCTTCTTGTCTATCCAGGGAGGTTAAACTCCTCCTCGTTTATTACAGAAAGTTTCTAGTGAACGCTATGCTAGCTGGCAAAAAACTTAAGTCTAATATAGTCAGTAGAGACCTAGTTAACCTCAGTCCTACGTCTACACTACTGAAGATATTATTCCAATGCGCAGAGCCTATTGGGACTATAGGAACTACACTACAGTACAATGGACACAGCAAGTCAGAACATCAACTTGGTCCTAAAGCCTCACAGATCCTCTCACATTGAAAAAAGAGAACTATCATCAGTGAACATCACAGCCATTCCTATACCTGGTGGTGTAGCATGGGACACAACCGATTATGAAATCTATGGCCCGGTTGAACTCTTGAAATATCCACATCAGTTCAAGGTTTCATTAAGTGACTTTGTATCGCCAAGTACTTTCTCTGATGATTGGGACTTTGAAAATATTAATAATATTGATGTCAGATTTAGAAATGTCAGCAAAATTCACAGAACATGACTATTTGCAGGGTTCATCGAACTATGAAGAAATGTACTGTTTTAACCACTATGGTCATCACTATTTGCATAAATCTGCTAATCCTAGAAATGTTTTTACTTATAATCAATGGGAATATTGTCCAACACCGCCAATGTCAGAGAGACCTGTCATTGCATGGATAATACACGGTACAATTACAATTCTGATAACTTTTCAGTTTCAATATTGCCAAAAGTATATACCAGCAGGCCTGGATGAAAGGTTGGGTAAAGGATACATCAAGTCAACCTGGAAATTACCTTACACACATAAATGTTATAGTGAAGGGAAAAAAGAGGTATTTCTTAGTGGAAACAACTGTAAAAATTCACTAAGCGGTACACTACTGTGTCAAGGTATTAACTTGCATGGAGCCTGCGAAGGTTCATCAAACAACCTTTCATGTAATCTGTACGACACCCCTGCAACACAGATAGAGCCTTTTTTCAGACAGCTTTCCAACGGCAGCTATGTTATAATAAGTGACCACAGCTGTTGTGGCATGGTGCCAGGAATTGCCTATCTCGTGAGCGTTACTCCAGGGTCATGCGTGTTGGACGTCTGTCTTACACTACCATCAGCAGTACCTATGGATATCGATACTTTGCTTGGTTCGGTAACGGCTCATGCAACATGTTGTCCCCAGCGGCTACCTATTCTGATGACGGCATTCGTTGAGACCTCACCATTACGATTAGGTGGCAGTGAGGTACGAGATGAAAGCGGCACACAGGTACTACCTTCAGTGAGCATTGCTGATCCAGACATCGATGATAGCAATGATTCTCACATATGCACTATTTCTGCTTTTTTGAACTTTCACCTACTGTTGTAGACCAATTTTTCTCAAGCCTGTCTGATTTAATGTTCTTTCCTAGCAACAAGAATAACTTTTGAATAACTTTTAAAACAACAAGCACACAGCGTTCCCTGAACTCTGAATTCGGCCTTCAGTTTTTGATAAACAACACTACTGAAAACAATTGGAACTATTTTTTCCCCTGAAAGCGAAATTATTTTTCCATTTCCAAAATATTTACCATTTTTTCTGGCACATGATACTCTGCTTAAAGTAGAACTATTCTTAGAGAACAAGATTTCTATTTTGAAACTCGAGAAAATATTTTGATTCAGCCTCTAGCACATGTACAGTATTGCATAAATATGTGATGAAATGGTCTCGACTTTCTCTTCTGTATTAAGAGCCATTTCATAAGTGTAATTTTCGCAACTCATTCAGACAATATTTATGAATGCATTATCTGAATGATACCACTGCTTGAGAAACGTACAGTATTAAAACTCATTTTTCGTGTATATACCGTATACCATTTAAAATGCATTTGATGTATTTTGGGGTGGGTTGGAAAACACATGCATCACTTTATGTTTAGTATTGCTTAGTATTTTAGTAATGATTGACATAATACGTGGAGTGAGTGTTGTAAACGTATCTAGGACCCTAATTAAATATTCCCGATTCATGCCCTTATGTGGTTATAACGAATAATATCCTTATAAAGGCATAAGAATCACATTCATATTTAGTCATAGCCAATGCAGTCCAAATACGGCAAGGCTACTCCCATAGACTCCTAGAAAGTACAACGCGTTCTTTAAACAAACCAAGCCTCCAGCAGCCCGGGAAATCCTCCCTGCTTTTGTTTTGATTTGTCCAAGAACTCCTGGAGTCCTGAAAGAACTGTAAGTTCTTAGTGACGTCTTATGTCCAACCTTACGTCAAACTCGGCACCTTCCAGGTATAAATATACCAGCGTTTGCCTTAAGCAAACACACAGTGGTTTGGAGCAGAGCGGCTATCTACTTGCCCGATGCCCAGCTGATGCGAGTGCTGAAGGAAGCCGACCCTCCCATTTGACGCACTGAAAGAGACGCTGTCTTTTCTCCTGCCGAGAAATCCAGCTCCAGTGTTTCCAGTCACCCTTGCGGGTTTCTGGGAGATCGAGTCCTGAGAACGAGATACAAGACCTCCTTCATTCTATAACCAAGGTACGGAGCAGATTAGATCCTCAGAGAATTCTTGATTCAGATTCTTGGCAAAAATTAACTTAACTAAAACTGCAGCTCACTTACTCCTTCCCACGTACAAGGCTTAGGTTAGGTACACCGGGGTAGGCGTATCTTAGAAGCACCAGTTGAGTACGTTTAGTCAATGATTTTATGTATGTATATATTTTATCTGTTTTAAGTATCATATGGCTTAGAAACCATGTAAATACCTTTACAGTATTATTTCATAATACTCTCTTTACTGTACGCACTTTACTTTATGACAAGTATTGCAATTGTGGCAATTATCTTCTCTTGCACGAGAAAGGACTGCTCAATAAATAACAACTTTTATTGAAAACGCCCGTCTCTCGATTTCTCTGCACTCTGGTGAAACTAAGCATGCACGATTGACTGAGTGAAATAGCTGTCTATTGTTTTCACACGACTCTGGAGATATACTCCTTATTCTGGAGGGAGCAAAGTTGTCATGTTAATGCGGTTGTCAGAAGCTAATCCCTTCTTGTCTATTCAGGGAAGTTAACACCTCCTTGTTTACTCGAGAACGTTTCTAGTGACCTCTGAGCTAGCTGGCATTCATAATTAAGTCGAACATATTCAATAGAGACCTAGTCGACCTCAGTCCTATGTCTGAACTATCGTTTATGTTATTCCAATGCGCAGAGCCTATTGGGAATATAGGAACTACACTACAGATTCCCTTAGATTCCCATATAATTGATATACAGATGATACCAAAAACTTTATGCCACGCAACTTGCTTACCTCTAATACAAGCTATCATTTTTGACTGTGTCGGCCATTCCCTGGATGCCAATATACTCCATAATGCTGCATTGAGGAAAACAAGAGGAAACAAAATCTATGTGCCTGTAACATGACCACTTCTGTCAATGCACTCCCATTTCTTGCTCCCACCTGACAATTTTAATGCCGCACCCGTATCCAGAACCTTGTGTTTCAACTTAACTGTAATGGGAGAATTGAATAGATGGCCAGCATGTTGTGGCATTAAGCATTCAGCTGCTCGGAATCTAAACAATCTGGCAACACCTCATCTACCATACAACTAAGATCCATACTGTTACTCATTCTGTAAGTTGGATTACTGCTGCACCCTACTGATTGACCTTCCCAAATAAGTCTACTTTTCTCTTGACAAAGTTCCTACATTTCAGCATGCACACTTTATCACTTATCCTCGCTTTACATCATCATCAAGCAGAATGGCCGCCTGCCAAATACAGGGCAAAATTCAAACATCTGACTCTTGTGTTTGTTCAATGCCATCCATAGGAGTCTTAACCTATGCCACAACCCACATATCACACTCCACCAAGAAACCTTCAATCAGCCAAAGCTCATCTTTTTTCAGTAGCCAACCACCCCAAGTCAATCCTTCAAGGCTCTGATATGTTGACCCGCTTGACTCGCCCACTCCGGAAGCACAACCTCAGTTGCAGAGTTTAAAAAGAAACTTACATCAGACCTCACTTTAGAAATCCCTGATGCCTAGAAATTCAAGGCTCTACTAGAACTCCTATGAAATACAAGATAAAGAAATATGTAAAAATGAACGTTAAACATGAATGGGAATTTAATGCATACATGTATTTGCTTTGTAATGTATTTGGTCATGCCACCTACTAAAATGTCAGGCATAATCATCAGTTCTTGTTAGCCATCAGATATGCAAACCTGCACAGAACTTGTTTTAAGAAAAAAGTGTTGCATCAATTTTATTTAGCAGAAAATCATAATTTACAGCTCTGAATATACAAAGAGAAAACTTGCTTCTATAAAATGAACATTAGCAGAGATGGCAGTTTAATTATGCAAGAGCAGGCCAAATTATGATATCCAAACTGAGTATGTATTTAGAAGCCCAAAGGATAAACTAATAGGACTTAGATCTGGGAGCAGTAAAGCAAATGCAAATATTATATTTTACAGAGAGGTTAAGTTTGTTATAGCCGCTGAGTAGAGATGTTAATGACAGCCAATAGAATGCAATTTGGTAAAGCTCCAAATTTACCCTTTCGCAGCGCTGGAAACCCCACAAGACCTAGAGCGATGATTTTCAGACCTTTACGCTATCGCCACATTGAAGGGATTCTCAACCATATGAAGAAAGCATGGCAAATCCAATAGAATGGATCATTCATCTCAATTGCTCAGGATTACCCGAAAGAGAGTTTCCACCAGGAAAAGCTTACTGGCACTACGTCAAGCTCTACGAGATTGTAATATCCCATCCTTGTTTGCTGGTACAGCTAAATTTTGTATCTTCTTCAACTGCAAGGCACTATTCTTCAGTTCTTCAAAGGACCTACAAGCCTTCTTGGACACTTTCACCCTAACAGGAATGGATGTCTGACACAGTCTTATTCATCTTCCAGTTATTTAAATTTGTGTATCCAATGGCACCCCCACCTTAATTTGAGCTTGGTTACATCACTTCTGCATCATCAGCCATTTTATCTGCAACCACCTTAAAGTTATTCAGTAATGTTTTGATAACACAGTTTATGTAGTCTCTAAAGAATCTTATCAGGCCGCTTTAATATCTAGTTACTCCTTTATGGGTGGATAATGCTCCGCACTCCCTGCCCCCGTCGGGTCATACAACACTTTTTTCGGCCACTATAGGATTTTGACTTTGTCTTGCCTATATTCTCTTACACCTTATGCCTTATGCCTTTGATCCTTTTGCATAAATAGTGGCACCCACATTGGACACAAAATGCTCCATCATAGAGGACACCGACTAGGATTTTTTAGTTCCCTCTTATACCAGAGATCAACTCCCCAACTATGGCTACCATATATTTTGTCCTGGTTCTTTCTGACTCCATGTTGGTCTTTCAGAAATCCCAGTGAAAACTTTGATTATCTTAGGAGGAGACTTCAACCTCCCGATAGATGGTTTTTCTTGACAGACTTCTCTCTCACAAATTACCAGGCATTAACTTCCACAAATAAGGAAAATTCTACTTACTATTAGGCATCTGTTCTTGGCATGTAGAGCTGTAGAATCACATACTTGTGCATAGATCGTGTTGGGCTTGGATGTTTGCACTTTGTTGTTATCTTGGAAGAAGTCTTTGTAGTCACGAGATAGGCGACTCCTCCTTTGGATGATAGTGCGCATGGGCATTAACTCCATCCTTAGATTGTTTTTCGCCATGGAGGGAAATAAAGGAGTTTGTAAGAAACAGAAAATATGTCCCTGTGTGATGTATCTAAGTAAGATCACCCTGGAACAGATACAGGTACCAGAGAGGCTGGTGGGCGTATGTGATTCTGCAGCTCTACATGCCAAGAACAGATGCATACTGGTAAGTAGCATTTTCCGTTCGAGGCATATGTGCTGCAGAATACATACTTGTGCATAGACTGTAAAGGCGTGCTCTCCCCTTAGCGGTGGTCACCTTTATCTGTTGCAGAGATCTGAAAAAGTGTTTTGAGAACAGCCTGGGCCACAGAAGCTTGTTGTTTTGCTTGCACATCTACACAATATTGTTTGGGGAAGGTGTGTGTTGTAGGCCCTGTTGCTGCTTTCTAAATGTCATTTAAGTGAATGTTCCCTAAGAATGCCATGGAAGCCCCTAATTTGCGTGTTTAATGCGCTCTAGGGGGAATTGTTAATGTGTGTTTTACTTTGTGGTAGCATATTTGAATACATTTGACTATCCACCTGACAATTCCAGCTTTGGAGATGGGGTTTCCTTTATGAGGTGGAAAGAAAGCTACAAACAGTTGGTTTGTGTTTCTAAAAGGTTTAGTTCTGTCAATGTAATAAAGTATAGCTCTTATGACATCGAGTGTGTGAAGGGCTCGCTCTGCTACAGAATCTGGTTTTCTGAAGAAAAAAAATGGGTAATTCCACAGATTGATTAAGATGGAAAGCAGAGATTACTTTGGGGAGGAATTTCGGATTTGTTCCAAGAACCACTTTGTTATGATGTATTTCTAAGAATGGTTCTTCTATGGTTAAAGCCTGGATCTCACTTACTCTTCTGAGAGAGGTGATTGCGACAAGGAAAGCTACTTTCCATGTAAGGAACTGCAGTCCGCATTTGTCCAGAGGTTCAAAGGAGGACCCATAAGCCTAGTAAGCACAATGTTTAAATTCCACACTGGAGAGGGTGGGATTCTGGGAGTAATTATTCTTTTACGGCCTTCCATAAACACGTTGATGGTAGGTACCCTAAACAATGACAAATGTTGTCTGTTTTGTAGGTAAGCGGCAAGTGCAGCAAGATGTAGTCTTCTGGAAGTGTATGCCAGATTACATCTTTGTAGATGCAGTAAATAGCAAATAATGGTTTGAATTGAAGCATCTAGTGGGCTAATTTTGTTGTTATTGCAGTAAATGACTAATCTTTTCCATTTGGCTGTATAGAAAGCTCTAGTAGTAGGCTATCTAGCTTCTTTAATAATGTTCATACAGTCCGGTGGGAGGTTGAGGTAACCGAACTCTAGGACTTAAGGAGCCAGATTGCTAGGTTTAGTTGAGCTGGATCTGGATGCCTCATCTCTCCATGGTTCTGTGTAAGAAGCTTTGGGGAGAGTTGTAGTTTTTGGTGTGGAACTATGAGAGTTCCAGGAGTGTTGTGAACCATGGTTGCTGGGCCCAAGTCGGAGCAACCAGGATTATCTTGAGAGACTGTTGTTTGAGCTTGCGCACTACTTATGGAATGAGAGGGAGTGGTGGAAAAGCGTACGCAAATCTGCCTGTCCAGTTCATCCATCTCACATTGCCCTTGGACAATGGGTGTGGATACCTGTCGGCGAAGGTTGGGCATTTTGCGTTTGCGTGTGTGGCGAACAGATCTATGTCTGGATGGCGCCACATCTGAAAAAATGGATGAAGACCTTGTGGATGAAGTTCCCATTCGTGGATGTGCTGTGTCTGACGACTGAGCAGATCCACAATCTGATTGTATACTCCTGGAAGATGTTCTGCTAGAATGTATATCTTTTGTGAAATAGCCCATTTCCATATGCTTTGTGCTAGTTGAGAAAACTGCAAAGAATGTGTTCCTCCTTGTTTTGTATATAATACATTGCTGTCATATTGTTGGTACGGACAAGGACAGTTTTGTTGATGAGATGTGTCTGGAATGATTTTAATGCTAGAAAAATTGCCAGTAACTCCTGGTGATTGATGTGGAGCACTTTTTGTTGAGGGGTCCACCTGCCCTGAATTGTATGGTTTAAGAGGTGGGCTTCACAGCCGGTGAGCGATGTGTCTGCTGTTAGCACTATCTGTGGAACTGGGTCTAGGAACAGCCGCCCTTTGGAAAGGTTTTGTGTGTTCCACCACTGCAGACAGCGATGTGTCCAGCTGTCCAACAACACCAGATCTGAAAGTTGACCTTGAGCCTGGTTCCACTGACGTGCCAAACATTCTTTTAATGGGCGCATCTGGAGTCTTGAGTGAGGTACTATTAGAATGCAAGAGGCCAACATTCCTATAAGCTGCATAGCGAGTGTTAGGGTTGAAATTTTGTTGTGAGGGTTTGCATACTGGCTTTCCTGACTGGATTAGGGAATGCAAGGGCTTGGGAAGTGTCTATTGTGGCCCCTAGATACTGATGTATGTGAGACGGTTGAAGATGTGATTTGGTGAGGTTTATTGTGAACCCCAAGTTGTGGAGCAATTGAATTGTTTGGCGAGTGCGGTGAATACACTGGCTGTATGACTTGGCTTTTATGAGCCAGTCGTCCAGGTATGGAAACACATGAATATGTTTTCTTCGCAAATGGGCGGCTACTACTGCTAGACACTTTGTGAAGATTCTGGGTGCTGTGGTCGCTCCGAATGGGAGGACCTTGAATTGATAGTGCTGACCGTCCACTACAAACCTTATATATAGAGTAGGAATATGGAAGTAGGCGATCTTGAGATCTAGAGTGGCACGGAAATAGCCTTGTTGCAGCAGTGGGAGGACCTGTTGAGGGGTGACCATATGAAAGTGGTCTGATTGTATGTAGATATTCAAAGGTCTGAGGTCCAATATTGGTCTGAGAGTAGCGTCTTTTTTGGGGATGAGAAAATAGAGGGAGTAAACCCCTGTGCCTTGATGCTGAATTGGAACTGATTCTATTGCACAAGTTACTTACCTTCGGTAACGATATATCTGTAAGAAAGAGTAGTTAGTGTTAGATTCCTTACCTTAGAATATCCCCAGGTGTCAGACTGGATCCGGAAAGTTTTTCGTCAGCAGTACCCTTGCCCGTCGGTAGGCGTCGTCTGCGGTTCCGCGTCTGTTGTCGGCGTTGTGATTGCTGGGATGACGTCACCAGAGTACTTAGACACCACCCTCGCGCGCTGACGTCAGCTCTGTACACAGCTTTATACACCAGGAACACAGAGTCATGCAAGAAACAGACACTGCTGCCATGAAACTAGGGCCCTCAAAGGGAGATACCTTAACCCTAGATATTGGTTTGCAGAACGGGGAGGATGGGTGGGGCGGTAAGGAATCTAACACTAACTACTGTTTCTTACAGATATATTGTTATCGAAGGTAAGTAACTTGTGCATCTGAAAGAAACAGGTTAGTGTAAGATTTCTTACCTTGAATAGAGACCCCAGCAATACCAACCCCGGTGGTGGGTCTGCGAACCAAGATCACATCAGGAAGTCCTGGAGAACAGAACGGCTGAAAAAGCCATCTCTCCGGACTTGGCTATCCAGGCAGTAGTGCTCAGCAAACGTGTGCAGCGAGGTCCACGTAGCTGCCTGACAGATGTCCTACAAGGGGACTCCCTGACCCAGGGCAGTAGTAGTCGCCGTGGCCTGAATGGAATGGGCGCGCAGCCTCACGGGAGGCTCCTTTTTCGCCAAGGAGTAACAGACCTTGAAGCACAAAATGACCCACCGAGAGATGGTCCACTTGTGCACCGCCCGTCCCTTCTTAGCACCCACGTAACCAACAAAGAGCTGGTTGTCCACCTGGAACTAGCGTGTGCGGTTTAGATAAAAGGAGAGCGCAAGTTGTGGGTCCCGACGGTGGAGCCTCTCTTCCTCTTTCGAGAGATGCGGAGACTGAAAGAAGGTGGGTAAGGTGATGGGCTGCCCGATATGAAAGGCTGTAACCACCTTGGGGAGGAAAGAAGGACGAGTCCTCAGAACAAACTTGTCCGGATGGACAGAGAGGAAAGTAGGCTTAGAAGACAGAGCCTGGAGCTCACTCACTCTCTTGGCAGAGGTGATGGCAACCAAGAATGCAGTTTTAAGAGTCAGAAGACGAAAAGGACAGTTATGAAGTGGCTCAAAGGGAGCGCACATCAGATAAGTCAGTACAAGGTTCAAGTCCCACTGAGGCACCACAAAGGGAACAGGAGGGAACATGTGTGTGATGCCTTTCAAGAATCTATTTACAACATTTTGTAAAGAGAAGGCTGATCGAGAAGCACCCTGACCCTGCTTGCAGGACAGGTCGCTTCTCTGCTGCCGCACAGCTACACCTGTCTGCCAGCGCCTCCCTCGCTGCCGCTGCTCCGCCTGTTCCAGAATCCCGTTCCCACCGCTGCTCCCCTTTGGCCCCGCGCCCCCTCACCACCCTGCTCCCGCCTCCCAGCTGCTCCTCCCTCCCTACCCACCTCAAATAGCGTCCGCTGCATGACAGCAGGAGTGACCCCTGACCCTGCTTGCAGGACAGGTCGCTCCCATGCTGCCGCACAGCTCCACCTGCTTGCCAGCCCCTCCCTTGCTGCCCCGCCTGTTCCAAAAGCCCGTTCCCGCCGCTGCTCCCCCGCCCCCTCGCCACCCCGCTCCCGCCTCCCAGCTGTTCCTACATCCCTAACCATCTCAAAGAGCGGCCACTGCGCGACAGCAGGAGTGACCCCCTGACCCTGCTTCCAGGACAGGTCACTCCCCTGACACACAGCTCCACCTGCGTGCCAGCGCCTCCCTCGCTGCCGCTGCTTCGCCTGTTCCAGACGCCCGTTCCCGCCACTGCTCCCCGGCGGCCCCGCCCCGTCACCCCGCTCCCTTCTCCCAGCTGATTCTCCGTCCATACCCGCCTCAAATAGCAGCCGCTGCGCGAGGGCCGGAGGGATCCCTGACCCTGCATGCAGGACAGGTTGCTCCCCTGCTGCTGCACAGCTCCACCTGCGTGCCAGCGCCTCCCTCGCTGCCGCTGCTCCGCCTGTTCCAGAAGCCCGTTCCTGCCGCTGCTCACCTGCGACCCCACCCCCTCACCACCCTGCTCCCACCTCCCAGCTGATCCTACTCGCCTTAAATGGCGGGCGCGCCGCTGGCATGCCGGAGGCATGCCAGAGGTAATCCCGTCTGCGACCGTCCTCGCCTGGACCGCGCCCAGTGCCAGAACCCCTGGACCCCACACACACCATGACGCCAGACTCCGGTACAACGCCAGCACTCTCCTTGCACTCAACACTGGCCGTGACAACTGCTGCTTCCAGGCCGCCCCGAAGCGCACCCACGGACCTTTCTCTGGCTGCACCTGCAACTTCACCTGCAACAGAACCACCAAACCTCCAAGGACCGGACCCAACAACCTTCGCCGCATCCTCCTCAACACCCGCTCCTCACGCAAACACGCCGTCGAGATCTGGGACCTGCTCGACACCTCCACACCAGACGTTGCCTTCCTGACCGAGACCTGGTGGAACAACTCCTCGGCGCCCGACATTGCCATAGCCATCCCGGAAGGCTACAAGATCACCCACAGGGATCGCGCCAACGGAACTGGAGGAGGTCTAGCCATCGTCCACAAGTCCACCCTCCAGTGCTACACCCACGCAGACGACACCCTCAACACCGCCGATCACCTGCACTTCCGGATCCACATCGACCCCAACACCACCCTCAGAGGAACACTCGACTACAGACCCCCTGTACCCCGTGCTCAGTTCTGTGACTCCATCGCCGACCTCGCCAGGACCTACGCACTCGCCTCCATGGACTACATCCTCCTCGGGGACCTGAACTTCCACCTCTAGAACAACAACGCCAATTCCGCCACTATCATCGACAACCTCACCAACCTCGGCCTCAGACAACTCGTCACCGCACCCACCCACGCCGCCGGCCACACGCTTGACCCCGTCTTCGCCATAAGCACCCACGTCGCCATCAGCCACACCACCGAACTTCACTGGACCGAACCACCACTGCATCCATTTCACCTTCCAGAAACCTACCACGCACCACTGCACCCAACAGCAGCCCTGCCGCAGCTGGAGCAAAGTCACCGAAGACCAGCTGACCTCCACCCTCGCCCAGAACCCCCCCCACCAACCACACCGACCCAGACGCCGCCGCCAGCAACCTCAGACAGTGGATTGACGACTGCGCCAACACCCTCGCCCCACTCAAGAAACCCCCCAGCAACCACACCAGCAAGAAAGCCACATGGTTCACCGAGGAGCTCCACACCTCCAAACGCACATGCCGGATACTGGAGAAGAAATGGCTCCACGAACGCACAACTCGACAACGGCAAGACATCAGCCCTCATCCTCCTGTACTTGTCAGCTGCCTTCGACGCGGTCTGCCAACACACACTAAAGACACGCCTCCATGAAGCCGGAATTCGAGAAAAGGCCCTGAACTGGACCACATCCTTCCCCTTCGACAGAATCCAGAGAGTCCGCCTCCCACCCTTCCGATCTGAAGCCGACACCATCTGCGGCGTACCCCAGGGCTCATCCCTCGGCCCGACCCTGTTCTATGTCCACATGGCCCCCTTCGCACAAGTGGCCCGCCAGCACGACCTCAACATCATCTCCTACGCCGACGATACTCCGCTCATGCTCTCCCTCACCAAGGACCCGCACACCACCAAAAACAACGTCCACGAGGGAATGAAGGCCGTCGCCGAGTGGATGAGGAGCAGCTGTCTGAAACTGAACTCGGACAAGACAGAGGTCCTCATCCTTGGCCCCACCCCCTCTGCCTCGGACGACTCCTGGTGGCAGTCCACACTGGGAACAGCACCGACACCCACGGACCACGCACGCAACCTAGGATTCGCATATCCGCATGCTCCCCAGGATCCACAAATAGATCCCGACCAAAACAAGAAGAACGGTGATCCAAGCCCTCGTCAGCAGCAGATTAGACTACGGCAACGCACTCTACGCAGGAATCCCTGCCAAACACCTACGACGGCTTCAACGCATCCAAAACGCCTCCGCCCAACTGATCCTCAACATCCCTCGTCGCAGCCACATCACCCCCCACTTGAGACACCTGCACTGGCTCCCCGTCAACTAGAGGATCACCTTCAAGCTCCTCACCCACGCACACAAGGCACTCCACAACACCGGACCAGCCTACCTGAACAGCAGACTCAGTTTCCACACTCCAATCCGCCAGCTCCGCTCCGCCAGCCTCGCCCTTGCAACCGTCCCCCACATCCAACAAACAACCTCCGGCGGCAGATCCTTCTCTTTCCTCGCCGCCTAGACCTGGAACACCCTCCCTACCCACCTGCGACAGACCCAAGACCTGCTCACCTTCAGAAGACTCCTCAAGATCTGGCTCTTCGAGCAGTAGCAGCACCCCCCCTTCCCTCAGCACCATGAGACCCTCACGGGTAAGTAGTGCGCTTTACAAGTGATTGACTGATTGATTGAAGGCTGAAATGGCAGAGAGATAGCCTTTGATAGTGCCCAGAGCAGAGCCCTGCTGGGCAAGAGAAAGAAGGAAGAGGAGAACCTCTGAAAGGGGGGCAGAGAGTGGATCCACAGCCTTTGCTGTGCACCATGCCACAAATTTGTTCCACCTGCAGGCGTATACCGTTTTTGTGGAGGGACGCCTGGCTGCCAGAATCACATCACAGACTTCAGGAGGCAAGTCAAATGGCCTCAACTGTCGCCGCTCAATCTCCACGCATATAGGTGGAGACTGGACAGGTTCAGGTGAAGACCTTCCCCTGCTGCTGCAACAGAAGGTCCTCCTGAAGAGGCAGACGAATCGGGGGATCGACTGACAGGCTGAGTAGCTTGGGATACCAGTATCTTCGTGTCCAGTCCTGAGCCACAAGGATGACTTGGGCCCGGTCTCGCCTGATCTTCTTCAGCACTCTGGGCAGAAGTGGTATAGGTGGAAAGGGGTACAACAGACCGCAGCTCCACTCGTGACGAAAAGCGTCTCCGAGCGAGTGCCGCCTTGGAAACTCCAACGAGCAGAACTGATGACATTGTGCGTTCTCTTCAGTGGCGTATAGATCTTACCAAGGCTCTCCCCACTGCTGAAAGAGACCTTGCGCCACGTCCGAGTTCAGACGCCATTTGTGATCCATCATGCACCGGCGGCGGAGTTTGTCCGCCCTGGCGTTCAGGGAACCTGCCAGGTGTTGAACCACCAGGGTGACGCCCTGGTGTTCCAGCCATGTCCAGAGGCACAGAGCCTCCTGACAAAGGGTCCACGACCCCACCCAGCCCTGTTTGTTGCAGTACCACTTGGCGGTGGTGTTGTCCGTGAACACCTGCACTACACTTCCCCAAACAGAGAGAAGAAATGCCTTCAGTGCAAGCCGGATCGCCCGCAGCTCCAGAAGGTTGATATGGAGCCGGGACTCCACCGGAGACCAGAGGCCTCTGATCTCCGCCTCTGCCATGTGGCCCCCCATTACATGGGACGCATCCGTCACTACTACGTGCTCCGATTGGGGTAGGGAGAGGGATCTGCCGCTGACCCAATCGCGGTCCATAAGTCACCACTGCAACGGTCTCGCAGATCAAGACGTGGTCGGACAGGTTGCCTTGATGCTGTGCCCACTGAAACTTCAGGTGCCACTGCAGAGCCCGCATCCGCCACCTGGCGTGATGCACTAGCAGGATGCAGGAGGCCATCAGCCCCAGGAGCCGCAGCGTCAACCTGACCGAGACTCGGGATAAAGGCTGAAAGATCGGAATCAGAGTCTGAATATCCTGAACCCGCTGCTCGGGATGATAAACCCGAAACTGCGCCGAGTCCAGAATCGCTCCGATGAAGATGAGCTTCTGAGAGGGTCACAGGTGTGACTTTGGCACGTTGATTGAGAACCCCATTGAGTGCAGGAGATCAGCCGTAGTTTGGAGGTGGGAGACGACTGTCTGGGGCGAGCCCGCCTTCAACAACCAGTCATCAAGATAGGGGAAGACTGAAACCCATGATCTGCGCAGATGAGCTGCGACCACCGCCATCACTTTCGTGAACACCCGAGGGGCACTGGTGAGGCTGAAGGGGAGCGCGGTAAACTGAAAGTGCTCGTGGCCTACCGTGAACCGCAGGTAGCGCCCGTGGGCCGGCAGGACGGGGATGTGGAAATATGCGTCCTGCAAGTCCAAAGCTACCATCCAGTCTCCAGGGTGTAGGGCAGCCAGGACCTGAGCTAAAATCAGCACCTTGAACTTCTCCTTCCGGAGGAAGCCGTTGACACCTCGGAGGTCCAAGATAGGGCGTAGGTCTCCTTTGCCCTTCTTGTGTACCAGAAAGTAGTGGGAGTAGCAACCATGTCCTACTTCTGGCCCAGGAACGCGCTCGATACCCCCTTGGCCAAGAGGGCCATAACTTCCTCCTGCAGAAGTTGCAAGTGATCCCCCGACATGCGGTGGTACTGTGGTGGCATGGCTGGAGGGGTCGCCTTGAAGGGGAGGGAGTAGCCCCTTCGGACGATTTGCAGCACCCACCTGCCCGAAGTGATGGTACGCCAGTGGAGGAGGTGATGGCTGACCCTGCCCCCCACTGGCATCGTATGGGCCTAAAAGCTCGGATTAGGAAGGCTTTGAGGCAGATGCTGCGGGAGTGGATGTGGACTGACCATGCAGCAGGCCCCCTGCACCACCACGGTGGTTACCACGCCCACGACCGCGTTGAGGTTGGTTCTGCAGCCTGTGGCTTGACGAACGTGTGGGGGCACATCCTTCCTTGGCCACGAAAGGGGCGAAAAGCAAAAGGCTGCTGGCGCTGGCCCGACAGGCCCAAGGACTTGGATGTAGCCCTGGAGTCCTTGAAACGCTCAAGCGCACTGTCTGCTTTGTTGCCAAAGAGGCGACGGCCATCGAAGGGCATGTCCATGAGCGTGGACTGGACACCCCCCGAAAAACTTGGCAGACCTCAGCCAGGCGTGGCGATGGATCGCCACCGTAGTGGAAATCGCTCTGCCCAGCGAGTCCGTGGTATAAAGTCCACATTGATGGAATAACGTGCTGCCTCCTGCCCCTCAGCAAGTGCTTGGGCGAGCTGTACCTGGGCATCCTCTGGACACTGGGGCAGCACGTCAGCAACCGTGTCCCACAAAGAGTGGGTATAACAGCCCAAAAAGCAAGCAGTGTTGATCGACCGCAACCCCAAACTCAATGAGGAGAACAGTTTCTTTATGAACTGAGCAAACCTTTTGGATTCTCGATCAGGAGGAGCAGTCGGGAACGCGGTCTGGGATGTAGAGGCCTGGATCACCAGGCTCTCAGGGGTGGGGTGAACGGACAGAAAGCAGAGGTCGCCTGAAGCCGGGCGGTGGCGTTGGGCCACTTTCCGATCCACAGGGGGCACTGTGGAGGGCTTGGACCAAGTGCCCATCAGAACATCCGTGAGGGCTTCATTAAACGTCAGCAGAGGCTCCGAAGAGCTTACTGGTGGCTGAAGCACCTCAATGAGATTAGTCTTCACGGCCGCAGCAGGGAGCTCAAGAGCCAAGGCCTTGGCTGCCCTGCGCAACACCACACCATAGGTAGCACCCTCCTCCGTAGCCACAGAGGGAGGAGAGATGAATCCAGTGTCAGGAGAGGTATCCAGACCACTGGCTTCCCCTAGCTCATCTGCCCAGTCCTGACTTAACTGGCACTGTTGTGCCAGAGGGTCTTCAGACCCCTCCCAGTCCTCCCCTTCATCCGTGTCCTGATAAACAGGCAAAAATAACAGAGCCAGGTCATAGGTGAATGGGTCACCAACCGACGCCGGAGACGGCGCAGAGTGGCGCCGTTCCCGGGCTAGGATCAGGGGCGGCGGCATCCGACGACAGCGCCGTGAGTGACATCAATGGGGTCGGTGCCGGCGGAGGAGTCGTAAGGTTGACCGGGATCAAGGCCTGGATCCCCCGGGAACCTGCCGTGTATGGACCGAAGTCGGCGACGAAGCCCCCGACTGCGCCGGGGCCAAAGCCGCCGGCCCGCTAGGGTCCGACGTCGGGTCTGCATGGCACGAAGGCGCGCCAGCAGGCTTCAACGGAGGGAAGTGAGTCCTCATGGCCACGACGAAGTCAGGTATCTCCTCCGGCATTGCATGCAGTCCAGGGACCAGAGGGTATGGGACCGGATGAGACGCCCGCGGCTCCTGCGGAGCAGCGCGGGTGGTGTCACCCGAACCCTCAGCCGCGTCGCACGACCGGTGAGGGGAGTCAGAAGAGCGATGTCGCCTCTTCGACTGTTTCTTCCTCGACTTGCCGGAGGACTTCGAGCCCGATGAACGGTGATAGCTCGACAAGTCAATGGAGCTGACTGCCGGATTTCGAGGAGCTTGCGGGACCGCTCCCACCTAGCCTTCGAGGTCAAGGCCCGGCAGTCGGAGCAAGTCTTGTAGTCGTGGTCGGCCCCGAGGCAGTAATGGCAGTAGAGACACCGGCGGTGGGGGTCGATCACCGACATCAGGCGGTGACAGGCGTCGCATGGCTTGAATCCAGGCATACTAACGGCACCAGGAGTAGATATCGACTCGAAAAGAATAGCCAAAATAGGCCAAAAAGTTAGTAAAAAGTGACTAGGGTACTAGTTCTTCACGGATCTGCGCTTGCTGGTGTGGAAAAAAGAAGAACTGACGTCAGCGCGTGAGGGCGGCGTCTAAGTACTCTGACGACGTCAACCTGGCGATCACGACGCCGACGACAGATGAGGAGCCGCAGACGCAGCCTACCGAAGCGGAAGGGTACTGCTGACAAAAAACTTTCCGGATCCAGTCTGACGCCAACGGATATTCTAAGGTAAGGAATCTAACACTAACCTGTTTCTTTCAGATGTATGTTTTTGAAAAAGTGAGAGAACTTCCTGTTTCAGGAGTGTCTGATGTTCCTTGGACATTGTTTGGGCGGAATGGTTGGGGGAGTTGAGTTAAGTTGCAGGCAGTAACCATACTGGATAATTTGCATTACTCACCTGTCTGTAGTGATGGATTTCCAGACAGGTAGGAACTGTGAAAGTCTTCCTCCGACCAGAGTGGAATGGTCTGGAGGGAGAGGAAGGAAGTCATTGTTTGGTAGTAGGGGAAGGTTGGTTGTTGTTACCTCTGCCTCTACCCTTGTTATTATTTTCTCTGAACCCACCTCTGAAATATGCCTAGTTGGGGGATGTTTGTGTGGGACTCTTGTAGGAGAAGGAAGTAGTGTCTGTGCTAATGTTTTTGGATCCGCCCCTATAAAAGGAGCGACTAAAGGAACCTTGTGCTGTTTGAAATTTTGCAGTGTCTGTATCTTTTTTCATTTTCTCTAAAGTTGTATCCACAGCTGGGCCAAAGAGGTGTTCTTGATCGAACGGTTGATTTAAGACAGTTGTTTGCACTTCTTGTTTAAAACCAGAAATGCGCAACCATGCATGTCTGCGAAGTAAGACACTGCTGTTGACAGATCTAGATACAGTGTCTGCTGCATCAAGGGCACATTTGATGGATGCATTTGTAATTAACTTGCCCCCTTGGACCAGATTATTGGCCTTGGCTTTGTATGGGTCAGGAAAATGTTGAATAAGATCTTCAAGCTCATCGTAGTGAGCCCCGTCATATCTGGCAAGCAGTGCTTGTGCATTAACTATTCTCCAGTAATTGGCTGCTTGGGAGGCAACTCGTTTGCCTGATGCATCTAGCAGTTTAGACTCTTTGTCTGGAGGTGGAGCATCACCAGAGGTTTGGGAATTAACAAATTTTCTTGCATTTGATACTACCAAAGAATCTAAAGGGAGTTGTACTTTAATGTAAATGGGATCGTTAGGGGCAGGTTTATACTTTTTATCAATTAGAGGATTGAGAATCCTGGTCCTGGCAGGGTCTTTAAATATGTCTGGTACATGTTAAATGACACCTTTAAGCATGGGTAATATATGTATTGATTATTTTTTGTGACTGAGCAAATGTATCTAGTAGAAAATCTTCGTCCATGGGGTCTGAATGTAGTTCAACCCCATGATATCGCTCAGCCCAATTAATGAGCGGACTAAAACCTATATTATCGTCTGGAGGGGATGGCCTAGATGGGTATACATCCGGATCAGGAAGATCTGGAAGATCTGTGGGATTGTTGTAATCTTCCCAAGTATCCTGTGGTGGTGGTATCAGTGTCATCTGAAGGATCCTTATCAAGTCCACCCTCGTCCCCTAGATCATCCTCATCCTGTGAGTATGGAAGTATTGGAGATTGTCTAGGAGAGTGTATAGGAGAGTTTGTAGGAGACAAAGGTTTGGTAGGAAGAATAGGAGAAGAGGGTCTTACAGGTGAAGTTGCAAAGTCTCTTTTATTCACAGGTACCTCAGGAGGGAGTGAGGTATCCAATTTCGTCTTTTTTGCTGGGATATTGACAATATGACCTGTTTTAGGCTCAACATGTAATGTCTATTGTTTTGGATCGATAGGATCTGGCCGGAACAGTTCTTCCTGCTTGTGGTCTCCTTTCGGCGGCAATTTTTTTCGGTGCAGAGCGTGGTTTTGATTTGGGCTCTGGAGCCGTAGGAGGGGTCTTGTGCTCCTTTGGCTTCGATGTCTGTGTCGAGTCCGAAATCTTCTTCAGATCCGAAGGTTTTTGGCGTTTATTCGGTTCCGAGGCCTTATGGTCTTTTGGTGCCGAAGATTTCGATACCGAGGTCTTTTTGGGTGTAATGGTAATAGGGTGGGTCCCTGATAACCCTCAAAGTGTTTTATGGATACCATCATGCGGCTTGCTGGGTCCCGAGCCACCGGCAGGCTTTTCCCTTGTTTTCGGAGACGGGCCCGGAGGCAGGGCTTCTGAAATTTTTCCTCAGTCTCGACCTAGGCCTTCAGGCGAAGTTTTGACCATAGACTTCTGTTTATCAGATGAGGTAGGGGCATGGACGTTTGTACTCACTAGTTGACCTGGAGTAATGCGGTCATCGGAGTCGGAATCATCAGCTTAAGAGACGATGTTGAGCTCCTCTGAATCCTCTGAAACATTCGGGCCTTTGTCGAAATTGTTGTGTGGTACCGGTGCAGCCTGTTGAGCCATAACATGTCTTCGAGCCCGGATAGTCTTTTTGGAGAGAAAAGAGGCACAGGACTGGAAATCCCTTTCCTCGTGTTCTGGCGAGAGGAAAAGGTTGCGGACCTTGTGGTGGTCACTGTGTGGAAATTTAGCTCCAAATGGGAGTCCTTTCCATTAGCCGTAGGGCCAAATGGCGCAGATAGACCCAGCGGCCCGCGTCGACGACCAGAATCGAGGATTTTAAGGTTAGCACGTCGAAGGGCACGCAAACTAAACAATACTGTCGAATGGTGATGGGTTGCGCGTCGAAAATGGTTGGAAACACGGTACCGAACCGGAGCGCAGCAAGTCACATCCGAACCCGATGGCAAGAAAAAACTATCTAAGTATGGAGTCGATGCTCATGCGCACTATCGTCCAAAGGAGGAGTCACTGATCTTGTGACTACAAAGACTTCTACCAAGACAACAACAAAGTGCAAACTTCCGAGTCCAACACCAGATGGCGATCTATGCACAAGTATGTATTCTGCAGCTCATATGCTTCAAACATTAAGTTATGATGCAAAAACAACAACCTAGAAGATGCTTGGAGCCTGGTTAACCTATCCAACAGTGAATACATGTTCTACTCATCCCCTCATCACACTCCTATTAGAATAGACTACATTTTAGCGGACAAATATCTTGTCCCTTCAGCATAAAATCCCAAGAATGAACCGATAGTATCTGATCACACATGTATTTCGGTTGACCTTGACCTCTCATATATATCTCCCCCAAATAAAATTAGGCACATTATCGATGATCTCTTTGGGGATGAGCTCTCTAAATCCAAAATCAATAATCCAGTTCCTTAAAGAATATGCACCTGACGATGTTTCTGCAATGATCAGACGGGATGCACTGAACGCTTGACTTAGAGGTACTCTGATGAACCTAACTGCGACCAGGAAGAAACCCCTGAATGAATGTCTTACCTTCATTAAAATTGAGATTAAAACTGAACGAATCTATCAGACATGCTACTGGCTCCTTAAACATCACCAAACTATGTACCTTACAATACGAAAATAACAAGATTCTCAGCAAAAGGGTGCAAAAATGGGTAGACATTGCTAAAGCTTTGAAATCAATCTCTCGAAACATAGCTGGTAAAGCCACAGCAAACTACCTGAAATACTCAAAAAACAGATCCATTACCTCAGCTACTAACAACAAAGTTGGCGCAACACCCACCCCCCAGGAAATTCTAGAGGTCTTCCATAAATACTATGTTAACCTATACACCCCGAGCAACTAATAAACCCGGAAGAATGTTCATCCTAATTGAACTCTTGCACCCTTCCTCTAGCTTCCCCAGAGAACAGATCTCTCCTTAATACACCAATCTATACTGAGTAGATCGTTTCACCATCAAGTCAACTACGTATGCGAAAGCCCCTGGACCCGATGGGTGCTTTGAAATTCTATTAAACCTTCTATGAAATTTTGTCAGACCCTCTGCTAGCCCTCTTTCAGTCATATGCCTTAACAGATTGTGTTTCCGGTTCAGCCACACAGGCTGCCACAGTAGTCAGGAACTTGTAGGCCGACCTCCCTACTCAACATCGAATGCAAAGTATACACCAAGGTTCTCGCTCATGTACTGGAGAAGGTTATAATAAAATTGATCACCCCATCTTAAACTGGCTCCTTGAAAGGCAGACTCGCCGTGGATAACATCTGTTTTTTGTCACGCTTTAGATAAAGCTTGCTCAGCCTCCTCCCCAACCGTGGCGTAGGCCCTTGACACAGAGTAAGCCTTTGACAAAGTCTCATGGATATTCCATCAGGAAGTATTACACAGATTCCAACTCTGTGAGGACTTTGTTCGTATGGTTATGGCTTTTTATGCTAACCCAGTGGTGAAGGTTAGAGTCAATGGAGACCTGTCAAGCTCCTTATGTCTAGCTCAAGGTACTAGACGGGATGTCCGCTCTCTCCACTTTTATTCTTATTGGTCATCGAACCCCTACTCTCCTCCCTTAAACAAAATCATAACATCAGCAGTGTTAATCTTCAATCTGGCAGACAACTGGTGGCAATCTACGCCAATGATGTCCTCATCTTTACAGAGGAGGCAGATTGAGTCATCCCCCACATCAGGACAGAAATCGAGATATTTCCATGTGTATTGGTCTATACACTTAATCACTCAAAAACAGAGGTCTTTCCCCTAAATATCCATTGTACACCTTCAATCCTGGGTAACTCTGGCTTGAAATGGCAACCCGAGGCACTCAAATACCTCTCTATTTGGTTTGGCAAGGACCAAAGCACCTCGATTGCGATTAATGAAACTAAAACTCTGGCCAATATTAAAGTGCTATTAAATGTCTGGTCCCCAAAACACATTACAAGGTGGGGTAGAGCTGATACGGCCAAAACGATGATCGCACTTTTGATCAACTTTCTCTCATGTATGCTTTCCACGAATATCCCCACTCCCCCACCCCCAGAAATGTGGACAACCAAAGTTCGAATTTCCTTGGACTAGGGGAAGAGAAGTAAGATAGACAGTCCTATCCTCAAACTGACCAAATCAAGAGATGTCTCAACCTGCCCAAGTTTCCAAGATATCAGCAAGCCTTTCTGGCTTCACAGGGCAGTTGATGGTTTAGGGAGGCGGATGATCAATTTCCCCTCTGGCTCAAAATTGAATCCATGTTTGTACCCCGCCCCCTTATGCTCCATCCTCACGATCCGTGGCATATTGAATCTACCTCTTACCCACTCCCTTGCCACTGTCGCAGACACAAACTCTGCCCTTCTCCTAGTTGATAAAACCCTAAACAACAGTCTTGCTAACTCATGTAGCTTCTCTCTGGCAAAACCACAGAATCAAGTTGGAGGGGAAAACAGTGTTCTGGGAACAGTGGTCTAACAGCGGCATTAATTCATTGGTGATTCTGTACACCCTTGAACCCTATCTCCTTTGCACACCTGAGTTCACTGCATGATTTCCTTCCCATTGAATTTTATAATTTCCTTCAACTGAAAGGGGCAGTAAGAGAACTATTGAAACAACCTACCCCAGATTTGCCCAACCTTAAAAGTATTGGTCACTAAGCTTCCCACATATATAAACTGCTGGAACCACTTAAACTACATAACTATGGAAACCTGAATAAGAAATGGTCCCCATACATCCCAGAAGAGATAACTCCACACTCTTGGACACCACCTGGTATAGAATCTGGCACTCTCCCTTTATGGCTAAAATCACTCCGACAATTGCACAATAAAAATTCTAGACAATAAACAAAACTCACTGTACCCCTTCCAGACTACTTAACTTCAGGCTCTTACCATCGAATAACTGTTGCTGCTGTGGGGTATCTCCTGGCTCTCTCGAACATGCATTTATCACATGCAAAATGGTTCAACCACTACGGATCAAAATCCAACAGACAGTTAAGGATATTTTAAGGCCTTGCTCACACTATCATTCCTCACCATAACGCTAGCTGCAGCCTCACACCCTCAGAATATTGTCGTTCCTCCTCTGGACCTACTTTTGTTGGACGCAATGCTAGCCCTGGGTGCAAAGGCAATCCTTTCTGATTGAAAATCCTCCATAGAGATACCCTTTAACAAATGGTGGAATATCTTGTGCTTCACCTGAGCATATATTGTGCTTCACCTGAGCACAGACAACATCGTAATTAAAAAATTACACAGCTCATCCTACACTCGCTCCCTATGAAAAGCCCTTGATAAATACCTACAGAAGGTGGACCCATAAAAAGTGCCCTATGCCCATAGTACCTCACATTTGCACCTAATCACAGGGTTACCAACGTACCGCCAATATCTCTGAATAGACCTACCAATGTTGCAATCATTACTAATATCCCCCTCCTACTCCCCCTTTCCCTTGCTCTCCTTCCTCCAAGTGCTTTGACCCATAACACTCTTTTTTGTTTATTTAGTGTTTACAGCTCAAATGCCTTGTACTCAGGACCACTTAGCTCACTGCTTCGTAATTGAAACATGCCGAAATGTACTATATCATAGTTGCAGATTCCATGTCATTGTTAGCTCAAGAGCTTTCCTGATGTGTATACTTACCCAACCTGTGATTACCTTCTATGTCGCAATACAAATTGGTTGAATGAAAAAACAAGCATTTGCAATGCAATAGGTCTCGCATTAGGAAAGTTTGAGCTATTGGTATTGTAAATGACAAATTTGTTATTTATGTGTTGGTTTTGAAAATAGCGAAATTAATAGCTTTGTCATTTACAATGCCAATAGTTATAACTTTTGCAAATGTGACACCTATAGCATTTGTAATGCAATGTGTTGTATTTACGTGACTTAGATGTATTGATATTACAAATAACAATGGCTTTTAATAATGAATACTTAAATAAAAGTTATTGCAATTTATAATGGTAATAGCTTACACTTTTGTAAATAACTTTTGAGAAGATTATGTTCAGTGTATTTTATTGTGACGAAAATCCAAGAACAGAAGTGAAATATTAACATATTTTTTGTAACATTTGTAATAAAGCTTGAAACATTGAGAGAACATATTTTAACTAGTTGAATGGTTGCACAGATTGATGCAGTGGTGGCACTGTGTGATGTTGGGGTGAAGTGTGGGTTGTCTTTTAGGGTGAGATTGGTGCGGATGAAGGCAGTGGGGTACAAGGAGAGGTCACAAAGTATTAAATGGCTTTAACTTTGACTGATGGAGCAGCCAGTGCAGCCTAGGTCTCACAACAAAACGGAAACAAGAAAATCGATTTCTATAACTTTTTTGTTGGTCTGCAGCAGGGCGTGCACAGATTTAATGTTATAAACTGATAACCATACATTCCAGGGGCTTTGCAGCATTTTCAATATATATTAGTGGTTCACTTTGCCTTAAAGAGTGTAAATTCTGATATTTATTTGCTGCTATGCACTACATTGCTTGGTTTTACGTGTGATAAGTGTCACTCCAAGGTTGTACTGGTAAGTGTACTGAAATGGAAATGTCACACATAAGCAATCTGAAAACCCTGGCAGCCATGGAGATTTAAACAAAATCATTGAAGCGTACTACATAAAGGTCCTTCATTGAAAACTCACAAAGAATCTCAATCTAGAAAGTATGCCAGAACAAGGCACCAGGACCGAAAAAAGCGTCGTTGCAAAAGAATGGTGAGACTAAGATTGCGAAGGAGCTGGTTCGAACCGGGTGCTGCCTACGGCTGCTTCCCAAAAGCTAACCTCTAGGATAAGCTTCCGCTTCCGAGGAACAGAGGATGAGCAGCTGCGTGGAAGTGAGCCAAATGAGCTTCAGCGCCTCAGGGGCAGAACGGTGGAAATGAGCTACCCGCGAGAGCGCAGCTTGGAGATGAGCAGCACAGGAGCAAGGTCTGGGGACTAGGGCGAGGGAAAACCGCCACTCCCGTACAGCGGGGCCGTGACGGAATAAACTCGTGACACAGGCGGCGCGGCACTCTGACCCTGCTTCCGCTCCCCCTCCCCTCACGCCGCTCCTCTGATGATGCTGCCGCCGGTGTTCGATGCTGCCAGCTCCCCGGTTCGCTGGCAGCTTCGGCACTGCGACCAATCAAAGCCTGCATTATAGTGCGAATTGGAGGACAAGGGGGAGAGTCCAGCACAGTAGTCTGCGCCGCCGAATCTCCTCCTCCCGCCCCGGCCAAGCTCAGCCATCGGGACTCCATGGGAGGGAGAGAAACCGCGCCTCCTCCCGGGCTCCTCCAGCAACATTGGCGGCGGCTCGGGGTGCGTGCTTGAGTTGCTGCCAGCCGAGAGCGGAGGAGGGAAGCCCGACTCACCCAGCATGAGCCACGAGCCCTGTGGGAGGCACTAGGACCCAGGGTCGCATGAAGGACAACAGGTAACCATTATTTTTCAGGACATTCCCAATCACTGTCACCCATCCAGGTTCTGCATACTCCTCCCTGCAGCAGTTTTACAACCTTCCTCCCAGCATGATGCACATGCGGGGCTCCCATGAACGAAGGAAGCCCCGCGTGATGCAGAGATGACGCAAGAGCCCGGTGAGGTAAGGGGGCAGGGGGGTGGTGGTGGTGTGGTGTGTCTGTGTGTGTGTGTCTGTGAGTGTGTCTGTGTGTGTGTGTGTGTCTGTGCGTGTGTGTGTGTGTCTGTGTCTGTGCGTGTGTGTCTGTGTGTGTGTGAGTGTGTGTCTGTGTGTGTGTGTCTGTGTGTGTGTGTGTGTGTGTGTGTGCGTGTGTCTGTGTGTGTGTGTGTTATCCACTTCCTGGCAATGTAGGACAGGATGTGCATGGCGTGTGGGTGAACGTGCACGCTCACATGGGGAAATCGCCTGCGCGTGCCCATCCCCTGTCTCACATTCCCAGGAAGTGGATGACAGAAGATGCTTCACGCTGCTTACACCAGCTCGACCTAAAAACGAGTGTACTGCCTCACAAGGGGTGCAATTCTCATCAGTTTGAAAAAGTTGAACTGTCATCAAATTTAATTTTTAAAATTAAATAGATTTTTTTCAACAGACTTCTATGTAAAGGCATAGTGTGTTGGACCAAAGGACTGAGCTAATATTTCTTATTAACAGTTATTGTATGTAAAATTATCTCCTGTGGGTACCTCAAAGCTTAGTGTACTGTAGTTGCATATGACATTTTGAGGCAGGATAATTTACATGTACCCATCAGTGCTAAATAGGTTTATTGGAACCAGCTAATCAGTGAGCACTGGAATCTAGTCTTGTTTTTGTACTTTGCCCCATAATGTAAGAATAACAGACTAAAAAAGATACATGTGGAGCACAAGCTGGTTACAAAAAGTATCCATTTATTCAGTAAAGATATGACACATTCATTTACAGTATGGCCATAACAGTTTGACTTTGTGCAACTATCATCAGAAAAATCAAAAAATAAATGCAACATATCGTAAAAAAAGATCAGAAAAACAAGTGGCATTCCAAGTGGGTTTTAGTAACATTACAAATCTGAAAATCGCTAAGGCTTCAAGCTAAATAGTAGTTTGACCTTTCCTATTGACATGTATTGTCAGTACTAATTGCTGTGCTTCTCTTGGGGGCAATGGTTCCCTTGTGGGAGATTCTCAATATAGGGGAGTGATTCCTGTACAAGAGATTATAATAATGTGATCACCACGGAGCAGCAGTGGTCATTTATGATCGTACTACACTTCCAATTAGCAGAAGAATTGTGCCCACAACATTCAGTTGTGCACGTTGTTGACCTGGCAGGAACAAAAATAAAAGCAATTCAGAACCATAGTTGCTGCTTAGTGTTAATGCTATAACTTGAATATGTAACAAAGAATGTACTTAAGGACACAGCAAACACTACACGTTTAGCTGTTTTTGAAAGATATCTGTATTTTAACTTTATTATTTATTGATGCTATACATACATTTTAAAATCCACCAACCCTTATCTCCCTCTAATGAATAACTTTTGGAAATTATTAATAATCCGAGTTCATCAAAGGCAGAGTCATAAACAGCATCGTATGCATTAGGTCTTAAGTACTGCACTCCCTCTTGTCGATAATGGCATCAAACGGGTCTGGTTCATTAGTGCTACTCCTACCCCTACCAGCTGTAGCCAGCTGTAGTATTAAAGTAACGATATTTACTAAAATCAAGGTTCATCATACAGATACACGAATAACATATATCTAACCCAAAAAAATAAGTTCATGGTTAGAAACTACCAAATTCCAAAAAACATAGTATATGATCAATCACAGATAGCTTGTAAGACAAGAAATTAAGATGTGATAGCAAGAAAGATTTGCTTGGATCTTTTACCTGTATTTTCGAGACAAATTCAGCTATCTTAAGCTACCACAGTCCGGAAAACATTCATAAACAGACTTTAAGAGAGATTCACAGTTTCCAAAGAAAGCAAGAATAAGACAGAACTGATGCCCGAGTACTCCAGTACTATCATGTCTTTTACAATTCTTACTTACCTGGATGGAGTGTGGGGAGGGTTGAGTGGCGGAAAGTAGGTATCCCATGTCATTGTAACAACTGAGGCACTGGAATGTGCAAAACACTAGTTTCCACTTGACCTTCTCCACTAATTCAGCTAGTGAATTAACTTAAATGCAAAGGAGAAAGTAACACGGCCAATTACAATTTAGTTAGCACCTTTTGAGTGACACCGTCTTTTACTGTTCCTGAACAGGTGAATCTTTGTTTCAGGTTTACACATTGCAAAAAAATCTTCTTTACAACAGCCAGCTTATTCTAAGACTATCTTCCATAAAAAGATCAATTTCCAGTTCATATTTCATCATCAGCAACTCTTTTTCTTTAACTATAACACACCACTTGCCGTCTGCCTAGTAAAATCATTTCAAACACCTCCACAAGTTGTGCTCTTCACAAACATTAAGAGACACATATTGCTCCATTTTTACTGATGCTGTTTTGATCTGCACACTGAATATGTTAGGTAGGCTTTGTAATTTATACGATTCAAAAACAGAATGAAACCACTTTAGTATGTCAAATTGTCTGGAAATCTACAGGACCATCCGTTAAGTGATTCTGAGCCGGTCATGTGTATAAGAAAAACTGTCAATATATTTCTAAAACGGGAAATGTTGTGTTCTAAATTAGCCATTGTCCTATGCAACTTTAGCTTATTAAAGCCACAAACAGATCGGGATTGTCGTAAACACATATGTGCAGGTGAATGTGGACTACAAAAGTGCTTTATTAACTTGATGATTTAATATGATATTTGCTATTCCTAAACGGTGGAAGTTATATGTACTGAAAGGCACTATGAAAACAAAAGGGGGATGGAATCAAACAACTGGAACTTATTAAAACAGCCCCGATTTCTATCACCCCATCTGTCGACAAGCATCAACAGCAATTTTAATGATACTTAAAGTATTTCTTACCGTGTACGATTTTAAAGCTTCCTAACACTGCACGATAATACAAATGGGAAGCACAACACAGTTTAGTGCTCGTAGTTAACAACCAACGTTTCTTTTTGGAATAAGGTTTTTCCATTGACCTTTATTTAAATAATCCCCAAATGTCTTGTGACTGAGCAACAAGTAAAACTAAACACATAAAGTAACCTGAGCTTTAAATAAGATAAGAATTAGTAACATCATAAATTGCTTCTTGTTCAACCAGAAATTATAATGAAGTTCTCCCACCTAAAAAAACCATGAATTTACTGTACAGCAATATGACAAAATCAGAAACATGGGACACTTTTCTTTTACCCTGCAGGATTATACAAGCCACAAACGTGATGGGTTCAAGACCTATACCAGTAGAGGGCATCTTGACATCAAGACTGACTGAAGGCAACCGTGATTAAAATGTACATCTGGATTTGCAATGCTAAAACCCCCATTAATAGCAAAAACAAATTCCAGCCACTTATTTTCACAATGTGAATGCACACAGCAACACACGCTGCTGTGGCTTACTACTCAAGCAATGTTTTGTACACATAAAATAGCCATGCGTCACTGTAACAATAAACGCCTCATTAACATTAGTAATGTACTTGGGGTTTTTGCCACTAATGGACTTTTTTTTGTCTTTTCTAAAAAATAAAAACCTGTGTAATCCATTTTACCTTCAAAAAAGGAAATGGCACAGACATCAAAGTTCTGTTTTTCACTGCTTTCAGCAACTTTTCAAAAGGTACTTAAAGTCTTGGTTTTGGAGTTTTCATGGTTTTAGTCTTCAGTTAATTTTCTGAATCTTCCAATGGCTCGATGCCTTGGTACAATTGCCGTGCTTTTGCCTAACGATGCATTTCAGAGACAATGCACTTAAAAATCCAACCCTCCATAAAAGGCGTTACAAGCCATCTTCATTGTTTATGCACAATGCAAGCTTTGTGTCGCTTCTTCCTTGAAGTTATTTTATATATAAATAATTAATTAATTGGAGAGCAGTCTTCTATTCAGGCAGCAGTTGCTATACCATGTTGTTGCTTTCTCCGACTTTATCTGCAAGCTGTGGGAGGGAGGGCAAAAGAAAACATCGTTATTCACATTATTCAGTTTACAACCATGCAAAGAACTAGGCAGCTGTCACTTGCAATGATTAGTGACTCACCAGCGTCTCATGAAATAAAGGGATACAATAAATAACATCAAAACAACACTCAAATTATCAAGGCAGTTAATGGTTGTTTTAATCTTTTAAGTGTAACGTGAATATGCAAAATAATTAAAACTTCTCTTTTTAAATACAGCATTGACTTAATATTCAGAATAAAGAAATTTTAAACAGGCAAAGAACTTCCAAAAAGAACTTAAGACAAAAACAAAAGCAATCATGCATGAATGACTCGGTAAGAGATATTTCAACTGACCATCTGGGTGTCTTCTTCTGAGCCTACGTAGGCTTTGGACAAAACATTAAAAAGGTTCTTTTTACATTTTGCCAGATGTTTATAAATATAAACTAGGACCAAATGATTTAGGCACAGAACAATGTTTACAAACTGGATGGACATTAGGGGTTAAAGCGTCATGACACAGACCTTGGTGAGAGTGTAAAGTACAGAGAAAAGCCAGATATATAAGAGATTGAAATAATCAGCATTAAATCATTTAAATTCTGCCTGATAATCTTTTCCAAGAGCCATTTTCGAACGCAATAAAAATATTAATGCACCGAGGCACTACAATTTGAAGTCAATCCTATTTTATATTTGATAGCTTTCAGTGAAATAAAAGGTTTATTAAACATTGCTTTAGTTAACAAAAAAACGCATGAGGCATTGATGGTATTCATTTTATCACCCCTTAGAGAATGGATGACCATGCTGGGATTCAAGCCCATACGCTTCAGGTTCACAGACACATCCCAAGCACTTCCGTCACTAATCTGTACTAGAAGGCTTCTGTGAATAAACTGTACTTCAAAATATAAAGAATAGCTTAAATATTTCTTACTTCTAGCCCTTTTCAGCAATCGTTGCTCAGTAAGAAAAAAAGGATGTGGCTTTAGCAGCCTTTATCGTAAATCAGAAAACATAACAGGGTAAATAATCATACAATAAAATCTGTTAAAATTCTCACTTTCATGAATTTCACACAAGTATGTTGCATTAAAACCCCCAATGAGAAATGATTTACATCCCATTTATCTATAGAGAACATTTTTACAAACATTCATCATCTCATAAAGATCACGAAAACCGCCATTTATCAATTCCCAGATATTTTTTTAGCTCCTTTTGCAAAACGGACCTCATGCAACATGAAATTAAAGAAAATCATGCATTCAACATTTAAAACACATTAATTTGAAAATGAACTGCCTCGTTATTCTGCCGCGCTGCAATTTTTTTGTAGCCATCGAGAAAGGTAACTGCAGCCTCAAGACCTCACTTAGACCAACAATCTAAGAATAGTTTAAGATGTGGTGCGATGTCTTAATTTTGCAAATATGTATTGCTGTACATTGTTATAAAGTTCAATAAGCTTCAAGATTCCAGTATGTTTCAGATGCGATGAAGCTGCAAGACAACCAGTTCTTTGTCGAATGGCTACAGGTATTACTGATGTGGGGGTATGTCTAAATTGTCATAAATTATTTCTTGGTGGTTTATAAGGTCATGACCTCTACGTGTGACTGAGCGCACAAGTATCATTTATTTTATCAGTTCTGGTTGCTCATCACACCTGCGTGCGCGTATTAGTGCTGATAAACGCTGTCACTAATGCATCGCAGCACCACGTGACAGGCAGAGTTGTAATTCAGGATGAGAGGCAAGGACACTGTAATATAGTTGGAGGAAACTATTAATGAACATTTGTTCTGAAATTACACATTTATTCCCTAAAGTTTTAAAGACGAAATGTTTATCAATATTTTCCCCCCGTTGGTTCTTCAGGAAAATAAAGCATGCTTTAAGAACATAACGGCAATAAAGCAATTGGAGAAGAACTACAATCGACAACACAGTATAGTGGCTAAACATCACACATTTTTTTTTTACTACGGACACGTGTGACGAGTTTAAGAGTTCTGGCGTCAAAAATGTAAATAGCCCGTGGATTTACACGTAGCCAAACGCCAGGACAGAAGGTATAAATTATTAAACGTAATGTTACAAGGTTAGCAATTAAGGGAAATTTACGGTACGGCTGCAAGAACCTAGTAATGAATTAGATTTGTACTAAGAAACACCTGCCGATGTGGTACTAAGAGCAATGTGTGAGCTGTAAGACTGTTCAGAGATGAAGGGGCTGTTTAAAAGTTGTCTCTATCACACCGTTCAAAAGACAGGCCCTAATCTTTTTTTTGTAATACTTTATTCGACAAAAAATCGTCATAAAAGAACAGACATACAAACTCATAGACATACATAAAATACGTAAAAGCAGTCCGTCCCAAGTGTTACAACAAGAAGGATAAATTTAAAACTTAACAAGTAAGTAAATATAACTAGCTGTTCGGTTCAAGCGGGTTTACCATGTCACCTAGCAGTTTTGAGCGAATAAACCAAGCACCCGCAAGGTATTTTGAGACCCCACAGACAATATACAATGAAGCTGTATTGGTTAACATAATACGCAAGGCAGATTTATGATCATTCACGCCCATGGATCTACAAATTGGTTTTAGCCATTTATTCCTAACATGCTTATAGGCTGAACATGCAAATAGAAAATGCCCCAAGGATTCTTTCGGGCAACTGCAGCCTGGGCAGTTTAGGTCTTTCCCCTCCATGCTTTTCCATCCTGCCGTTATTTCTTTGACAGGTAAAGTTCCATGTCTAAATTTCAGGAACAAAGTCCTATCTCTAGGTGATTGGATGAAATCCAAAAAGGGTTCGATTTTACGCCCTACTTTGTGTTCTAGGAACTTGGTGGTCAGGGAGCCAAGATTTGGGTTATCATGTATCTTGGAATCTACCCATTCCCAGTATAACTTTTTTACTTCTTGTTTAGTGGGAGGGCATTGTGAGGTCCAGGATGCCCCCAGACCTAATGAGTGTACCAAAAGCTTGAGGTTGTTAAGCCACTTTATTTTATTATTCACATTAAGGATAATTAGCTCGTCCAGGACTCGGGCATAGTCTTTCAATTCTTCCGTCCTTCGCAGTCGCACCCAAAATAATAGGGGTCTAAGATAGACTTTATCAGCTATACATTTCATGCCCATGTCAAAAAATAGTGGCAGCAAGGGAGTTGACATGGGAAGTGAGACCAGTTCTCGGATAAACTTGTTCTCTATGACTGTCAGGGCTCTGGTGCTATCAGCGCCCCAAATTTCCGAGCCGTTGACTGCCGGTGCTACCGCCTTCCCCTCATAGACTGAAATGGCTGGAGCGATTGGTCTACTGGTGGATTGGCGCTGGTCTTTAATTATAGCACCAGAAACCCTTTTAAGATTAAGTATCATTTTGGATATGTGCGGACCCCAGGACATATTATTAGATAGTCTAACACCCAAGTAGTCAAATTCATTTACCACCTCAAGCGGTGACCCGAAGAGTGAAATATTTACATTCCTGGACTTCTTTTTTAACGAGAAGACCATTAGCTTTGTTTTCGTGGTGTTTATTGTTAAGCCCCGCTTACTACAAAAAAACGAAAAACGGTCTAACAGTTTCTGGAGGCCTGACGGGGTCTTGGACATCAGGAGGGTATCGTCAGCAAAGAGGAGTGTAGGGGTCTTCTCACCGGCAAGGACGGGCGCATCCGCGGGGTCCTCCCTCAAATGGTCTACCACCCCATTTATGAAGAGGGAGAACAGCGTTGGTGCCATCACACATCCCTGCCGGACTCCTCTATTGACTGGTACCCTCTCTGTCAATTGCCCTTGGCTTCCCCAACGTATCCTCGCAAAATTGTCCTCATGGAGCTTAATAATAAATTGCAGGAGATAGTTAGGAAAGCCCATTTCCAATAAAACTTCCCACAATTTGGGGCGGGGAATGACATCGAATGCGGTTTTAAGATCAATAAAAGCCAGATACAGGCTGCCTTTATTAATGGATACTGACTTCCAATAGACCGCGCAAAACCGAAACACCTGGTCTATTGCGCCCACATTCTGTCTAAACCCTGCCTGGAAGTGGGTTAATACCTCTTCTTCCATAAGCCAGGTCTCAATTCTATTTACAATGACCCTGCCAACCACCTTTTGTATGGTATCAATTAAACTAATTGGTCTATAGTTGGCAGGGTCCTCTCTATCGCCTTTTTTGTAAATTGTGATTACCTCGGCCCCTTTCCAGGAGTCTGGGACGGGAAAACCCTGTTGAATTAAATTCATTAAACTAGCTATAAAGGTCGCCCAGACCAAAGGGTCATGAGCTAACAGGTCTCCAGGCAGACCGTCTGGGCCAGGTGCTTTACCAGGCCGGATTTTAGAGATAGCATCTTTAACCTCTGTTACCTCAAAAGGGACTATCTCTGTCGGTGATTCTATTCTTAAAGCCGGAAGTATTTCTGGGACTAGATGAGCTTGAGTCTCATCTACGCAATATAACTTTAAAAAGTGAGCGTGCCATTGCTGGGAATTTATGTGATTTAAAATTGGGTCAGCTCCTCTTCGATCTAAAATATTAATCAGTTTCCAAAAGGAGACAGAATTTTTATCCCATGCTGCTATTTTAAGTTTCTGCCAATGATCTTCCTCCCAATTCTTTTTTGAAAGTGTCAAAGTTTTCCTATAGTCTCCCCTAGCCAATCTTACAGCTCTGGAGTCATTTAGCTTTATAGCCCGTGTGATTGCCTTTCTCTTTTCCCTGCATTCAGCGGTATACCAAAGGTTAGTTTTTAAATGCTTCTCTACAGGTGGATCTCCCTTGGTGGTTTTTTGAAAGACCTTGCCTATTTTGACTACAAGGTCATGATAATGAGTTAAAAATAGTGGGCCATAGGTGTTAAAGGTAGCCAGATCCATCTTTATTTCTAACATGGTGGAAGATTCCATTTTAACTAAGTCCCTAATATGTAGGAGCACCTCATCTTCAAGCTTGATCACCTCCCATCTCAATTTCCTATTACAATTGGTTGGGATGGCCTCCTTAGTAATTAATTTCGAGTCCGAAGACTCGCTTCGTTCGTTAGGCCATTTAATTGACATACACAGCGGATTGTGATCACTGTCCATAGTTTGTCTAATCTCCATATCTACAAGGTTGGACCAGGAATGAAGATCTAAGAAGATATAATCAATTCGCGATGGGGAGACTATCCTGTTATATGTCATCGCCCCATTGCGATCAGAGATGGTCCGGCCGTTTAGGGCTCTTAGTTTGTGGGCCAAGGCTAGGGCATTCAGCTGTATTACTCTAGGATACCATTTCTTGATGGGTGCTAGATCTAAGGTGGGAACGGAGTACTTCCAATCCTCCGCTGTCCAGCCCAAAATATCCTCATCATCCAGAGGTTCGAAAGTACAATTAAAATCGCCACCCACCAGAATTTTTGATCCCGGGGCTAATTCTAATAACTTAGAATCCAACAACTCAATTGTCGGCGAAGTTTGGCAGCCCTGCGATCCCCTAGCATAAATGCAGAAAATATGTATTTTGCCCCCTTTTGGACTTTTCAAAGAGATGTGCAGTAAGTCATCTGAGGGAACACTGTACACATTAACAGCCAAGTTAAGATTGACTTTCACCCATATAAGAAGTCCACCAGATGGGCGACCTTTCCCTGAGGAGACAGCCGGGACATAAAACGTAGAGTACCCGTTTTTGTACTGAGGAGACAGACACCACGTTTCCTGGAACATGCATATATCGAATGGATCAATAAAGTTGTTCCAATCTGGGATTTCAAGTTTTTTTTTTAGCCCTGCTATGTTCCAGGACAGGATATTTATAGGGGGGCTGTCTGTAGTCGGGACAGTTAATAAGTGGGAAGGAGCTATTTCCGTTTCAGTGCTACTAAGACCACCTACTTTAAGAAATAACTCATCCTGCCCAACACTACCTACTTTAGTCACCAAATGTTCTGTCTTTTCCACCCTTGTTATTTCTCCGATTTTATTTGAGTTATGAGGTACAGGAGACTTGGTTATAGGCCCAGGATTATGGGTTTTTAAGTGGACTTGAGTCACTCCTGTCATAGAGACTTCTAGGCTGGGTACAACTATATTATCCTTTGTTTCTTCTCTTACAGAAGTAGCTAAAAGTCAATCTACGTTTTCCAACCCGCTATAGCGGTTATAACAAGGTATAGACCAGGGATTGGTTTGGGGACCTGACCAAGCTCTATTGGCGGGCTTAGGACCGTACGGGGGTCTACCTGAATTTCTCAACACCACACTCCACCCCTCATTGATACCATTGTCCCACTGGCTCATGGTGTTATGTTTGTGATTTCCAGCCCAGGTCCCAGTTGGCTGGTTGGTATCATGGAAATAGCTTTCCCTTGTAGGATATGTTGGATTTCTCCCGTACCCCTGGATTGGAATATGCTCTTGCAGGTAATCTCCTTTTGTTCCTCTTCTGGTATGTTTAGAACCTCTCAGCCAGCTCCACCTATTACCACGATAGTCGGCGACCATGTAGAAATAGGATACGGGTTTGGCTGAAATTGCAGAGTTACTAGTGCGCGGGGGTCCTGCAGAAATAAATTCCACCACATCCGAGTCCTCAAAGGACACAACAACACAATCCCCCTGTATGTTTTTTTAATTCTCGCCTACCCACGGTGCCCTCTCAACCATAAGTATTTTGCTGTTAATATTTAAAGGTGGAGGGTAATTTTGATCTAACCAGTGACAGACTTTGTTCTTGAGAGCCCAAAAGGATTCAGATGTTAAAGGGGCTAGTTCAGGAACGCCTGTTAACACTATTACATAAGGGCAAACATCAGGTGGTAAATTGATGTTGTGGCGAGACTTGGATTTTGCTGGGTTGTGAGGCGGTGGTTTAGACACAGGGATTTGGGGTTTGTCAGAGCTCTGGATTTTTTTTTAGAGCATTGGGCGTTGGAGTGGGCGAGTTTCTGTTACTACTCTTAGCAGTTGATGTTAAAGTTGGTAGGGTTTTGGAGATTACGGCCCCCCCTGTTGTTTGCTTTGGTACTACTGGTTTAATACTAGAAGGTACCGGAATATTCGTGACTGCGTGGGCAGGTATACAGGGTATGGTTTTCCCTTCTTCATATATGGCCTTTAAATGTAATTCGATCCCTTGTAGTCTAGATTCCAAGGGGGCAAGTAGAGATTTAATTAGCTTTTCCAAGGCACTCATAAATATACCTTTTGTATCTTCTAAGCCTTCTGCTGTCACGTCCAAGGAACTAGACTCTAAAAGGCTTGCTAGACTAATGTTAGGATCTGAATTATCGGGAATTCCTAATGGAAAGAAGTGGGGACCAAGTGGAACCTCTTGACTAACAATACCCTGGGCTGGAGTAGCCACACTATCACATCCATCCTGAGTGTCAGTAATGTTATTGGCAATCTCTATGGGACCTCCTGCAACGTCAACACCCAATGGGATAACCCCAGTATTCATACTAAGTGGATTAGAATTTTTAGGGACAGCACCCTCCCTTACACCCCTCAGAAGTGCTGAGACATCCTGATGGACAATGCCTACCTCCGGAGACTTGGCAGGGGAAACAACCATCAAGGGGGTCAGAATATGAGGAGCAAGTAAAACTGCCTGATTGTCATTAGTAAGGGGGCAGATGAGTGGAGGGAAAATGGAATTAGAATTCGATTGGAAAGGTTTTTGGAGGGGGTACGTGCTGATGAGATAATTCCCAGAGAGGACCTTCTCGCATTAGCGAGGTCCTGGGATACCCTCCTTTCCATAAGGACGATACCTTGATCAATTAATTGATTGGTGCGTACAATGAAATTATCTAGAGAACCAGTAAGTTTTGACTTACTGCGAGTTTCCCGAGTACATATTTCCGCTGGTGGGTTAGACATATCTGGTTAATAAATCCTAAAATCGATAGTTACCATATGCAAATTCAAATTACCCACGAGAAAAAGTGAAAAGGAGCTTACGATAATAATTGTCCCGCTAATGACACTCCCCGTGCGATATTAGCACTGCCAAAGGGTGTGGCCCAGACCAGACTCTCCAGGCCTCTGAGGGCCACAGAGGGCCCGCCCTTTGCCCGGGCTTAGCCCCGGGCGCTCCAGCGCGCTACCGCGCAGCGGGATCCACTCACTCTTATGTAGAGCTAGGGGTGGGGGCGTTACCGGCAGGGAGAGCAGCCACAGGTGTGACAGGCAGGGACTCTTGGGATACTGAGTCCCTGCAGTACTGCTCGCAGCCCTGCCGGTGCCTCAAGACGGTTGTAAGCACTCAGTCCTCACAGCCCCGAAAGTCCAGAGTCCAGGAGGGCGCAGCGGGACCCGCAGAGCGGGTCCGGCAAGGCGTGGGTTGGCAGAAGCTGGCAAAGGTATAAATGTTAAAAACCGGCTCCCAGCGGCGGCAAACAGTCAGTAAAAGATCCCAGAGCACACTTCCTCCAACGCTGTTTAAGAAGGGGCGGGGCGTTACCGGCAGGGAGAGCAGCCACAGGTGTGACAGGCAGGGACTCTTGGGATATTGAGTCCCTGCAGTACTGCTCGCAGCCCTGCCGGTGCCTCAAGACGGTTGTAAGCACTCAGTCCTCACAGCCCCGAAAGTCCAGAGTCCAGGAGGGCGCAGCGGGACCCGCGGAGCGGGTCCGGCAAGGCGTGGGTTGGCAGAAGCTGGCAAAGGTATAAATGTTAAAAACCGGCTCCCAGCGGCGGCAAACAGTCAGTAAAAGATCCCCTAATCACGTTCATGGGAACAATAAAAGCAAAAAGTGGCAAAAGTGATCATTTAAGTTTAATAAGAAGGTGAGGCAGACAGGAGACGAGGGTGCTGGAAAAGGGCGAGATACGCTGGCGGTTTTGGTGAGGGAGGATAGAGTGACTTAACGAAAAATGATGCCCCCCCCAAAAAAATGGGAGAGGCCACCGAGGGACTTATTTACAAGGCGCTTGTGCCACTTTTGCGTCCTTTTTAGCATGGGAAAAGTGACGCAAAAGTGGCGCATGGGGCTTGTACATCAGTCCCCGAGTCTTCAATCTCTGATAGATATTCATTCATCGGCCTTGGGATGATTGTGGCCCCCTGAAGCATTGGCTGCAGGAGCCTGCGTTACGCCCATGGGAGGAGAATCCTGGAGGATTGATTGTCAAGACCCATATAAGGGTGAAACCGTTGTCTGAAATCCGGTTCACAATGACAATCATTTCCGAAGCAAAGTTGCGCAGACAGCGTGGTTAGAAAGTACTGTGCTATACTGGAAAGAGTGTTTAGTATGGTGAATCAATATGATCTCTCAGTAAACACATGTACTGAATACGTTGACCCTTGTTTTGGTATAAACCCTAAATAGAGGTTGGTGGAAACCACTGTTACAGCATATCTGCCGACAAATATAAATTCATGCATTTCTGGGTTTATCGGCGGTGTTACACCTGGCATCATTGGTGTGAGTCTCCCTTCCATTTTTGACGGATTGCCTCCTCTGTTTTGATATGTTTTTTACTGGTTATATGCTTTGGGCACTGTGCCACTGCTAATCAGTGCCACAGTGCAAGTGCTCCCTATGTTAAGTTGATGTACTAATTGGTGATTCCATGATTGGATTATTTGATTTACCTGTCAGCCCCTAGTACAGCGCACCATGTGTGCCCAGGGCTTGTAAATCAAATGCTGCTTGTGGGCTTGCAGCACTGGTTGTGCCACCCACAGAAGCAGCTTGTAGAGTGTGTCTCAGGCCTGCCATTGCAAGGCCTATGTGCAGCCTAGCACTGTTATGTCGACTAGGCAAGTGCACCCACTTGCCAGTCCCTAAACCTTCCCTTTGCTTCATGTTAGAGACCCCTATGGTAGGCCCAAGGACAGGATTCATTGTAAGTGTAAGGTAGGACATGCCCTGGTGTGTGTAGCATGTCCTAATAGTGAATTACACCCATTTTCGTTTTTCACCATTGAAGGCTACCTGTTCTCCATAGGCTAGAATGGGAAGTTAGATTATTCCATTTTTAGAATGATTTTTGTCGGTTGTGGTCTTGTGTTAAGTCTATACCACAAAAACATTAAACTCGCACGCAAAGCACACATAGTCCTGCTACTCAGCCAGGCCGACAATTCGCCCAAAGCTATGTATCAAATCCTGAAAACCTTCACTAACCCCAAAGACTGTCAGAAGACATTCCATCCCAAACGCTATGTGATAAAATCAGTAATCACTTCATACAAAAAATTGACAACACCTACAATAATATTGCCACTACCAAACCTCCCCCACCCCCACGTTTTACTCCCAAAACCCCCACTGGACCCATTCCCAATGCTGACGCACTTCTAAATTTCCCCCCTTTAACCCGAATAGAAATCAAAACTACCATGACGGCCATAAAATCAGGCTCCCCACTTGATACCATACCTGTCAAAATCATGGCTTCCCTAACCGAACAACTATCGGAACCCATCTGTTCGGTACTAAACCAGTCCCTGGAAGAAGGCTACTTACCCTCCTCATGGAAGGCTGCCAAAGTCATCCCCATCCGGAAAAATCCTAAGCTCCCCACAGAAAATCTTTCTAACCTTCGCCCCATCTCCCTCCTCCCTTATCTGAGCAAAGTTTTGGAAAAACATGTCAATCATCATCATCTCTCCAACCACATTGAACGGACTGGCTACCTCGACCCCTCCCAATCTGGTTTTCGTCCTAAGTATAGTACTGAGACAGCCCTCGTGGCAGTCACCGACACCATCAGACTTTCCCTAGACCAGAATCAACCTACCCTTCTAGTGCTATTGGACCTATCCGCCGCCTTTGATACGGCCGACCACCAGATTCTGCTCTCTAGAATCAGGGAAGCAGGAGCCGGAGGGACAGCCATGAAATGGATAACCAACTTTCTCTCCAACTGCTCCCATACCATCAATTTAGGCCACTTCAGATCCACTCCCCAGGAACTCACTAAGCATGGGTTCGTCCCGATATCACACGCAGACGACACCCAGCTAACCTTCTCTTTTAATAGAACTTCTCAATCTTCCCAGAAAACCTTCTCTTTAGGAATGCTGGCAATCTCACGCTGGATGGAAAGCAATTTCCTCCAGCTGAACGCCGGGAAAACGGAGGTTCTGCTCTTTGGAGATGCCCCCTCCTATGGTCACCTTTCTGGTGGCCCCCTGAACTAGGCACAACCCCAACCCCGACAACCACAGTCAAAAACCTCGGTGTACACCTTGAACAGTCCCTAAACATGAAAAAACACATCAATCACACAGTTGGATCCTGCTTCCACACCCTTGGCTTACTAAGGAAAGCTTTCCCTTATCTCCCTGATACTATAAGGAAAACCCTCACACAGGCCCTGAAACTAAGCAAGCTGGACTATTGCAACGCCCTGTTGATCGCAGCAAATGAGTCCTCCTTAAACAGACTACTGCCGCTCGCACGATTCTGAATGCCCCCCCAGATCAGCTTCCGCTCCCCTTCTCCACCAGCTGCATTGGCTGCCTATATGAAAACGTGTGAAATTCAAGATATGCTGCCTTACACACAAAGCTATCTGGGGCAATGGCCCCCCCTATCTAGCATTGAGACTTCACCGCTATTACCCGGCCCGGACTCTGCGCTCCAGCTCCCAATCTCTCCTCAAAACCCACTACATAAAAAAGGCTAGATCCGGATGCAGGTCCTTCTCGTATCAAGCCCCCCTCATATGGAATCAACTTCCTCTGGCCCTAAGACAGTGCCCGAATCATCTTAAATTTAGAAGACTCCTGAAAACTGCCCTGTTCTAATCTCCTTTCCACTACCATTGCTGCGCTTCCAAGCGCCGAGACACCCCCCCGGGGGTGATTCAAGCCCTATACAAATAATTAAATCAAATCAAATCAAATACTTATTTTTATAAAACCTGTGTTGTGTCTATCTGTAGTGTTTTCACTGTATTACTGTGTATATTCACAAATGCTTAACACACTGCCTCTGAGATAAGCCTGTCTGCTCGTGGCAAGCTACCAAGGGGGTGAGCAGGGGTTATTAAGGAGTGTAATCCCCTTATCCTGACTTAGAAGTAAGGGTCCCTATTTGGACAAAGGTGAATACCATTGCCAACTAGAGACGCCCAGATCTAACAGACGGTATAATTAATTATTTTTTTTAATGGAATTTACCCCATAAGGGGTTGATGTTTTGCAGACCGGCAACAGCGAGCCTGTTTGCACTCAATGCATAGGCATATTATTAAAACCATAGCATTACACTCGTTTTCTGCTGGCAGAGCCTGGTGAGTGATGGTGTATGTGAGTGCATGCTGCCTTAGGTCCTCCTGTAGCACTCAGGGAACAGAATGAATACACCAAGATGTGTGTCTCAAAAAATCCAACCAGCACATCAAGCTGATTCTGCCATTTATTTGCACTATAGATATACATAGCTGCCAAGGTTTCAGATGGCTATGTGTGACATTTTCAGTAATTCAGTGTAATTATGAGTGACATTTCAACGACTAGGAGAGACACCTTCTCACGAGCAAAATCCAGCAATGAAGATGAGGGAAACATAATAAACTAAATTAGAGCAACAAGAAATCCGTAAAACTGCTGCAAAGTACCAGAAATGCATTAAGCCTCAGGCTGAGGGACAGAGAAGTCTCAGGCAAAGCCAGCAACTAGTGCACTGTAGTGTTTGTAATTTTATAAACGAGTCTCTCTCAACACTTACACATTTGTTTTGAAGTTCTTCAAGAAATGGCCGGTTCACCTTAGGCCGACCAACATGAATTAGTTAATCCAGAATAAACGTTCTACTCCACGTTCCACCACATGCTCCAACAACGAATGTATTTTTGATGCGCTCCAACTTCAGTTTAGTTTGCCATTCATGTATGACACGTATACGTCCGGCTGCCAAACGACTCACAAACACAGGCACCATCTTCAAGAGACACCAACCAGCCTCTCCTGAGCGCCGGATTTAATTGCCTATCATGACTAAAGTAAAGCTGGTATAACACAAAGGGTCTCTGGTATAATATCCTGAGGACCGGGGGGTTTTAAGAGGAAAACTGGAGTATACCCTCCTTACAATTATTTTATCACAACAAAATACTCCAAAAATTACTAGGCCTGAGAATAATTTCTAGGTAGTATAACACACGAGGAATTTAGGCCTTGTGTGTGATAGTGGGGGCTGAATGACTAATCACTAGTGGTATGTTGGACTTGCTAATCATGTCCACTTATATGGGGGGAAGAAACTAGTTCTTTTTAGTTACCCTTCCACAGACGGAGCCTGGCATCACAGAGATACCTTGAAACATACACGAGGAGAAGCTACTCTTCCCTCGCTACATTGGTAGGATAGGGACTCCCCTTCCTATATACTCCCCACACAGAGGGGGTTTGTTCCCAGCCCTGAAGAAAGTCCTGGACCTTTATGGCCATCTGTATGGACTGAAACATGTCGGCACTAGGGTCATAGGACCATTAAAATCCAAACAAGACCGACTTTTAAATATATTTTTTAACGACCCAACCAGACCCACGAATAAAGGGAAACCAGGGGCCTGATTGAGGTATTTTATCTTATAAATCCCCATCCTTCATCTCTCAAAGAGCTACCCAACACTGTGGTTGAGCCCACCTCGACTTTTAGGAGTCGGGGTGACCCGATGATGAAGCATGACACCACTAGGGTGTGTGAGGGTAACTTAAAAGAACTAGTTTCTTCCCCCCATATAAGTGGACATGATTAGCAAGTCCAACATACCACTAGTGATTAGTCATTCAGCCCCCACTATCACACACAAGGCCTAAATTCCTCGTGTGTTATACTACCTAGAAACTATTCTCAGGCCTAGTAATTTTTGGAGTATTTTGTTGTGATAAAATAAAGTAAAGCTGGCCCACAGCGAAGGGAAAACTAATTGGGGCAGACTGCAGCATGCACGCCGGGCATTTGAGGCATGGCAACCTCGAGCCAGTGGGCAATTATATGGAAGATCATGTTTAGTGACATTAGCGGATGTCAAGTGAGTGTTTATGCGGCACAGAGAAATCATGTTACATTAGCTGAGCCGGCCTGAGAAAGGTGTCATGCAGTGCATTTTGTGTGCACGAGTCACTGACTGGCCGCTATGTGCAAGTCTGTGTGTGGCAACTGTGGCCAGCTCGAGAGCAGTCGCATTTCACACGATGCTGGCCGCCTAGCTTGCCTCTCCCTGTTGTGACCGCCCCCCCGAATCAGGCCCGCTCCGGCCAGCCGGCCGGCTCAGCTGCACAGTTCCTGGTGCTCTGGGGACGCGAATGAACCACTCTGGCCGCCGCAGTCTGCCTGGGTGTTCTAAATGACTCTGCTGCCACCTGGGCCGTGGTGGGACAGGCTGGGTCGGACGTGTGTGATGCACCGGGCCACGGGATTCATTACCAAGCCAGCTGTGACCTCATCAAGACCAGCCTGGAGCAATTTCGGAGTTCAGTTGCTGCTCATGAACGCAGGAAAGTGAAAGTATGCCACGCTACCGCCCAGCGATTCAATACAGTGGTTACATTGTAGCAAGCGGGCAACTCAGAACCCAGCCCCAAAGAAGTCTCCCGTGCTGTGCGGACTGCCTGTCTGTACCACTGACACTAGTGTTTTATAAGACTAGAGCTTGATAGGCACAGGCCCTTATATGTTTGACTTCGCATTTCACTACGGTGATGCGGAGCACCTCACTGACATGCGTTAGCGTCACGACTGATGCATGATACTAGGCAGGACTGGATATGTACCTATATATGTATATTGCTTTGCATAAACATATATAATAATTATGTTTTTAAACATATAGATATTCAGGAGTTCTGATTAAAAAATGTACATATCACTGACAGTTACATTATTCTATGTTTTAACATGTATATAAGTGACTGATAAATAAGTTAATCTTTTAACATAACTATTTATCTACAAAGTTTCACTATTCGTTTTTTTTGATTATTTACTATTTAAAGTACCACAACACTTGAAAGCCGGAGTTTATTAAATGCATCTTTAATCTACGTATACTACCTTCCTTATTTATATATATACATACATATATATACACACACCTTACATGTACTTATGTATCTATATATGTATTACTTTTCTTCAAATTCTGCATAACCAATGCACTACCCTGTTTCTCACCCTGTACCGCTCTCAATACATCCCACACCTCCACGCTCATTCATCCCAAACCCCATAGCACTACTATGATCCACAAAATAACCCTTTCTAGACTTCCCTACTCAATCCCTCCTTGCATCATCTCATACCTCTTTTACTATTCAGATCACCCAAACAAGCCTTTCTAAACCCTTCCCTCTGACTTCCCTCCTCCACCTCCCTTTTACTCATCCAAGCATCCTCCTACTGCTATGAGCTCCCTAAAAAAACAACTTCTAAATCCTTCACTCTTCTATCCCTCCACTATCCTTTTCAATCCAAATAATTGACTAATATATCCGCCACTCATATTACTTTCTTAATTCACTATGCTAATTTACCACTAACCCTTTATGGGTTCCGGAGTTAAAGTGCTATTCGCTGAAAAAGCACTTCACCACTCCATCAGGTGTAGCAAGAGCTATACAAATGCAAAACGTTTTTCCTCTTCTATCACTCCACTATCCTTCTCAATCAAAATAACTGACTAATATATCCACCACTCAAATTACCTTCATATTTCACTATACTTATTCACCATTTATTCTTTATTGGTTCTGGAGTATCGGGCTACTTGCCGAAAAAGCACTCTGACTCCTTGTCAGGAGTAGTAAGCGCTATATAAATGCAATTACAATAGAATAGGCAAAAAGCGTTGGCCTAGGTCTGAGCGTTAAACATTTTTTTTTAAAGTTTATAGGGTATCAGAGCGCTTTACATGAGCACCAGTTGCATTACAGACGGACACATTCATTTTGCTAGGCACAGGGAGATTAGGTGATTTTCCCAGTCACAGGATGTTGAGCGTCTCTGCCGAGCTTCGAAGTCAACCGCTCTAATCGTTAGGCCACATTCTGGAAGGAAAATGCTGCTTACCAGCATGCATCTGTTCTTGGCATGTAGGGCTGCAGAACCACACACTATTGCATTAGATCACCATGTGGTGGTGGGCCTGGATGATTACACTTTGTTGTTGTCTTGGAAGAGTCTTTGTCTGTTGGATGACTCCTCCCTTAGATCGTAGTGCACATGGGCATCGACTCCATCTTCAGATTGTTTTCGCCATTGGGCAAATGATGGAGTTGTAGGAGTACATATAGAGATGACCATGTATAGTGTATCTAAATAAAATACTGGAACAGACACAGGTAGCCGGGGAGGTGGGTGTGAGTGTGTGGTTCTGCAGCCCTACATACCAAGAACAGATGCATATTGGTAAGTAGCATTTTCCGTTCGAGGCATATGGGCTGCAGACCACACACTATTGCATAGATTGCACAGCAGTTTCTCCCTTAGCGGCGACCACCCGTGTCTGTTGCAGTAGTTTGAAATAATGTTTTGAGTACAGCCTGGCCCACAGTTGCTTTTTGTTTTGCCTGCACATCTACACAGTAGTGTTTTGTAAATGTGTGCGGAGTAGACCATGTAGCTGCTTTACAGATGGCATCTAATGGTATGTTCCCTAGGAATGCCATTGATGCCCCTAATTTACCGGGTATAATGAGCCCTAGGGGGAATGGATAGTGTGTTTTGATTTTTGATGACAAATTTGAATGCACTTAACAATTCATCTTGCAATGCCTGATTTTGAAATTGGATTTCCCTTATGTGGAGGAGAAAAAGACACAAACAGTTGTTTAGTTTTACGAAAAGGTTTTGTCCTATCTATGTAGTAGAGAAGCGCTCTCTTTACATCTAATGTATGTAGAGCTCTTTCTGCCACTGTTTGTGGTTGGGGAAAATATACTGGCAACCTCAATAGATTGATTGAGGTGGAAAGGTGAAATGACCTTTGTCAGACATTTTGGATTTGTTTTAAGAACCACTTTATTTTGATGAAGTTGTATAAATGGTTCTTGAATTGTTAATGCTTGTATCTCACTTTCTCTTCTAAGTGAAGTTACAGCTACTAAAAAAACAACTTTCCATGTAAGGAATTGTAATTCACACTTATGTAATGGTTTGAAGGGAGGACCCATAAGTCTTGTGAGAACAACATTTAAGTTCCACACTGGAGAGGGTGGTATTCTAGGAGGAATTATTATTTTAAGTCCTTCCATAAACGCTTTGATTGCAGGTACTCTAAACAATGACAAATCGTGTCTGTTTTGAAGATATGCTGCTATAGCAGCAAGATGTAACCTGATTAAGGAATATGCTAAGTTAGATCTTTGCAGATGAAACAGATCGCATATAATGTTCTGTATGGAAACATCTAAGGGATTGATGTTATTTGTTCAATATACAACAAACCTTTTCCACTTTGCTGCATAACATGCTCTAGTGGTAGGGCGTCTTGCTTCTTTAATGACATTCATACAATCAGGTGGTAAATTTAGATATCCAAATTCTAAGACCTCAGGAGCCAAATCGCTCCGGTTACCAGCGTCGAATAGAGACTTCACTTCTCGATTCCAGCATTCGTCCAGCCGACGGGCCCAACTGCGCCATTGGGCTTTTGGCTCACGGAAAAAACACCCTTCAAGAAGTGCCCTCGGTGTGGACACAAATTCACTCACACCGATCTTCATGAGGTTCGTAATCTCTGCTTATCTCCAGAGCACGGGAGTCGAGACTGTGAGGCCTGTGCTTCATTCCAGTCCAAAAAAACAATCAGGGACCGTCAAGCTCAAAGAGTAATGGCGCAGTCATCCTCATCATAGATGAGGCTCCAATTGAAATAGACGCCGAAGAACAACAGCACAATGACATCGCTTACGGGGACTGGCTTTGGTTCCATCTCCACCTTCGGGTCCAGGTGCACACCAACCAAAACCTTCTGACGCCCCGCTTTCTGGCTCGGCAGCGAAGAATACAAAAAAGCCTCCAGTCGACTCGGGCTCGAGTAAGTCTGTCGGTCCCAAAAAGCAGAAGGTCCTTAAGCCAAAATTAACATCGGCACCAAAACATCCTTCGGTACGGAAAGTGGTCGAACAGAAAGCAAGTTCAACACTGAAAGAGGTTCCCAAAGCTACCGAACCAAAAACCACCCCGGTTCCGAAAAAAGTGGACCCGAAGAAGTTTCCGGTACCGAAACATACTTCGGCTCCGAAGGTAGATGAGTCGAAACGTATTCCGGGAACAAAACTCTGACTCCAAAGAGCACGGATCCTAGGAAAAAGTCTTCGGAACCGAAACCAAAATCTCCAAAGACAACAGACACTGGTAAACCTAAGCATTTCGTGCCCATACCATATAAATCGGCGCCGAAAAAAGATTTGCCAGTAGAAGAGCTTTTTAAACCCGATCCAAAGCAAAAAACTCTTCATATTAATCCAAAGACGGGACTCATCACTTCTGTGCCTGAAAAGAAGAAAATGGACTATCCTAAAACACCACCAGTTCCTCTTAAAAAACATGCTCAAACTTCACCAATTAGGATCCCTTCACCAGAAAGAGAAGTACCAGTAGAAATTTCTCCTGTACATTCACCATCTAGTACACATAGTCTTATACCACAAGATGAAGATGATGGGGATAGTTACTCACGTAACATATAGAGTGAACATCACATGGATGACATTAATGACCCAGATGATATTCCTGGGCCATCAGGTGACCCATGGGAAGATTATAATGCACCAGATCTGCCACAAGATGATGTATACCTGTCTAGACCATCTCCCCCAGATGACACTATTGGGTTTACGCAGCTCATTCATAGAGCAGCCACTTTCCATGGGGTAGACCTACACACAGATACAATGGAAGAAGATTTCTTAATGGACACTTTAATGTCATCACATAAGACCACAACCACACTTCCAATACTTAGTGGAGTGGTAAGACATGCACCTGAAATATTTAAGGACCCAGTCAGAGCAAGGGTAATTCATCCCAGACTATAAAGATCCAGCATACATTAAAGCATACATTAAAGGACAGTTGCCATTGAACTCACTAGTAGTGTCAAATGCGAGAAAAAGAGCTAATTCGCAGACAACAGGAGATGCTCCACCTCCTGACAAAGAGTCTAAGCTTTTAGATGCTTTGGGAAAACACACCATTTCACAAGCTGCTAATATCTGGAGGATTGCTAACACTCAAGCTTTGTTAACAATATATGATAGAGCTCATTATGATGAGTTAGAGTCACTCATGCAACACTTGCCAGAGCAATACAAAACCAGGACCTGACCTAATAGAGGAAGGCAAAGTTATTACAAATACCTCCATAAGATGTACACTAGACACAGCAGACATGCATGGTTACGCATCTCTGGGTTTAAACCAGAAGTACAAGCCAGTATCTTAAACCAGCCATTTGACCAAGAACATCTTTTCGGTCCATCAGTTGATAGTGCAGTAGAAAAGATGAAAAAAGATACAGACAAGGCAAAATCCATGGGAGCTTTACAAACACAAGCCCGTAGTCCTTCCTTTCGTTGCTCCTCATATAGGGGAGCCTCTTAGGGTTTCCAAACAGACAATACCTCCTCTTCTTTTAAAGCGCCCAACCAAACCTCTGACCTTTGGTGAATTTCGTGTATGTGAAATATTTCATAAGTCTGCAGGGCAATTGTCTAAGTTAGTCACAAAATGCAGGTATTTACTTTCAGAGTGCAACAGGTCACAGGAGGGAGGAATTCTTTAGCATGCCACTAATACATTCCTCTTAATTAACACTCCCTCGGTTTGCTAACCAATGGCTTTGCCTTTTTCCACCAGTCAGATCTATCATGTATTTAGCTCCGCCCATAAAGCTAGTTTAGAGGTCTTATTTTCAGTGGTGTGTGTGACGTTACTCCATCCTGTCTCTCCATTCAGCTCTTTTTGTCCCTTAAAACTTCCCTACACTATTCTTCTTTTTTCACCATTAAACCTAGTCTTTCCTTTCCCCCCCAAACAAGGACAGTCTATCGTAAACCATGAGGTATTCTCCATCACATTTGCAAGTTCTTGCCTTATACTAAGCCACTCACAAATGAAAAAGGTTGATCATCACACCTGTGCCTTAACCACACATATGTTGTGCTTTTCTCTTGCAAAATGTTCAGCAGGAGTTACCTTCCAGTTTTTAATGTTTTGTTTATTGTTTCCCTTTATTTTAGATTTAGCGTTAAGATTTTAAGCGCTGTGCCCCGATTCATGTGAGGAAGATAATATTTTCCATCCACCATTTTGGGGTTAGAGATCCAGGTCCCCGAGGTGCGACAGCATTACAGTTTTGGTGTCAAGAATAGCAAACTGCATGAATCTGGCATTCTCAAAAGGCATCATTTATGCCTTAACCACAGTAGAAGGCATAATCACCCTTTTACTTAAAAATAAATAAATTACAATAGCCAGTATCCTTCCTTACCTGATGGTTCTGCCCACTAAATGGACGGAATTTGTCCTGACTGCATCTTTAGATGAGCTTAGCATGACCAGGTTCAGCTTTTCCTACTTAATCTCTCCACCAACTTTGATGCTGCAGAACATAGCATTCAGGTTAGCTGATTTGCGGATTGTATTGCACTGGGTATGTTATGCAGATTCGTAGAGCGCTATCACCTGGGACGGTATTCTGTAGATGAGCATGTGAGTCTCTAGCCAAACCTCAGGCCTTGTGGGGCTACTCAAAAAGCCAGGTCTTCAGTTCCTTGCAGAATTGTAGAGAGGAGACTCTTACTTTTAGTGGCAGACGTTCCATGCTTTAGGAGTGGTGTAGGAGAAGGCTCGACTGTAATTCCAAGGTAAGGAATCTATAACTAACTGTTTCTTTGAGATCTGGTTTTCCGTGAGATGTGTGCAAATAGAAGTGTAGATGAGCAGAGGTGTCTGGAAAGTTTGTGAAAGCAGATGAGATTGTTGAGTATGCTGGGACAGTGTTGTGTAGTACCTTGAAAGTGGGTGAGGAGTTTGACTTGTGCTTGTTTGTGTATGGAGAGCCAGTGGACTTACTTCAGGTGTGGATGATGTGAATGCAGTGTGGGAGGCTGAGAGTGATTCTGGCTGCAGAGTTCTCAATAGTCCGCAGTTTTCTGGTGAGTTTTTTGTTGATCCAGGCATAGAGGGTGTTCCCATAGTTCAGCTTGCTTGTAATCAGGGTGTGTGGCTACATTCTAGGTGCTAATGGGGAGCCATTTAAAATGTCCTTCAGCCTCTTCTGGATATGGATGCATGAGGTGGTGACAGCGCATACTTGGGTTGTCATGTCAAGCTTGTGGTCGATGACGATCCTGAGATTCTTGTGGGTGTTGGGGGTGGGTGTTGGACCTAGCTCGGTTGGCTAGTGATGGTGAAGTGCTCTTCCCCAAGATCGTGATTTTGGTGTTACTGGTGTTCAGCATTAGACAGTTGGTCTTCATCCAGTGGGTGATTTCAGTCATACAGATATTGAACTTGATCTGGGTACTGGGCATCTTCTCTGTGAGGGAGATAATGAGTTGAGAGTTTTTGGCATATGAGAAGACGTTGATGTGAGAGTGGATGATCCTGGCTAGAGGGATCATGCATGTGTTAAAGAGGGTTGGGGTCAGGGAAGACCCTTGAGGAACTACGCAGATAAGATCAAGGGTGTCTGAGGTGTTCAGTGCAGGCTGTCCTTCCAGTAAGGATGGAGAAGATCCATCGGAGTGTGCGTCATTGAATTCCAATGTCATCTAGGCATTAGGATGATGGGGTGGGAGACCGTGTCAAATGCTGCGGAGAAGTACAGGAGGATGAGGGCCGTTGTGCCTCTTCTGTCCAGAGTCATGGAGATATCTGTGGTCAGCGATGAGGAAAGTTTCTGTGCTGAGGTTGGGTCTGAAACCAGACAGAGTGATCGCTGAGATGTTTGGTGAGGTATATGTGTAGGAAAGTAGGATCTGCTTTGATGGTGTCAGTATGTTTAATCAGGACCTCACCCACTGTGCTCACTCCCTAAATTTGATATGGTAAGTACTTAGATACCTCAGGGCGTGGTCTGCCGTGCAGCAGAATAGCCGCTCTCTGAGTGCGCTCTGCCGGCCGGGAACGTAATCCTGATATAATCCTTACAAATGGTGCAGTGTTGCGCCTGTGACCGATATCTTCAGACTGCGGTACTCATGTAGATCCAGGTGGTACCATTTCCGAGACCTGCGGACGCACTGAGGCTGATCGGCGTGGGGTTCTGCTGAGCCGCCGGCTGCTTGTGAAGATCTGGACCCCCGGGAGTGCCGAGTGCTGAGTGCAAGCAGCCTGAAAATTGAGCCCGCGGCTGCAGCTGGGCCGCAGGCATCAGACCAGGACAGCACGCAAGCGTCCCTTGACTGAGACACAGACACCAGAGGTATGTGCGCCGCTTGACAGGACAGAGAAGGGCGGGGAGATTTGCTGCAGATGCCCCTGCTTGCTGCTACCCGAGGCTCTGTGTGCGGTGCTGAGCGAAGATAATTTAGAAGCCCACAGCACCATTTTGAAGACGCACTGTGGCCGAAAGCAGAGGCGTGGGGACAATTGGTGCCTTGGCTTTCAAAGCTTGACTTTAACTGCTGCCGCCATTGAGTCCTCGCTGCGTGTTGCTGCGGATCTTGAGTAGGTGCAGATTTGAGTGTGTGTCACCTGTACTGGTACACAGACTTGGGCGAAGAACCAGCCATCCAGGAGAGGCACTATTCTTCTGTGAAAACCCAAGTGGGAATATTGGACACACCCTACATTGGACGCTTGCGGATGTAGCGCCCCAGGGGACTAGCTGACACTAAAGATTGCGACGATTCTTGGGACGCGGCTGGCTGTGGGTGGTCGCCTTACTGCCCTCTTACGGCGCCATTACTGGCACACAATGGCCTTTCTGTGCACTAGTGGACTCTTGGGACTTTGAGCTCCTGTGTCCCATATATAACTCTGCATGGTGCCGCAATCCTGTGGCATTGCAGGCTACGAAGTGTACATTTGAGGGCAGCCGACGTAAGAAGCGTGGTACTGCCAAGGACCCCTGAAAAGCACGGTTGACCTGCGGGAGCACTGGTGAGCTGAGAGGGACTGCGGTGCAGCACGTGTCACTGGGTGACTTCAGAGGCGCTTGAAGAAGAGGGGGATACAGCGGCTGAAGACGCTCGCGCTGTGATCGCGTGGGGACTGAGCTGGGTGTGGTCTGCCTCTCCTCGTAATCTGCACCTCCTGACTGCTTCTACACCATGGGCAAACAGGACGCTAAACAACCAAAGCTCAGTTTTGACAACAAACGAGCCACGCGCCAAACTGAATCAAACCCTGATGCGCAGACGGAGGGACAGCAGGACCTGCTCGTGGAGGATCAGGGTGAAGACCTGCGCATCCTCATATTGGAGATGCACTCTTGCTTAAGAAACAGATTCCAAGCTAGATACCCTGACTACGCAGCTGGACTCGATCAAGACCCAGGTAGCTGTGCACAAGACCCGCCTAGATGCCCTAGAAAACCTCCAAACCAAATTTCATGAGTTTCAGGTGGTAACTAAGGAACAGCTATTACATATGGACAAGCTACTAGGCATCATCCGTGCTAAGAACGACGATTTGAGGCGAGGTCACGTAGAAACAACCTTTGCATAACTGGTATCCCGGAAACCACTGCCATATCCAAGATGGAGACCTTTGTAACAGACCTACTTCACAAACTGTTCGATCCCCACCTGTCCTCCATCTTTGTGGTGGAGAGAGCACATAGACCCTTAGGTCCCAAGCCCCCAGTTGGGGCAACACCTCGGCCAATACTGGCAAAGCTGTTGAACTATCAAGACAGAGATGCCATCCTACGGTTGGCTAGAGAAAATGGTCAAGTAACGCACAAAGGAAATACTATTTCATTCTACACGGACTTTACCCCTGCTGTACAGGCGGCAAGATGAGAATTTCTACCAGCCAAACGCTTCCTCCAGCAGGCACAGGTCCCTTACTCCTTGCTATATCCCGCCAAGCTGAAAGTTTCATATGATGGCACAGCTCACTTCTTTACAGATGCGAAGTCCGCCTTGAAGTTTGCCAAACATGTTGGTGGGAAGCGGAACAAAGACTCCTGACGTGCCGAGACGTCTGCAGCTGGCCAACTTAGTGACAACGATTGACATGGGTATTATACAGATCACCAGCCTAAGCGACTGTATTGCTATGATTTGGACCCGGGGAGAAGCTATTTGCTCTGTGACTGTGGGTTTCGCACCACACAATGACTCGAAGTTCTGTCTGTTTGGGAGTTGTTGGTGTGGGCCTGTAAAGCTCTCCGCAGTACTCCCGGCCACCCTGTGCGAGCAGGGAAGTTTGACGGTGCCACTACGCCCCCATGGGAAGGTTCCCTGTACCACTGTGTGGATTTCTGAGTTTTAGTTTGTTCTGGGGGGTATTCTACAACCTCAGGGATGTGGAATTCCTGTAGCCCGACTCCCAGCACAAATTGTTTGGGGTCAAGGGCAACAAGTTTTCATGTGTATTTTGTCCTTGGGACAAGTAGGCCCAACCCCCTGCAGCACAAACCCTTTGGCTGCCAGTTTTCAGTACCACATTATGGTTCAGGGAAGGGCACTGTCTGCAGTTAAGGGCATATTGGTTTCCATATGTTAATGCTGTTCAAACTTGTATTTATGGTTCATTAATTGAAAGCCTTTATTAGGGTGAGCGCTCTAAGTAAATGTTGTAAGCGCAGCCTGCACTACGGACAGTGGTTCCAGTATAAAAATGTGTACACACATTTTCAAAGTTGAGCAATTTGAGGATATTTAGAATGCTCCCAGAACGCGATCTGATTGGATGCAAATATTTGCAGACGCTTGAAAGCAAGATTGATGATTCTTTGTTTTGAAAATAAAATATTTCGCTCAACTACTGTAAAAATTCAGGTACCATTTCTTTGCAGTATCATTTAGTAAAATCTGTTACATGCTAATATTTCCCAATAACATTCTTTTTTTTTTAAAACTTTATTTTTGTGCAGGGAGGCAACGAATCATGCGCGTCAGGCCCCATACCACATAATACTTGTTACAGTAATGTCACACTACCACAGCCATCATGCCCACATCCCTGAGGCCGGGCGGCAACTTCGGATAATGCATGAAATGTACGGTAATGTTAAGGCTGACACTCCCCGCATGTATCTCATCAATCCTGCTTTTCGTTTTCTACCCGCAACTCCCCCCCCACCCCCCTTTACGAATCAAAACAACTGGTAGCAGGTCCCATTAGAAGGAAAAACAGTCAAGTCTAGCGACTCCCAATCAAAGAGCCATTATTCCATTCGTGTCTAGTACGCATAGGTAAACAGTAGCTACGCCCTCCATCCAATTTGTTGTGCAATACTCAATGTGGGTAGTACCTCCCTTATCCCTGAGTCACAGCCACTCCTTAGTCACATATCGTTTCCAGGTGTTCCCCTCTACCCCTCTCCGCCTTCCCCTCCCTCCCTGTGTCGCCTCTGATCGCCCACTTCCAAGCCATGATACTGTCTCCACTTGCTCCACACCTTTCGGAATTTCTTAGGGCAGCCCCTCGCCTTGTATGTCACCCGTTCTGCTGCCATATAGAGGTCCAGCCCTCTCCTCCACTCCTCCATGGCTGGCCTCTCAGGCACCCCCCAGTATTTCGCAATATCCCTTTTGGCCACCACTAGTGCCAGCACCAGGAAAGTGATAAGCGGGCGTGGCAAGTCTACCTCCGTTACCAACCCCAATAGTGCTAGTTTCGGGTCTAGCGTCAATTCCACCTCCAGCACCTCCCCCAACTCAGTGAAGATGTGTGACCAATATACTTGTATGTCTGCACACGACCAGATGGTGTGGAAGAAGTCTCCCTGGGCTGCTCTACATCTAAGGCAGGTGGCGTCCGTTATCCTGCCCATCCTGAGGAGGCACCTTCTATCGAAATATGTCCGATGCAAGATGTTCAGTTGGATCAGCCTCAGTCTCGATTTAATAGCCACCTCACGTGGGTGCATCAGTACGAGCTCCCAGTCTAGGTCCTCCATTTCTCCTACATCCGCCTCCCAAGTCCCTCTGAGTTTCGTCAGTGTCCCCAACATATTGTTCGTGAGTGTCTTGTACGTGAGGGACACTGCCTGGTGTACCATCTGTTCCTGCAGGAGTCTCCCTTCTAGTGGTGAGTATTCTGGCATGTCGTGCAGTGATACCTTCTGAGCGCCCCAAGCATGCGCTAGCTGTAAGTGTTTGTATCGTTGTGTGTGGTGTAAGCCATATTCCGCCCGCAGCATCGCGAACGACTTCAGCTCACCGTTCCTGATCACGTCCCCAATAGTCGATATCCCTATGTCGTCCCACCTGGAGAAGCCTCTCAGTTTTCGAAGTTCTGTGAGCCAAGTGCAGTGCCATAGTGGCGTCTGACGTGTCAATCTCCCCTCCCACCCCGTGGCTTTCGTGGCCCTTGTCCACGCTCGGAGTGTAATCGCTGTCGCAGGCAATAGTGTTCTCCCTGCCTTCCCGCCGTATAGATAGTGGAGTATACTGTGCGCAGACAATTTGTGCCTTTCCAATGCGTATGTGGGGTGGTCCGCTGGTGCATGGAGCCAATCATTTACGGGCGTTAGGTGTTCCGCCCAGTAATAAGCCTCCAGATTTGGTAACGAGATCCCTCCGTTATACTGGTGCCGTTGGAGTGTCTGAAGTGCGATGCGTGGTTGTTTGCCTAACCATATGAAGGAGCGCAGGTCAGAGTGAATTCTGGAAATGGTGTTGGCCGGGAGTGGGTAGTATTCATTCTGAAGTGCATAGAGGAATTTGGGTAAGGTTATCATTTTATACATCGCCGCTCTTCCCAGGATGGTGAGCGGCAACTGCCTCCACCTTGCCATATCCTCCACCGCCTCCATCATTATTCTGCCCACATTCTTCTGGAAGGAGACCTTCTCGTCGACTGAGATATAGACCCCAAGATATTGGAATCCCTCCACAGTGGTGAGCAGGCGGGCAGGCAGTGCTACCCCCTGTGCCATCCCCCGCGGTGTGTACAGGACAGACTTATGCCAATTGATGGTGTGGCCCGCCATTGCCCCAAAGCCCTCCAGCTCTCTGAACAACGCCCCCACCGTTACCTCTGGTTTCGTAATGTATAATAACACATCGTCTGCATAGAGTGAGATTTTCTCCTGGGACCCCCCTATCTCACCCCACGCAAAACCATGAATCTCCGGATTTTGTCTAATTCTGGCGGCCAATATTTCTATGGTGAGTGTGAAGAGCAGCGGCGACAGCGGGCATCCCTGTCTGGTGCCTCTCTCTACTCTAAATTCCCGCGAAAGGCATCCATTCACTCGCACCCGCGCCTTCGGTGCCGCGTAGAGCAGCCTTATCCACTTCCGAAAGCTCGGACCAAAGCCAAACCGGCCCAGTGCCGCCATAAGAAATGGCCAGTGCACTGCGTCGAACGCGTTTTCAGCGTCCAATGACATGAACCAATGCGGCTCCATCCTATCCTTCACCTCTTGAAGCCAATTGTGCGTTCGTCGAAGGTTGAGTTTTGTCGCTCTGTCCGGCAAAAACCCAGACTGATCTGAATGGATAAGGCCGGGGATGACTGTACGTAAGCGTGCCGCCAGAATCACGGCCAGCACCTTCACCTCCAAATTCAGCAACGAGATGGGACGGTATGAGGCACAGTCCTCTACGGGCTTGCCCTGTTTGTGGATTGGTACTATGGTTGCCAATTCCAAATCCCGAGGGAGGCTCCCTGTGTCGTAAGCTTCAACGTACAGGGCCAGGAGGTGACACGTTAGCAAATCAGCTGTTTTCTTAAAGAATTCCGCTGGGAACCCGTTGGGTCCCGGCGTTTTCCCTGTTTTTAAGCTATTAATGGCTGTGGTGATCTCCTCCTGAGTAATCTTCTCCTCGAGTGGGGCACTATGTTCCACCTCCAGAGATGGAACTTCCACGTTTACCATGTAACGTGCGGCCTCGTCCTCTGTGGCGAGGTCTCTTGCTTTATAGAAGTTTTCGTAATGTAGTGCGAACGCATCGGCAATGCCCCTGTCAGTTGTTTCCATGTCCCCCTCGTCCCTCCTGACCTGGGCCACCCACCGCGCCGCTCTCTCCTTCCTGCCGAGCCATGCCAGTAGCTTGCCCGATTTATCGCCCACATCGTAGAGGCGGTGTAAAGTTGCTAGTGATTGCGTTTTCGCCTCATTCGAAACCAGCTCTCTGTACTCCCTTTGTTTGTCGCACAACTGCCTCAGCGTGCCCATCTCCTTGTTCATGAGGTAGACACCTTCCAGGGCCAGGATTTCCTTTTCTAACGAACTCGCCTCCCTGTGCTGCCTGTTTCGTGCGTCCCTCAGCCTCCCTTTGAGTCTGTCTCTCAAGACCGGTTTCATGGCCTCCCAGAAGGTAACTTTGGAGTCTACCGAGCCCTCATTTTCGGCTACATAGACTTTTATGTCCGCCCTCAGACCCCGGTGAACCTCTGGAGTATGAATGTCCCAAGCCGCCAGTCGCCATTCCGTCTCACGCCGTTCGGTTGAAGTCCCCACTTTTGCATAAAGAGGTGAATGATCTGAAATCCCCCTTGCTTTATAAGTGTATTCATCCCCCTCCGTCAGGTATTGCCTAGCCATGAAAATGTAATCCAGCCTGGAGAAGGCTTTATGTGCCCCCGAATAAAAGGAGTACGCCTCCTGTGTCGGGTGTCGCCAGCGCCAAGTGTCAGTGAGCCCCATCTCGGCCATATACGCCCCAGCGCTGTCTGTGCCCCCCCTCTGCGTGCAGGTCCCGAACGATCCAAGTCTTCCGACATGACATCATTGAAGTCCCCCCCCACAATTTGCATCGTATCCGCCGTGTCTAGCAGAATGGACGCCACCTCCCTGAGTGTGCGTGATTGGAGCTTCGGAGGGGCATAAACTGAAATCACCGTCATGTTCAGTCTATTCCATGTTCCCTGTATCCCCACATATGTACCCTGTGGATCACTCCATGTGCGTGTTATGGTAAATGGGTGTGTTTTGTCCATCAGTATGGCGACCCCCCTCGCGCCAGAAGTATAACCCGCATGTGCCAAGACTTTGTATCTCCCCCTCGCTATGAATGTGCAGGTCCCTACCTTCATGTGTGTTTCCTGTAGGAGAACCATGTCCGGGGCGAGACGCTTGATGTACAAATTCACCAGTCCTCTTTTAATTTTGGACCCCAGACCGTTAACATTCCATGCCAAGATGGAGACTCCCCTGTGCAATCCTCCCGTTGACGTTAATGGACCTGCCATGGTGTGCAACTCCTCTGCAGATTAGTAGGAGACCCCCGCCACTGTGTGTAACCTATGTGCCTCTCAGGTTTCTGACCGTCTTCCTTCGTGTGTTCCCTTCCCCACCTACCCCCCCCAACGTCCCCAACTCGGTGTAACTCCAATGTCCCTTCCCCCCCCCCCCCCTCCCTACCTCCCTCCCCCTCCAGACTCGACCCCATCAAGGTACAAGCTGTTGGTAGAAGTCGGTCTGTCACCCCCCCACTCCCGCCCTTTATCTAACTATGTCTCACAAAACTCCGCCTAAAGCAACCCGTGGTGAATCCCCCCCGCCGGGCGATGAACCCAGCCGAGGTATGCACCACTCCCTGAGCTTGGTGTAGGCGGCGGAACAACTATATCACTAACAAATGTTCTGTCCCTGAAAAACAGAAAAGCGTGTTAGGTAAACTGAAACAACAACTTAAAGGGTTGTGGCCACTTGCGTGTCATGTCCGTGTCCCGACCGACCATTCTGCCGTCCATCTCTGCCACGTTCAGGAGTGCGAATCTTGCGTGGTCGGTACCGTGCTGCAGTGCGCATCAGTTCTGTCCTGTTCCAACTGCCGTATCTCGGCCTCTAGTGGATGCAGTGAGTGTTGATCATTGTCTGAGTGTTCATCATTCCCGTCTGAAGCCCTGAGGCGTTCCCCTTCTCCATCCGAGCAGGTCTGGTCCCGGGGCCTCCTCGGTGACTTGCGTGTCCAGCTCGATGTCCCTGGCGATTCCGATCTACCTCTCCTGGTACCTGCCGAAGAGCGTGGCTGATACGGGGTCCCTGTGTACCTCGAGTACAATCTTCTGGATCTCCTCCTCTGCCGTTGCGGGGAGCCCCACCGTGCCTTCTCTTGTGCTACTTTCGCCAGTTCCTCTCTCCCAACTGTTTCTCGACTATTGAGAATCGGTCTTTCCTCCAACCACTGCCATGCATCATCAGGGTGTGTGAAGAAGTGTGTTTTATCTTTGTACAGTACCTTGAGCTTCGCCGGGAAGAGCAACATGTATGTAATGTTCATTGATCTCAGTTTGATTTTCACCGATTCGAAGGAGCGCCTTTGCCTCTGAACTTCCTGACTATAATCTGGGAAGATCATTATGTTCGTGTTTTCCACTCTGATGGTACCCTTCTTCCTTGCCTCACGCAATATTAAGTCTCTGTCTGCAAAGTTTAGGAAGCGGGCGATCACCGGCCTGGGTCTGGCACCCTCCGGGGGTTTAGCAAGGAGCGCCCTGTGTGCCCTTTCGATCACGAAGCAAGAGGAGAAGCGGGCCCCTGTGAAAGTGTCCATGATCCATGTATGTAGGAACGACGCCATATTACTCCCCTCGATTCCTTCTCTGAAACCCACGAATCGGAGGTTATTGCGCCTGGCCCTATTTTCCGCGTCGTCCACCTTCCACAGAAGTTGTCTGTGCGACGCCTGAAGCTCCGCCATATCCCTCTTGAGCGTCGTGATCGAGTCTTCGGCTTCACCAATGCGTGTTTCAGTCTCTGTCACTCTGGCGGAAAGGTTCTTGAAATCCTGTCGCAGGAGCGTGACCTCGGAGCCCACCTCCCCAATTTTAACCTCCAGGGCTGCTCGGGAATCCTGAATGTCTGATCGTGACGCCTGAATCGCCGCTAGTAACCTGTCCGTGTCGTTGGCTCCCTCCGCCGTAGCACCCGCGCTGTCTTTGGATGATTTCGGTGCCGTAAAGGTGTCCAGTGTGCCTTGCTTGGGCGGCTTGGGCTGGAGGTGGTCCTTCTTCACCATCGTCGCTGAGGTCGTGAGGCTGCCGCGATGGCGTGTGTAGGTCGGCCTTTCGTGGTCACACCCGCGTAGTCCGCCTCACCGCGCTCCCCAAGTGCCGGATTCCGTCCGCCGTAGGTCCGCAGCCTTCTCACGGATTGCCACCACCGTGCCCGGCCCTGGATGACTGCTCCGGGGTGTATCTTCGCCGTGTATTCCGTTCCCTTCCTCTCCGTATTGCTAAGCCCCACCCGGGCTCTCGCCGCCACCTGGCCTCTCGCTCCAGCCACTTAGGTGCCCTGGCTGGATTGGGGTCCTTGAATCAGAGGCGTCGATGTGCTTCTCCCCCCCTTGTCAGCGGGCGGCGTAGCAGTGCCTCTCCCGCACCTTCGTGGTCACTCCCCCCCACTGTTCAGGCTGCCGGCGGCAGAACTCTCCGTTATGTGTTTGGACTGTGTACTTCTGCTCCCCTCGTGTCCAGGCCACCTCTCATGTACTGGGGGGGGGTGTGGGGGTGTGAATAACCAACTTCTCACTCAGCCAGCCGGATCTCAATCCCACCGCCGCACCGCCTCTCCGCTCCTCCGGCGTAGCACGGTCTTTAAGTGCTGCAAGACTGCCCTTTCATGGGCGCCATCTTGGTAAAGGTCACGGTGTACCGAGCCGCCTCACACGCTACCTCGCTGTCCTGGCTGCTCCCCGTACCTCCTCCGGGCCGTCGCTATATCTTCTTCGTGCAGGGAACCACTCGCTCTCTTCGCCGGCGCCTCCGTGCTCCCCTTCACTCGTCAGCGGGAGACTGCGGCCGCCATATTGCGTAGGGGTAACTCGCAGCCCGGTACAGTCCTCCGTCCCTCCGGTGCACTGCTCCAGCCGCCCGGTGACAGTCTCGCCTCCCCAACTGGAGCGCCGCACCCGGATACCGGCCGGACCCGGCCCCCGTACAGCCCACCACCGTGGGGCGGGGTCACCACCGGAGCTCCTTCCTCTTCCCGCGGGGTCGGTTACCACCCGGACCGTCGGCCGGCACAGGGGTGAACGCGGTCCTCCCGGTGTGGCTGGGTCCGCTGAACCGCTGCTCCGCTCTCTCCCCCGCCTGTCGGAATAGCCCGGTCAGGTGCGTGTCCTTCCCACTGACCGTTCACAGCGCCGCCATTTTGTCCGACGCTCTCACTGCCATCCGAGGTGCCTCGTGAAATGCGGCGCCGCTCGTTCAAACGGGGACTGTACTGCACGCCGGACCCCTCAAACTCCTCCAGACCACCTCCTACAACCGGTGTGACAGTGTCCGGCCACGATGGTGCCAATTTTCGTCGGATTTGTAGACGTCGGCCGGGAGCTCCCGGGAGACACGTCTAGCCTCGCATGCCGCTGGCCACGCCCCCCTCCCAATAACATTCTTAATGGAAAATCTTTGTAACCAGTTTCAATAAAATTATGGGAAACAAATAAACAAGCATTGGCATTGTTTTTGTAAAACATTATTGGTGTGGGAGCTGCCATGCCCTCACCATAATAACAATTATTGGCAAAAGCAAAAACAAATTAGCCCTCAAAAAGCATATACTGCCACAGTAGTTACTGGCAGTGAACAAAACTACTTTGTGTGCCGATATGCTCCTTGAGAAATAGCACAATGCTGTCACTCACAGTAAAGCCATCCGATACAGAGCGAGAGAGAGACAGAATTTTAATTAACACAAAAGGTCATGGTTAACACCAGACCAAATTAGGGGCCCAATTATTAAATACAAATTCAAAAGTGCACCCATGGTATATGTCCTTGCATTAAGAGCAGCTATACGGCTTTCATAATTTCACTAGAACTTGCAGAAGTAGGGCAAGAAATGGTACTCCTAGAAAATACTTGTAAACTGAATTTTAGCATGAGCAAACATACATGTGTAGATTTGCTCATGCGGAAATCTGAGTGTATGCAAGTTCACTTTCCCTCCAACCACTTTTTTCCTCAACTCTGCCGTTGTTGAGAGGAAATTTCAAACATTTCTCAGTATGGGAAGAGATCAGAAAAGAGTTGTTGAAAACCCTTAAAACATGCAAGTTAGTAGTTTTGCACAGACTCAAAAGGGCACTGCAACACTGGAACTATTGCTTACCACTTCCTACAGCCCCGGTATGTAGATCTGCGGAAACATATCAACATAAGGGGATTGCAAGTATTCAAACACTACTATGGTATGAGCCCTGGCATAATCATAGAGTCTATATCCAAGCTCTTATATAAGGAGATTACTGCCAAAACATGTCACCGCACTACATGCCACCAAAGGGACAAGTGAATTTTGTTACAGGACAAGTAGATTTATGAAGCAACCTGCGCCATGGACAAGTAGATATTTTATTAAATTCCACACCCCTGCAACCTGATTGGGGGGTTGGAGTGGGAGGTGGGTGGTGGTAGGGAATGTTTTTTTGTTCATTGCCAGTATGATTGCGCTTTGTTGGTCAATGTACACAGTCTGTGTCTGGGAGATAACACACCCCAGATGCTCACTCCACGATAGTTGGGGTACTGAAAACACAATCACGCTGCAACACTAAATTTACTTACGTGGAATATCAGAGGGCTAAATGACGGCAGAAAATCTAGACTCGTGCATGCTTACTTATCCAGACGTAACATAGACGTATGTCTAATGCAGGAGACACACTTAAATGTTACATCGTCACAGAAGTTGAGGCATAATATGTGGGGAATGTGTACTCGTCTATTTACTCTAATTATGCACAAGGAGTGGCTGTGCTGGTCAGAGAGGAGTGGACTGGCAAGAGGGTAAGGTACATAGAGATCCCGATGGGAGGTTTGTCCTTATACATGGAGTGTCAGGAGGGGTTTTCCTGGTCGTTGTAGCAGTCTATGGCCCAAATGTAGACTCCCCTAACTTCTTTCAGGATATTTGGATTAAAGTTAGAGCGACAGGTTGCAGTACAATATTGCGGGGAGGGGATTTTAATGCTATCCTAGATGATGACATGGACAGGAAAGGTGCGGCCTGTCCCCTACACCTGGCTGCCAGCGCTGCCTTGAAGGCTATCATCTCGGATGGGGATTTATTGGAAACATGGCGTAGGAGACACCCCCTAGAGAAAGAAGCCACATGTATCTCTGACCACCACAGCGCTTGCTCCCGTCTGGACTTCTGGATTCTTATCGGCCACTGTCAATGATAAATGTGGACGTTAAGATCTTAGCCAAGCTGATTGCTAATAGGTTGCGGCCCCTGCTTCGCATCAATGCACTCCCCGACCAGTCGGGGTTTATTCCCGGGAGGTCAACCTCTAATAATTTGAGGACAATCTTCTCGGTGTTGCACTATCTACACGCAGACGTGCGAGCCGCGGTTGTGTTTTTAGACGCCACTAAGGCGTTTGATACGCTCGAATGGCCATATCTATTTACAATTTTAGGCCGCATGGGGTTTAGTCCGCTCTTCATAAATCAAATTAACTTGTTGTATACCTCACCCAGTGCTCGGATTAAGGTGAATGGCTTACTCTGACCCATTTCTTATTTCGCGGGGTACCAGACAGAGGTGCCCCTTATCTCCTTTGCTGTTTGCGATTGTGATGGAGCCCCTGGCTGTCCGCATCCGACAGCACCACACAGCGCAAGGAATAGGGTTCAGCTCCTGAAACCTACTCATTTACCTATATGCAGATGATGTGACTCTCTACATTATCAATCCGGAAGGGAACTTAGATCCAATCTTGAGGGAGTTTATTAAATTTGGAGGTCTGGCTGGCATCTTTATCAACTGGGCCAAATCGGTGATATTCCTGCTGACTGATGGTACCCCCCCGATGACGTCGGAGTTCCCCCTGAGATGGGAAGCCGAGGCGGTTAAATATTTGGGGATTTGGATAAGCCGCGAGACACAGGAGGTGTGGTGGTTAAACTACTATCGGGCTGCCACGTGGCTGGAGGAGGAGGTGAAGGTGTGGTCCGGGCTACCATTGTCTCTGGCCGGTAACATAGCACTGGCTAAATTGGTTATTCTACCAAAGTTCTTGTATTTATTTGTTAATATACCGATCGCTCTTACACAGCACTGTTTAACACCCTGTGGTCACAGCTGATTTCCTTGGCTTGGGAGGGAGGTCAGGCCAGAACCTCCTGGGACCTGCTGACCCTCCCGCTGAGAGAGGGTGGCTTAGGGGCCCCAGACATGCATCTATATGCATTATGTGCCCAAGCACAATTCTTGCACTATTGGGCCCATCTGACCTCCTTTCAGCCTTATGTGGCAGTTGAGGCTGATGCGATGGCTCCTATCTCGCTCAAGGTGGCACTTTACCAAAAATCACACCACCCATGCGGAGATGTGGATTCCTGTGGGACACTATGTTGGGCATGGGATGAGCTGTGTAGAAGAGCGGGTGTTCCGGTGTTACACGCCCCCTTTATTCCTCTGGTGCAGAATCCAAGGCTGCCTTGCAATCAGGATGGTGTAAGTAAGACACTGGCCCACAAAATTAAACTTCAAATGTTTGCGGACCTATATCCGGGAGATGAATTCAGCCACCCCCACCCGGAAGCGGATGATGGACAAACTGTTCCATTTGCTGAGCTCTTTCTATATCATAAGATGCGTGCAGCATGCAGCGCTCTTTGGGAGGGATTCCCGCTGGCCCCTCCACCTCTGCCTGCACTGGAGAACTGGATGAAGTCTCAATCTCCTCGTAAACTCATTACACGATTATACACACACATGCAGGACACTGCCCTGTTGGTGACACCTAAATCCTTGCAACACTGGAATGATGAACTCTCAACTCCATTGACTGAAGTCTAATGGGAATTCTGCTGTGGGCAGCTCAATGAACTCTCACCTAATATCAATCTGAGATTGATCCACTTTAAATATCTACATAGATTTTATAGAACACCCGTTCTATAAACTCTATCGTATCGGCATTAGAGAAGATGACAGCTGCTGGCGCTGCAGATATACTACTGCCACGTTTTTGCATGTAGCGTGGGACTGCCCCAAGATTGCCGAATTCTGATCCCTAATTTTCGACTTAGTAAATCACAACCTCAGCGTGTCATTAGTCCCATCCCCTGTACTTGGCCTTGTGGGCAATGTTAAAGATACATCGCCCAAGCTGCGTAAGTTGCATGCACTCCTTTTATTGTTATATTATAAACAATTGGTTCATTCGGGTGCAAAATATTTCTTTTCAGTCTCATAAACATGAAGTATTCAACAATTTCTTTTACTCAGGACAATTCTAGAGAAAATGAGAATCCAATACCATCTGCGTATTCATGCAATATTTTATAAGTCGTATTCATTCATAGATATTCGAAATGCATATCTTTCCACATAAAAAGGCTGAACAAAAGTGAACAAGTGGTGCAATTTGTGACATTAAGTGCTTTGTGCTCTCGGCGCAAGTGAAATATACAATATATACAGACAATATTTACAAGGGGATGTGCAAGAAAAATCCAGCGTGGCCTATGTTATTTGTAAAGTAAACTGTAAACTGCAGATGTCAGTATTTAATACAGGCTCTTCAAAAAGTAGGTCCACTATGTGTATTCGTCGACGTTTCGACCCTCAAAAAGCGCACTTGAGGCGTCTAGTCGGGTCTTCCTCAGGACTGTGTGAGGTGGGGGATGACAGCCTATGTAATAAAAAAAGATGGCTTTAGGATAGGATTCTCAAAAATAGGAATTGGCCACAGATTGCCTACCAAGGTTAAAAATCACTCACCTTCTCATAAGCCCAGCCGGGCTTACTAGCGGTGAACGTACTGTGTCAATCAGTTCTAATGGAAAAAGAAGCGTAGAAGTTGCTTCAAAAAAAAAAAAAAAAAAAGAAGTTGCTTCATTCCTTGTCAGAAGGATTTGAGAGCATATGTGGTGATTTACAAACATATGCTTACCTGTCTGTGCAACCATTAGTATTGTCCCAGACGGTGCGTGTTCTGCTCAGCATGCTGTATCAATCAGTTCTAATGAAGAAGGAAGCCTAATTAATACTTCATTCCTAGACTTAGAAGTTCAAAAGTATATGTGGTTTTTTTTTAAAACCAACCAACCAACCAACCAACCTGTCTGTGCAACCATTAATCTTGCTCCAGACGGTTCGTGTACTGCTCAATGCCTCATATATGTGGGTCGGTTTACTCTTCCCAACTGTAAGGGAAAGATTCACGCGGTGATCAGTGCTAATCTACTGGCGGATTCGGGTGTTAATAAACAAATCCGAACGTCACATGGGCTCACCTCAAGACTTTTTGCTACGGCCGCAAGAGCGTGCTCAAAAGCGGGTAATCACAGAAGACTGACGAAAACGTTCAAGTCCGACACGGCTCCCTGGATGCACGTTACTCGCCGGCTAAAAACTCTGATATTAATCGGCTATGTGGAGCGTAAGGACGCTGGCGTGGCCACGCACGTGAACCGTGGCTGAGCGGTCCTAACGCCGGGGGCTCTAAGCCGCATCCAATCGGGTCTTCAGTAGAGGTACGCGTCAGCAGTTGCTGAGCGAACCTCATACTTGAGAATGCGGATTTCAATTAATAACTTGCTCAGTGTGATCAGGGCCCGCAATGAAGTAATCACGATTCACACTAATGTAAAGACTTCCAAATTTAAACGGCACAATCAAGCAAGGACCTTGAAGTGTAAAGAGCGCTAATACACATAATGCGCTCCTTGCCCACAGTGCATGTGAAAGATCCACAGGACCGTACTGTTAAAAACATGTTATAGAACAATGAATGCCAAAGTTAATTTGTCAACAGTATGATGCAATGATCATATGTACAAACAAGTCATTTAAAGACAAACACATATTCAATAAGGTGAACACATCTTCAGTGTGATGCAATGATCATATATACATACAAGTCATTTATGGGCAAACACATATTTAACCAGGTGAACATATCTTCAGAAAGGATATGTAGAATCAAAGCTGTATAAATCACAGTTTCGTATTTCGCAGATAAACAAAATTCATGGAAAAGTGAGTATGCCTGCTGTTGCTACAAATACAGACTGACCAAGAAATTGCCTGCACTAGTGCATATTCTGAGATTAAACAATGAATAGGGACCTTGAGGGACCTACAGTTGCCTCATTTGTCTATTGGTTTCTTCCAATTCGTTTAACCCATTGTGCAACGAGTTCAAACAATGAATCCAGCGGCATTCTTTATATTTCAGTGAGTGGGAAATGGATCCCCCCCTCGGGTTAGTGTATATTCTTTCAAACACCCACCACTTTATGTCTTGGGGAGTATGGTTACAGTTTAAGAAATGCTCAACTAGGGGCGCCCCTGGTGTTTTACATTTAGGCCTGCTCATATGCTGTAAAATACGTGTTTTAACTTTCTGTGTAGTTTGGCCCACGTATATTTTTGCACAGGGACACATGATTGCATAAATTAAGTTGGTACTATTGCAATTCGTAAACTCCGGAAGTTTGTAAATTCTGTTCTCATACGAGAAACTGTCGCCTTCTTGACAAAAGTCACAGGCCTTACAAGAACCACATTTGTGATGGCCAGTAATTGGTGGTAAATGTAGTAAGCTCCTAATGTCTGGTGGCTTTTGCGGTTCCAAGTAAGCATGTACCACCTTGTCCCTTACATTCTTTCCCCTTTTAAATGCAAAGATGGTTTTTTTGTAGTATTCAATTCACTTGCAACCAGATTCCAGTATTTGTAGACTATTTTCTTCACTTCAATGCTCTTAGTGTTGAAGGTGGTAACACAGACAATATTGTTAGAATCTTCTTTTTTCTCTCTGACTTCCAATAAATCCTCCCTGGGACTATACCATGCTCTTTTCTTTGCACGCTTTAGCAGACTCCTTGGGTACCCTCTTTCTATTAATCGGTTAGTGAGCACATCCGCTTCCCGGAAGAAATCTCTCCTCTGACTGCAATTTCTTCTTATCCGGAGGTACTGGTAGCCGATTAATATCAGTGTTTTTAGCCGCCAAATAACGTGCATCCAGGGAGTCGTGTCGGACTTGAACGTTTTCGTCAGTCTTCGGTGATTACCCGCTTTTGAGCACGCTCTTGCGGCCGTAGCAAAAAGTCTTGAGGTGAGCCCATGTGACAATCGGATTTGTTTATTAACACCCGAATCCGCCAGTAGATTAGCACTGATAACCGCGTGAATCTTTCCCTTACAGTGGGGAAGAGAAAACCGACCCACATATATGAGGCATTGAGCAGTACACGAACCGTCTGGAGCAAGATTAATGGTTGCACAGACAGTTAAGCGTATGGTTGGTTTAAAAAAAAACAAAAACACATATACTTTCGAACTTCTAAGTCTAGGAATGAAGCATTAATTAGGCTTCCTTCTTCATTAGAACTGATTGATACAGCATGCTGAGCAGAACACGAACCGTCTGGGACAATACTAATGGTTGCACAGACAGGTAAGCATATGTTTGTAAATCACCACATATGCTCTCAAATCCTTCTGACAAGGAATGAAGCAATAACTACGCTTCTTTTTATATTAGAACTGAGTGACACAGTACGTTCACCGCTAGTAAGCCCGGCTGGGCTTATGAGAAGGTGAGTGATTTTTAACCTTGGTAGGCAATCTGTGGCCAATTCCTATTTTTGAGAATCCTATCCTAAAGCCATCTTTTTTAATTCAATAGGCTGTCATCCCCCACCTCACACAGTCCTGAGGAAGACCCGACTAGACGCCTCAAGTGCGCTTTTTGAGGGTCGAAACGTCGACGAATACATATAGTGGACCTACGTTTTGAAGACCCTGTATTAAATACTGACATCTGCAGTTTACTTTACAAATAACATAGGCCACGCTGGATTTTTCTGGCACAGCCCCTTGTAAATATTGTTTGTATATATTGTATATTTCACTTGCGCCGAGAGCACAAAGCACTTGTCACGAATTGCACCACTTGTTCACTTTTGTTCAGCCTTTTTATGTGGAAAGATATGCATTTCGAATATCTATGAATGAATACGACTTATAAAATATTGCATGAATACGCAGATGGTATTGGATTCTCATTTTCTCTAGAATTGTTCCTGAGTAAAAGAAATTGTTGAATACTTCATATGTTTATGAGACTGAAAAGAAATATTTTGCACCCGAATGAACCAATTGTTTATAATATTACCTTACTGCCCAGGTTCATAGGGATACTGGGTTACCCCATTGGATACTGAACCACCTCCTTTTATTGTTGGCGAAGCGGCAGGTTGCAGTCCACTGGGGCATGAGACGGGTGCCCTCCATTAAGGGTTGGATCAAGGATGTCACATACGGGCACACACAGTTGAGCACATTTTGGGAGCTCATGCCACCCACTTCTAGACCTCGCAACATCTGGGAACCATTCCTGACCTGGGCTCAGGGTCAGCAAGAATCTATCGAAGAAACAAATGTGGGCGGAACCCAGATTGTGACATTGATATGATGGGATATTATTTTCCACTGCTTTTGAGGGTTTAATAGTGATGGACAGATATGATTTAAGCCCTTTAAAACATAATATGCAATGTAATGTTATTTTATTGTTGCTCCTTGCTGACCGGTACGATTATCTAGGTGTATGATGAGTCTGCATTCTTATGCTGGTGGAGGGCTAACAGAGCGTGTGTTGCTACAGAGGTATTGTGTACTATTTAGACTGTTTATTTGAACTCCTGTACAGATTTGATAAAATGCTGTCCTGTTACATTGTAAAACAACTTGATTGTTTGACAATGCCAATAAAAAAATATATATTTTTTAAAAAGTACTTTGGTACCTCTACGATTGGCTACTGGTGTACCCATGTAAGTCACTAGTACATGGTACTAAGGTACCCTGGACATAGGTACACCAGGGGTATCCCTTGGGCTATAGCATAGATTATGCCACCCTTGAGAGTTCACTCCAGCTGTGACTACAGGCCTGCCATTGCAACCTGTGTAAGCTGGTGCTAGCACCACTTAAGACAGATATAACATTTCCAATGTATCTGAGGTCACTACACTTATGTTATGTTATTTAAATTTATATCTAGGAGCAACAGCTACCCAAAAGGGTTGCCCGGCGAAAGTGACAAAAGATAGGGGAGTAGCACTTACTGATTAAAACGCCAGGTTTTAAGAGACTTATGAAAAAGTGTAACATTCATCGGAGTGCGAAGTGACAGCGGAAGAGAATTCTACAGAACAGGGCCCAAATAGGAGAAAGAACGGCCACCCATGCGGGAAAGTCTGATCTTTGGCACTTGAAATTTTACCTGAGTAGCGGATCTGAGAGTACGAGAAGGCAGATAGAGATGGACTAAATTTTGCACATACATGGGAGCCACGCCGTGCTTATTCCTGAACATATAGTTCAGAGCTTTAAACTTAATCCGATTTTCAACTCCTAACCAATGAAGGTCTCTCAAGGAGGTGGAAATGGAAGCTGTTCTAGGATCTCGGCAAAGCAGTCTGGCCGCGGAGCTGTGTACTCCCTGTAGCTTTCGTATGACATCTTTATTAGCTCCAAGATAGAGGATGTTGCCGTAGTCCAGTCTAGATGTAACAAGAGCCTGGACTACGGTTCTCCGAGTAGGGCTAGGAAGCATCCACACAATTTTTCTCAGCCACTTTAGAATGGTGAAACATGTTGCAGCAACCTTCGTAGCTTGGTGACGCATAGATAGTGAGACGTCAATAACAAAGCCAAGGTTGCAAACATGATGGGAAGGCTGCGGTACTGCACCCATTTCTGTGGGCCAATGTTGTGGACCCCAGAGCACTTTGTCTTTTCCCAGGATCAAGATCTCCGTTTTTTCACCATTCAGAAAACTGGCATGCATCCAAGATGCCACTTTACACAGCCCAGTAAGGAGAGCAGAAGGTTCAGAATTTTTCTCCACAGAAAGTGAGAAAATAATCTGAGTGTCGTCAGCATATGAAAAGAACGACAACCCAGCTCTTTCCACGATCATTGCCAGGGGTCTAACATAAATGTTAAACAACAAAGGACTAAGAATGGACCCCTGGGGACTCCATACGGGAAATGAGTGAGTCTTGCAGTTGGCTGCAGAGGAAAAGACCGGAAACGTAAGGTCAGTAAGAAAAGAGATTAACCAATTAAGTGCAGGCCCAGTAACCCCAATGGATTGTAAGGCATTCACCAACATGGCTTGGGAGACCGTGTCGAAGGCTGCACTTAAATCCAATTAGACAAGTGCAACCGTATTGCCTGGATCCAAATTTTGACGCAACATTTCGGTTACTCCAAGAAGAGCAGTCTCCGTAGAGTGACTAGGTCGAAAACCCGATTGAGAAGGATGTAGAATCCTGTTCATTTCAATGAACTGAGACAGTTGACCATTTATATGCCTCTCCAATATTTTTGAAAATACAGGAAGCAACGAGATAGGCCGATAGTTCGATGACATCGTAGGGTCATCATTGGCCTTTTTCAATAATGGGAGACCATAGCATGCTTCCATTCCAAGGGCACCAAAGATTCCTTTAAAGATGTATTAAGGAGTTCCATCATGATCGCAAGTGTAAACAAGTCCAGCTGCTGCAGCACCGGAATAGGGAGAGGATGACAAGGGGAACCAGACTTAATATAGCCCAGGTGCAGTTTAAGGGACCTCATATCAAGTAATGATCAATTATTTATTTTATTAGTGGTATTAGTGGTATTTAGATCAAGCAAAGCTTTGTCATCAAATGGCCGAATTAATTGAATGGGGTTTAGAGGTGTTGGTTGTAGGGGATGATGACATATTCCCAGTCAAAGTGGAATATATTACTTCCACTTTGTTAGTAAAAAATGAAGCAAGGTCATCACATTGCGTTTCATTCAAAATGGGGGAATAGGTGGAGTTGCAGCGCCTGATAATTCTTTTATTACCATTTTAAATAATGTTTTAGAACAGTTTTAGCATTGGATAAAGATAAGGAAACATAGTTAGCACGCGCGGCCTTACAAAGAGTGATACTCCCTTTTGACATGCAAATAAGCAGATTTGGCGTCCGGTGCATAGGCTCTTCTCCACCGTCTTTCCATATTTTTACATTTGGTTTTCTCAGCTTTTAACTTGTCCGAGAATCAAGGGGCTGGAGGGTGGTGATTACTACTCCTCTTGCGAGAGGCAGTGAGGCAAGTGTCTGTAGCTTTACAGATCCAATTTTGGAATGTTACTAAGTCAGTATCAAGAGTATTTTTAAAATATGGGGGCATCATTACAGAGAAATTTGTTAAAATTGTCTATGTCCAGCTTTTTCCAATTCCTTATTAATTTTTGAGTACTGCAAGACGCCACAAGTCACCCCTAAGGCAAGCCTTTCAATCCTGAAGGCTAAGTGCTGGGTTATAAGTACGAGGGTGTCCTGTATGAGCAGGACACCCCCTACAAAGCCCGGAGTAGATTCTCCAGGCTTTGCAAGTGCGTTCAGCCATTTTGATACATATAGTGGCCATGCGTCATTACGCAATGGCTAACTATATATTGGCTATGCTGAACCTGGGCATGTTTGGGATCAAACACGTTGGAATCATACCCAAACACCGTTAACGGTGTTACAGGTATGATTCCATGCACTAGGGGGCTCCTCCGAGAAGTACCCAGTACTCGCGGTGACAGCCTTCCAGGGGCTGCCAGCAAACTAGTGCTTCCGACCCCTGGGAAAGGAAGAACAATAGGTTTCCTGTCACAGGGAGGTGTGACCCCACTTCCCAGAGGACTTAGTGTATTGGACTGGGGTGGGACACTTGCCAGCACCACCAGACACCTTAGAAGGGCACATTTGGTGCCTTCCTTAAATACTCTAGTTCGAACCAGTTCTAGGAGCCCTTGGCTCCTGCTCTGGTGCAAAACTAGACAAAGGACTTGGAAGTTTCCTTCCCTCTGTCCAGCTCCTCTTCTGGGAGAGACTACCGAGTCGTCCTAACCACTTTCTTAGGGTATAAACGGGCTTACCTGTGGTGGGCCTTCAGATCTCTTGTGGGACAAGACTCAAGCCTGAAACCGCATCACTCTTCGACTGTCTGGACACTTGGACTTCACCTGGAACCGAGACTGCATCACACAAGATTCCTGCTGCTCCCCGTCTCGCTGTTCTGCAAGTTTTCTTCGTCATCTGTACTTCCTCCAGGATCTTCAACAGACCTGTGGGCATCAAGGACACACAAAGTAATCTCCCTTGGAGTGAAGGAGTCACTCCCCTGACACCGTAACAAAGCTAACTGGTCTGCTGCTCCTGACGTCCCACCGACTTCGAAAAGCTCAGAACACAGGTGGGGGTTCTGCAACTACCTCGAGGCCTTACCTGTCCTCTCTGCAATTTTGAGGCCAGTATCCATCATCGGAACCACTAGGACCGAACCCATGTGCACAGTGTCAACTTGCCGTAGCCAAGGCTTGTTGGCTCTGCACTCCAGAGATCTTCGGGCTACAAGAAGGTCCACCCTCCAGCATCTCTTCCAGCCAAGATCTTCGTTCTCACTGCATTCTCTGCAACGTGGTCCTTCTTCTTTGATGATCTGCTCGAGGTCCTCTTGCGACTTCTGTGCTTTCGGCCTTTGGGTCCTCTTAAGGGTCTTCTCTTGCTTCAGTGTGCTCCCCTGCTTGCTCAGGGCCTGCTCAGACGTTCCTGCCCTTAGTGAGTCCGTTGGACCTTGCTGGTCTCAACGTTGCTCCTTCATCGTTTTCCACATTTGTTTCTGCTGCCAAGGCTTCTTGGTGTGCCCGCCGGACACCGACCCCCTGGTTCTCGCCTTCCAACATGGGACAGCTCGTGAACAGCTCCTAGTCTTCCTCAGCGTCGCCTGGTCCTCACAGCCGCAGCGACAAGGTCCCCATCATCACTCCTGCATCTTCCGTCATCGGTGATCATTGTTCTTCCGTGCCTCCTGGTCACCTCCGAGTGGCACGGACTCTGGCCCTTCTGCTTGCAGGTCCTTCTCTTCAAGAATCAACCCTTGGATTCCACCTGACTCTTGTAGTCTGCGCCAGTGGCATCTTTTCTCAAGTCCTCCATTGTGGTCTACAGCAGTTTCTGATGTCACTTCTCACCTATGCACTCGGCTTCCCTGGTGTAGGTATAGGTATCCCGGTTCCTCGGGTATCCACGGGTGGGGCAACTCTCCAACCTTCTGTCTTCCACATGGTTAATTCAGGGTCTACTGGGAAGGGTCCTTCTTCAAAATTGCAACCGCAACATTCAAATTAACTTGCATTGAGTACGCTGCTGTGTTTCCACTCTGCACACCTTGTGTCCCCCACCCTTCTGGGTCTTCTGGTTCAAGTCTCGACTTTGGTCGCAGCTCGCATTCCACTTTCTTAGTATATGGTTTGGTCTCCTGCTGGAGACCACTGTGTATTGTGCTAACCTACCTGTTTACAATTGAAGTATTGTGTGTATTTGTGTTGATATCTCCAGGAAGGATATATACCAATGAGTTGAGTGTTGTATAATAAATAGACATATTTTTATAAATACACTGTTTTTTTTTCCTTTAACCTACACGGATTAGATCTGGTAAAACAAGCTGCCTAACACTCCTTCGGGGCTAAGCCTGAAGGCTGCTCTCCACAGCTATCACTTAGAGAGCTTTCTATGGTTGTCTAAAACCACAAAAATCACCATAAAGGTTGTCTGGATTAGTGCAAGGTGCTTCACTTACATAAGTGTGCACCATATACCAGCCTCCTACAATCTGTTAATGATTTTTTCTAAGACCATGGCCAGTAAAGGTAGCAGGAAAATCAGTCTGTAGTTGGCAGGTGAGGAAGGGGGAGGGTTTCCTCAGCATTGGGACGACAGTTGCCTATTTCCAAGAATCTGGGATTGTTGCATAAGACATGGAGGCATTCAGAATGGGTGTGAGCATTGCACTGATGCGGTGCTGCAGTGCACTGGAGTAGGCGTATTGGGGGCAGGGGTCCGAGAAGATGGAATTCATGGTGCGGGTGGTTTCTCCTGGGGCAATGATGGGCCGTGTGGTTAGCATTAGTTCTTTGGATAAGATCAGGGGGCGCTTGGCTAGGTCTGTCGGGTCCGGTTGTGGGTTGAAGTTGCTATAAATGGAAATGACTTTGAGGAAATGTGTTTTTTTAAGGACAATCCCTTTTTACTGGACTCCACTAATTTTTGCCTTGCCATCTCGTGGCAAAAACTTCCACCGGACCCACTTGGTTGTTTCCCCTTGAAATACAAAAGAAATCCCACCACCACGAAAAAACTCATTTTTTGCAGGCCTGCATTTCTGCCCGGACACCAACCCCCGTTCTCTGCAGCTCATCAGAAAGTCACATGACCCTTACCCCGAGTTAATGAATCATTCTTCCTCTCCTGCTCCCAGCCTGATAACACATCCTCGTCACCTTGATCAGGTTATCTGGACAATGGTCTGACTGGTGAACTTTCATCCAGACAATCGAAGAATGGCTCGTAAAGCCGGGACTTTTGATCAAGACAGCTGGGCAAAGAAACCTGAGGAAACCAAGCCCTGATCAAAGCAAAACTAACATCTGACTGTGTACCTTCCCTTGACCAGGTCACCAACTGCAAACACCACCTGGATCCGGATAATCAACAATAAACACTGCTCTGATTTGACAATTGTCTTGCAGCCAAAAGGCTGGAGTATGAAATGTATAAAAGGCTTGTTAGCTACGGATTTAAGTAGCAGCCTCCTCTGTCGTGTCTTTGACTGGCTTTGGACTCTGTCCCATAGCCCGGGCTATTGAAATAAATCTGGGTTCCTGTGTCTCCTTTTACTACGTATGAAGGGTATGGGAGATTTGAGCGGTTCCCCCGCTGCCAAGACCCTGTAAGTGGGTTAATCCGTTTCTTCAAATGGCGCCCGAACAGGGACTCCACGAGTACGGAGGTCAGGCCCGGTGAATGTGAAGAGGTGCACGGAGAGACTCTGACGGAGGCGCCCTACCCAAGGATTCTCGTTATATTCCGGTAGACCCGGCGACTCACCCGGTGTTCCTCCCCACCCGGTCTGGGCCACTTGACTGCCTTCTCGCTGGAGTCCCCTATCAAATAATTTCTGGAACAGGACACAGCCCTACGTCTGCAGAAGAGAACTACCCCTGTAAGGTAAGGGTGGACTGATCATCCACCAAGTCTGTCTGTTATTGACTTTTGCCAAAGCCAAGCAAGCGAGGTAAAGCTTTTAAAAACCTGCTTGTGTCTGTTCTGTATTAAAACTGTATGAATAATTGACTTTGCCAAAGCCAAGCAAGGTAAATTTTTCAAAACCTGCTGGTGTCTGTTCTGTATGAAAACTGTATGAATAATTGTCCTTTGCAAAAGACAAGCAAGCGAGGTGAGTTTTAGGAACCCGCTGGTGTCTGATATCTGTTTTTAAGCATGCCGGTCAGTAGTAAGTTCAAGATGTTCTGTTGTTGTATGTGTACCCAGGACTCCCAGCTGGAAGAAGCCTTCTCGCTTCCTCCAGAAGGAACTCCTGGCCATGCTATGTATATTAAATCTGGCCCTGCTGCCATAATGTTTTCCTCGTTGTGGGTGAAATACACCAAGAAAAGTAGCGCGGAGTTACAGTGGCCATTTTTTGGCTCCTTTGATTCCCAAGTCCTTGTAAACTTAGAGGAACAATTCATTATAAGAAAAACACGCCCGTCCATGTTTGAGTCGATTTTGGAGAAAAGAGGTAGAACAGAGAACTAGGAAACAAAAGGCGCAAGAAAGAAAACAAGAACGAATGTCTATGGCCGACCACGCCAGAGAAAATTTGCAAAATAGAATGGCCAAATCGGCAGTAATAGCCAATAGGGAGCATGCGGCCCGGGTACAGAAATGTTATCCAGTCCGAGAGGAGAAAGTAAAGTAAAAGTCCATGTAGAGGGGGGAGAAGAAAGCGATTCTTTGCTTGATACCATGCTAGAAAGCCCTCCTGCATATGCCCCAATGTATCCTGCCCCGACGCCTCACACCCCGCATGTTCCCCTACAACCGCCCGCTCCAGCCCCCACTGCCCCTCCTACCGTTTTCGCTGTCACACCAGCCTCCCGAGTTTTCCCATGACTTCGACCACACCCATTAACTCTATCCTCGCCGAGGTAATAACAAGTCACCACCAGTCCAACACTAGCGGCTTTACCCCTACCCATCCTTCTCCTGCTTCCCCGTGGTCTACAGTCAAGCAAGACTTATGTAAATTATTTAATTCCCCCCGATTGGCCTCCTTACGCTCAGCAATCAGCTTTTCGTCTCTTCAAGAGAAAGACCTACAGAGGCAACAATGTGAATGTTGGATGAACAACAAAAATAGTTATTCCTTTAAAGAGATATGGTCCACCTTTTCACAATGGACAATTATGGAACAAACAACCTGGCCTGAATATATGTGTTTTGATAATGCAAAAATTTGAAAATGTGTCTGTTCAGATACCTACCGGATTGATGGACCTTAGGTCACAAGTAAAAAGGGGTGATGTTCAGGAAGAGGGGATGTTTAGTGCTATATCTGTTTTAGTAGCTTACTGTGACATGACTACCTTTTCAAATGCCCCTTTAGAAACAGCTATGCCCATGAGAGAGGCAGCCCCTGTCTTTGTTAATGCACTTACCGACGCCCATAATAATGGCCGAGGGGCTGTCGAAGCACACTGGCGCAGGCTTTGGGTTCACGTCAGAAGTAATGCAATTAAAAGGTCAGTTACCAGACCCCCGGAAGAATCCGGCTGCCTTTTACGGAGAGTTAGGCCAGATTATATCCGCAGGTACTCTTGTTCTGGAGGATATAGACTTACTTTTTGGTACGGTTGTACCCACTGAAATTTGGGATAAGATACGGCATATCGATCATGACGTGGCATTGGGAGGTAATGACCTATAGGCATTGGTAGAAGCAAGGATAGGAGGGGATAAACCAGAAGCTGTCATTCTGACTTTACCCGGTAAAATAATGACATTCATGAAAACACTTTTACCGGAAACTGTCATCAATTGGGATAAAATTAACGCCTGTAGACAGCAAAAAGATGAAAACGTGGCTGACTTCTTTACCTGTTTTGAGACTGAATACAAGGGACATAGTGGTCTGGATCCCCGGACTCCAGGTTCTGGCCCAGTGTTTGTCGACAAATTTGTCAGCAACTTACTTCCAGAGATCTCTACCAGGCTTAAGAGGGTTGAGAGTACATGGTCTGCCCAAACTATGACCGGTATCTTGGCTATGGCTCAATATCTTGAGAATAGGGAGAACGAAGATAAAGATAAGGAAAATAAGAAGGTTAGGGATCTTAAGACTAAGGCCCTTTTACAGCAAGCTTATCCTCCCCGAGGTCCCGATGTCCGCGGAAATCTTAGACCACAATCCCAACCCCCTCCAAGGGCTCGCCAGTCCACCCCCTCCAGTCCTCAAGGTACGGGAGCCCTCCAAACTGATCAGTGTGCTTATTGTAAGGGGTACGGCCATTGGATAGATGAGTGTCCTGTATTGGTAGAAAACATAAGAACAGGGAGGACTCAGCCTCGCGCACCCAGGGAAGCAAGGCCGACTCGGGATCATGGCCCGCCCCACCCACAGGATAAAGAACGTAGGCCCAGGGATGACGCCCCCATCCAGCAACGCCCTACCAACAGGTTTGATGGGAACGAAGCAACACGCACTTATTATAATGATGATTATGATGAAGTTGATGAGACAGGATCCTACCAAGCATAGGACAACCAGGAAAGGGGTATTACCAGAATGCAAATTCCAGTGGATCAAAGGGACCCCTATGTTAAAATGTCAGTTGTTGGGAATGATAAGAATTTTCTTTTGGATACTGGGGCCACCAGGTCTTCTAATGCACGTCTGTCAGTCCCGGAGGCACCCCTTTCTGGCAATATGAATGTCTCCTTGGGTTTTGCAGGGACGCCCGTGACCAGTCCTGTCTCTGAACCCCTCCCTCTCGACATTGGCCCTGCACATTGTTATTGTTAATATGGGTTTGTATAGCGCCAACTCACCGGCAGGTCCCAGGGCGCTTTGACCACAAAACATAACGGCCTAATCAACGTCAGGGAAGAACAGAGGCTAAACTAGGCTCAGCGCTGCCCTAAACAGGATAGTCTTTAGGGTCTTCCTAAAATGGAGCCTGTTTCCATCCTTACGAAGAGCTTCAGGTAGTTTGTTCCAGATCCTCGGCAGCAGAACCGAAAAAGCTCTTCCACCTTTTGTGGCCAATTTAAACCGAGGGCACGCAAGCAGTTGAGCCTCGGATGACCTTAGCCTTCTTTCAGGTCGGTAGATCTCCAGCCTTCCTTTAACATAAGCGGGGGCTTGCCCATAGATAGACTTATGGGCTATGCAGAGACTTTTAAAAACAGATCTTTGCGTCACTGGCAGCCAGTGAAGGCTCTGCAGCAGGGGGGAAGCATGTGATTTCCTTGAAAGTTTGAAGATAAGTCTTGCTGCATCACTTTGGACCACCTGCAGTCTGTTAGTCAATACCTTTGGTAGGCCCAGGTAGAGAACATTTCCGTAGTCCAGCCTCGAAAGTATAGTGGCCGAGACTACGGTACGAAGCATGGACTGGGAAAGGAGCGGGACTAATTTACGCAATTGTCTTATAAGACCGTTGCAGACTCCTACAACGGTAGAGACTTGGCTCACCATTGAAAGAGCACTATCTACCTTAATGCCAAGGCTTTTGACCGAGTCGGCTGGTTTGGGGGTAGTACCCAATTCCTGGGGCCAGTACAGGTCACTCCAAGGGGAGCAAGTGGATGAGACTATCAGCACCTCAGTTTTTTCAGGATTAATCTTCAGGAGGTTACTCGACATCCATTTAACTGTGTATCTGAGTACCTCCTGTGCCTGTAACTGGGCCCGTTCAGTGTCGTCCATACTCAACAACAGCTAAGTATCGTCCGCGTAATTAAATACGCGGCAACCCATTTCAGTCAGAGTTTTTATTAGAGGTTGTAGATACAGATTGAACAGGAGGGGAGATAAGGCAGAGCCCTGGGGGACCCCACAAGTAAGTTCTCCTACTCCTGATACCATGTCTCCCAACTGAATTCTCTGGGTTCTCCCCGATAAAAAAGATTCCAGCCAATGATATGCTGAATCTCGAAACCCAAAGCCAACCAACCTGTCCAAGAGTAAAGAATGGCTGACAGTATCAAACGCCGCTGACAGATCTAAAAGTATCAGCGCGCTTGGTTTTTTACTGTCAGCCATCATTCTAAGATCGTCCATCACCGAGAGCATGACCAACTCGGTGCTGTGGTGTGCTCGAAACCCTGCCTGCATCTCATGGAGAAGATGGTTAGACTCCAGAAACGATGTCAGGGATATCAGCACGTGTTGCTCAAGAACCTTGGACAGGTATGGTAGCTGGGAGATTGGCCTGTAATTTTTCAACACTTTAGGGTCTGCCCCTACTTTCTTTATTAGCGGTTTCACCCTAGCTTCCTTAAAGCTGGCTGGTAGCCGGCCTATGTCTAGTGATTTGTTCAACATCGATAGGATGTGGTCCTCTAGACTAAGGCGAGCTAGGCGAAACACACTTGGGGGGCATGGGTCCGCTGGAGAGCCTGACTTTATTTTTCTCATCAGAGTTTCAAGGCCTAATGAATCTATCCGGGGGAAGTTGGACATGTAAGTTCCCGCCAGAGTTTGAGATACCTGTGGATCCATAGAGCCGGTGGCATTATTTTTTATCTCGTTTAAAATGGTGTCAACTTTGTCCAAGAAATATGTCAGAAAGGCATCACAGCTAATTGTGGTGTCCGTGTCTTGAGCTCTCTTAGTTAATTCCGCAAGTATTCTAAAGGTTTCCTCTGGACATTGTCCGCCTCATTAATCCGCTTTTCATAAAATGTGGCTTTAGCCTCTTGTATATGTTTTTTATAGGTTCTTTAACAGCTTCCTATATTCTTCATAGGATTCTTCATCTTTTTTCCTCCTCCAGACTCTTTCTACATTACGCAGTTCTTTCCTATGCTCCCTCAGAGTGGGGGTGAACCAGGGGGCGCCTTTCCCACCGCTATTAATCTTTTGAGGCTTCTCAGGTGCAATCCAATTTATTGCTCCAATCAGGCAATCCATTATAGCATTACACTCCTGGTCTACATCAGCATCAGGATCTATAGGTTGGACAAAATCCGAAAGTTTAGTGGTCAGCGTTTGCAGGTCAACATCTTTCCACTTACGGATCATTTTAACTTTAGGTGATGGTTGCGGAGGTTTCGTGCCGATAGGAACATCACAATAGATCAGATGGTGGTCTGACCATATACAGGGAAGCACTTTCACTAAAGTAATTTTAGGGTCTAGGGTCCAAATCAGATCAAGGGTGTGACCCTTTATGTGCGTGGGGGAGTCTACCAGCTGTTTAAAGCCCAGAGAGGACATGGTTGTCTCTAGTGACTCGGCTGTAGAGTCTTTCCTTTCTCTGTCCCAATGGAGATTAAAGTCTCCTGTAACTACTATATTTTTGTACCGTGAGCATATATCAGACATGCTAGACATGAATAAATCATTAAAAGCCGAGGTGGAGTTAGGTGGACGATACACAGTGAGGATAGTTAGACACAAATTGTCAAACATAATTTTCACCGCGAGCATGTCAGCCAGGTCTATTGTTTCTGCCAGAATTTTGGTTACAACAAAATGTTTTTTAAATAAAATTGCCACTCCTCCCCCACGGGCATTTCCAGCACGGTTATGCCAGTGTATGTCGTAACCTGACGGAACAGCAGCTATGATATCAGGTATCGAATTTTCCCCAAGCCACGTCTCAGTCAGCGTCAATATATCAATGTCTTCGTCCTGAAGCAGGGTGAAAATCTCAAGGCTATGACATTGCATAGACCTCGTATTTAGACTGATTAATTTCAAGGCATAGTCCGAAGTCGACTTACCTGTGTGTGGGATACGAATGGCCAGCTCATTCAATCTGGCTAGCGTAGCTGGATCTAAGGGTTGTAATGCGGTGTTTAATCGGTATATTTCGTCCCGTGTGTACGTGGGCCTATAGCCAGGGTTCCCAGCCCCTGCGCCCGTTCGTGCGCGGATGGGCGCAGACGGGCTGGACTCTGGCGTGACTCCGGCGTGCTCACGCTGTGCGCGAACGCTGCGCGTCAGCATGGCCGTCTTAAATAGCGCTCGTCAAGCCACTGGTGCGGCAACAAAGATGGCGCCGCCAGGCGTCCCAACCTTCCCTAAGATGGCCGCCAAGGGGTGCAAAAGGACCCGCGAAATGCGGTGATTTTACTATTATGGTGCGGGTGAGTGGGGCTAAAAACAGGGTAAAATCAACCCAATAACAACTCAAATACTAAACAGGATATTTAAAATCAATTGTGAATTGCGCTGTTAAACGCGTAAAATGCGCTGTCTAATTCGCGCTCAAGAGCTCCTAGAACTCGAACTCCCTGGCGCTGTGGATTGAGGCAGTCTGTCTTCGTAAATCAAGGCAGAGCCTCAGGTTTGCCCGCCCTAAATAGCGCTCGTCAAGCCACTAGTGCGGCAACAAAGATGGCGCCGCCAGGCGTCCCAACCTTCCCTAAGATGGCCGCCAAGGGGTGCGAAAGGACCCGCGAAATGCGGTGATTTTACTATTATGGTGCGGGTGAGTGGGGCTAAAAACAGGGTAAAATCAACCCAATAACAACTCAAATACTAAACAGGATATTTAAAATCAATTGTGAATTGCGCTGTTAAACGCATAAAATGCGCTGTCTAATTCGCGCTCAAGAGCTCCTAGAACTCGAACTCCCTGGCGCTGTGGATTGAGGCAGTCTGTCTTCGTAAATCAAGGCAGAGCCTCAGGTTTGCCCGCCCTAAATAGCGCTCGTCAAGCCACTAGTGCGGCAACAAAGATGGCGCCGCCAGGCGTCCCAACCTTCCCTAAGATGGCCGCCAAGGGGTGCGAAAGGACCCGCGAAATGCGGTGATTTTACTATTATGGTGCGGGTGAGTGGGGCTAAAAACAGGGTAAAATCAACCCAATAACAACTCAAATACTAAACAGGATATTTAAAATCAATTGTGAATTGCGCTGTTAAACGCATAAAATGCACTGTCTAATTCGCGCTCAAGAGCTAGAACTCGAACTCCCTGGCGCTGTGGATTGAGGCAGTCTGTCTTCGTAAATCAAGTAATGTTGACGCTCCCTTGGTCCTTACTACAGGTTGCAGTGAGAACTTGCTGGGTTTGGAGTTACTTAAAGCCCTGTATGCGACGATATCATGTAGTCCCCAAGGTGTATCCCTAACAATCTCCCCGACTGCAGCTTCCTACATGTATCTGTCCGGTCCTCTCCCACCGGAGTTGCAGTCTTTACCTTCCTCCCTCTGGGCATCATCAGACACTGATGTAGGGTGTCTCAACATTCCCCCTCATGTGGTACGCATCCAGCCAGGCACAATTCTCCCCCGCCTTCAGCAGTATCGACTGCCCGCGGAAGGAGAAATGGCCTTGTTGACCATAATATCCGAATTGATGGACAAAGGTGTAGTGGAGGAGACACGTGGCAACATCTGTAACAGTCCCATTATTCCCGTTCTTAAAAAGACAAATGGAGATGCTCTCTCCCCTAAAATATACAGATTTGTGATTGACCTAAGAGCCCTTAATAAAACAACAATATCCCAAGATCCTGTTGTCCCCGACATCACTGCCCTCTTGACGATGGTTCCCTCTGACGCCACACACTTCTCTGTCATTGACCTGAAGAATGCCTTCTTCAGTATACCCATACATCCTGACAGTAGACAATTTTTTTGTTTCTCCCTTGGTGGGCAGAGTTTCAGATTCTGCCGCGCCCCCGCAAGGATTTACCGGGAGCCCTAGCATCTACAGCCAAGCCCTAAAAAGCCAACTAGACTCCTTGGTACTTCCTCAGAATTCAACACTATTGCAGTATGTAGATGACCTCCTCATTGCTGCAAACTCTGCCCCAACATGTAAAGAAGCTACTCTCAGTCAGTTACGCCACCTTGCCCTCCACAACCACAAAGTCTCTTTGAAAAAGTTTCAGTTTTGTCACGAGAAGGTGACCTATTTAGGTCATCTCCTCTCGAAGGAGGGAAGGCAGCTCACCGCTGATTGTGTAGTCATTATCAATGCTATGACGGCCCCAAGAACACAAAAGCAGGTACGAGGTTTCATAGGCCTAACCTCATACTGCAGACAGTGGATTTCAAATTTTTCGGCCATGGTCAAACCCCTTCTTGCCCTCACCACCAAGGAAGTATCAGACAGTTCTTTTCCATGGACTACAGAGCATGCGCAGGCCTTCGAAGACTTGAAGAAGGCCCTGTGTACTGCTCCAGTCCTCGGTACCCCTGACTATGGCAAACAATTTTTTCTTTTTGTACATGAGACAGATGGCTGTGCATGCGCAGTCTTGACCCAGATGTTTGGAGGTCACCTATGGCTATGTGCCTATTTTTCAGCCACCTTAGATCCTGTTGCGAGGGCTCTCCCAGGATGCTTACGGGCGACAGCTGTGGCCGCCCTCATGGTCCGTCAGAGTGCGGGAATCGTCATGAACTCCCCCCTGACCCTGATGGCCCCCCATTCTGTAGACACCCTCCTTAACAACACCAAGACACAGAACCTCACTAGGGCACGACTTACAGGGTGTGAACTAACACGCTTTGCCACCCACATTAACATCAAAAGATGCACTGCACTAAACCCCGCGCCACATTACTTCCACTAGACACTCCAGATGCCCGCTCAGACTCACATGACTGCATTTTAAGGACAAAGGACGAGACAAAGGGTCGGGTTGACTTACAGAATACCCCGATAGAGGATCCAGAAGGTACACTATATGTAGACGGATCATGTCTCAAGAGGCCAGATGGTAACACTTCAGCTGCCTATGCACTCACAACATTAGAAAAGGTAGTCGAAACAGCTCAAATCCCGCAGTGTTCTGCCCAGGCCGCAGAACTAGAGGCCCTCACCAGAGCCTGTGAGTTAAGCAAGGGTATAACGGTGAATATCTACACCGACAGCCAGTATGCCTTCGGGGTGGCCCACAACTTCGGGAGGTTATGGAAAGAAAGGAATTTCCTTACTTCCCATGGGAGCAAGATCCAACATGGCCTCCTAATACACCGACTGTTATACTCTCTGTCACTCCCCAAAAAGGTGGCCATTATGAAATGTCAAGCCCATAAGAAGGTGACAGACGATGTCGGGAAAGGCAATGCTCTGGCTGATCAGACGGCCAGACAAACAGCGCTGAGGAAGAGGGAAGGAATGTATGTAGGAGGTCCCGCTAGGTGGGTGACAGAAGCGGGCATGGTTGAAAATACAGTGCAAAGTGTGCTTGACATTCAGTCCCATACTACTCCTGAAGAACGCGGAGTGTGGGAAGATCACTTAGCAAAGGAGGGAAGTGATGGTTGCTGGGTCCGTACAACAACGGAGAGACAATGGATGTTGCCTGACAGTCACGTGCTGGCCGTAGTTACAATGGCCCATGGTCCTGCCCACATTAGCACAAAAGGAATTTGTAAGCTATTGGAACCTACATGGTACAACTCCAAAATAGCAGCATATGCTGAAAAGCTGGTTAAAACCTGTATGGTTTGCCTAATGTACAACCCCGGAAAAGGCACCGTTACTCCTAAGGGAGGATTCTCTCCAACTACCTTCCCGTTTGAAGTCCTCCAAATGGACTATATCCAGATGGACAGGTGCGTGAACTTAAAATATGTCCTGGTAGTGGTCTGTGCATTCAGTCGATGGGTGGAAGCCTACCCCGTCAAAGACTGCACTGCTATCACTACCGCCAAAGTACTACTCAAGGAGTACTTCCCACGCTTTGGTTTGTCCCGCTTGGTCTGGAGCGACAACGGGACACACTTTACAGCTCAAATCATGGATCATGTCTGTACAGCACTGGGCATAAAACAAAAATTTCACGCCGCTAACCACCCCCAGTCAGCAGGTCTAGAGGAAGTATACAATGGCATCCTAAAAACTAAAATGGCCAAAATAGTAGCTGAGACCGGTGTCACTTGGGTTGATGCTCTGCCCTTGACCCTACTGTCCACTAGAACAACGGCCCACACCAGGATAGGATTATCACCACATGAGATTGTATTCGGGAGGCCTGCCAATGTCTGGGGTATCCCTCGACCTAAGAAACTGTCAGATTTTGAATACCCTGTATTGACCGATTACCTGTACAATCTAACTCAAAACTTTCGTACTCTTTACCACTGGACTCGGTCCGAAAGCACACCGCACAGCTGCCCTCGCGCTGTCAGCGGACTCACAAACAACCACGGCGCCATTGCCGGCGTGCTGATAGGCCACGCCCCCTTGGAGGCCACGCCCTCCTCCCCTTCATTCTAATAAAAGTATGTGTCTATACCGTACGCGCAGCGGACAGGCGCAGCGGGCGCGCCGTCTGCGCGCCGAAGGCGCGCCTAAGGCAAGCCCGTCTTCGCCCGTCCTCGCCAAGTCATCGCCTCTTGCCACCCCCCCTGCCCAAAAAAATCGGACGACATACTATTATAACAAAAATCATCTCCTTGCACTTAACCCGAGCCTACGATGTGACAAACTGGAGGGATGCATTGGACAGACTGCTCTTCAATGTAACTCCTGTAACTTATTTATATCTGCACCGAGACTACCCCGTCACAGAACCGCTAGAAAGAACATTTCCTCCCTCTCAATCTCTCAGCTTACCGTCAGGTCCCTGGTAAAACACCATGCGGAGATACATACTCTATTGACAGACGAGAACCCAGACATATTGTTCTTATGTGAAACCTGGCTCAAGGACGATCTAACTAGCATCCCCAACCTGACACTACCAGATGGATTCTCTATGACCTCCATCAATAGAGGCTCGAGGGGAGGCGGCATTGCCGTCATCTATAGAACATCATACACCTGTACTTTTGTAAAGGAAGACATTACGGGCTGTGAGTGCGCACGGTTTAAAATCATCACCAGCCCTCATTTCTCCCTCTCTGGCCTTATTATCTATAGACCACCGGGCCCCTTCTCGAAATTCATAGAGGAACTCTTAGAGATAGCCCATGCTCTGGTTGCAAGCTCCGCTAACTTTACGATCTTGGGGGACTTAAACCTCCACTTTGACGCCATCTCGGATCTGACCGTCAGCAGTCTTTTAGCGGACCTAACAGCCTTGCAGCTGACCCCTCTTATACAATCCTCTACTCACTCGGCTGGCCACCTACTCGACCCGGTTTTCACTAATATTCTGGAAGCCAAAGCTGACCCTCCTATACCTATGGGGTGGACGGACCACTTCCTTGTTACGTTTGTGATACCGGCCGCTACTCAACCCAACAGGGCGTCGCCCGCCTTCCGCCTTAAACGGCCCTGGCACAAACTCCAAAATATGAACTTTCCTGCCAGTTTAGGAGAACCTAATTTCGAAATCACGAACGACATTAACACGCTATATGCCGCCTTTCAGGAATGGATCACCAAAGGTCTTGATACCATCATACCAGTTAAATGGACTAGAGGACGGAACACCCCCTCTAACCCATGGTATGACGATAACTTAGAAAGGAATGCAAAAGAGTGGAGCGTCACTGGAGGAAAGAATATAGGGACAAGGACAAAGCGTCTTATTTGGCCACACTCAAGCGATATCATAAGGCCATACGCACTGCTCGCGCGTCCTTCTATGCCAAAGAAATTGATTCCAGCCCCAACCCCACGAAAACAATCTTCAAATTGGTCCAAAAACTACAAAATGGCGGCAACCCTGCCTCATGCAGTTCCTCCACTCAGCAGTGTGAGGACCTCGCCACTTTCTTTATAGAAAAGGTCAGGAAGATCTACAACACCTTCTCACAAAACCCCTCTGCCCGCGTTAGCCCTCCCCATGTCTCCTGCAAAGGTCCCGGGCTCACATGTCTGCCGGCTATCTCCCACAAGGACCTAGCTAAATTTTGCAGAAAGGTGAAATCTGGCGCCCCCCTCAGATCCCATGAGACCAGCCCAGTTTCTGGATGCTCTGGACTTCTTTCTTCCCTCTCTGGTCACGCTCCTTAATCTTTCCTTTTCATCGGCCACAGTACCCACATGTTGGAAACAGGCTTGGGTCACTCCCATTATTAAAAAACCTACTTTGGACCCCACAAAGCCGGAGAACTACAGGCCTGTCTCACTGCTCCCCTGGGTGTCCAAACTTGCCGAAGCCCATGCGAACACCGTACTCACTGCCCACATGGCTGAAAATAACATCTTGGACCCCTCCCAACACGGGTTTAGGCCTGGACATAGTACGGAGTCCGCCCTCCTTTCCACCACCGAACACCTCAGGAGAATCATCGACACCGGTCAGAGTGCTGCGCTGATACTGCTTGATCTCAGCGCAGCCTTTGACACGGTCTCCCACGATATCCTACTGAGCCGCTTGGAAAGCATTGGGATCAGTGATCGGGCACTTGAATGGTTCCGATCATTCCTTACGGGCAGATCCTTTCGTGTGTCAGCCCCTCCTTTCATCTCCTATTCTCACGATATTGACCAAGGAGTACCACAGGGCTCTGCCCTCAGTCCATCCCTTTTTAATTTATATGTGCAGCCCCTTGCGGCAGTGGCCAAAGAATGGGATCTCACGCTGGTGTCGTACGCCGACGACACACAGCTGGTAATCACCCTCACTGAGATGCCCTCCACCTCTGCTTCAAAATTCAGGGATGGGCTGGCCGCTGTTGCCAACTGGATGACTGAAAACTGCCTACAACTGAATGCAGGAAAAACCGAGGTGTTACTCCTGGGTAAGAACCCCAGCCACTGGAATGACCACTGGTGGCCCCCCTTGCTGGGCCCTATCCCCCCTCCCAAATCTTTGGTTAAAAACTTAGGAGTATGGCTGGACTCCGCGCTGAACTGCCAAACTCACACCAAAAAGGTAGCAGCTACATGCATTGGGCTGCTGAGAAGCCTCAATCCCATTCTAGGCTTCTTTGACCACAAAACACGGCAGCTCATTGTCCAATCCACCATCCTGGCCCGACTGGACTATGCGAGCGTCCTATTAGGCGCCGAGACAACTAGGCTCCAGCGAATTCAGAATTCTGCGGCCAGGGCAATTGTAGGCCTTCCCAGAAGGTGCTCCGTCAGAGGCACAATTCAGAGACTCCACTGGCTGCCTGTGGAAGCCCGCATACAATTTAAGGCCCTCTCCACTGCTTTTAAAATCCTAAAAACGGAGGGCCCCGAACTCCTCCAATCGTTGCTTACTTCATACACCCCCAACGCAATCTTCACTCCATGGGTCAACATTTAGTAGTAGTCCCCCGCACAAAGCTCTGCCGCTTCGGGGGTCGCTCCTTCAGACTTCTGGCGGCAAAACTATGGAACTCACTTCCTCTCCACATCCGCTGCATCGACAACCTATTCACTTTCCGTAAAGCAATTAAAACTCACCTTTTTTTCACATCTGTAGGTCCCTGCTCTCCCTACCCGCACCCCAGTAGGTTGTGCTATGGTTCTTAGCGCCGGGACGCCCCGTTGCTGGGGCAGCTGACGCGCTCAATAAACCTCTAACATAACATAACATAACATAACATAAGTGCACGAAGCCATACCGGACAAAAGCGAGGGCCCAGGACACGTCATCCAACCTGGGGACTGAGTCCTGATCAGGAACTTTCAGCGGACCAAGAGCTTCGAGCCCCGCTGGACACAGCCACTCCAAGTCCTGCTGGCCACCCGCACCGCTGTGAAAGTGGATGGTCGTAAGAACTGGGTACACTCTACGCATTGCCGGCGTGTCCCTCTGCCACTCCCCTATGACTAGTGGGTGAAGGAAGGACTGGGAGACACAGAAACAGAGACAGTGCCAATCTTCATCCCGTTCAGCGACGCCAGGCTACATTCCACGTCCACTGAAGCAGAAAGTGACAATATTCTAAGAGGAAGGGTGGAACCCTCCCTTAACACTGCTCAAGAACTACTGTTTCCGGACCACACTATCCCTGCCTCCAACAGATACAATCTACGTTCCAGAGGGAAGGTTTGCCCTGAACTTCGGCAGGTGCCAAAGGCTGTAGGGCTGTGATCTTCCCAGGCTGAGAATAGTGCCGTTTGTAAGACTGAGGTAAACCACAAGGGCCCTCAGCCCTCTGCATTCAGGTGAAACAACCACCAATCACAGAAGCCACTAGGGGTCCCTGGCTTAGCACAATGGCCGCCTTCCCAAACACCCGTATCCAGAAACGAGATGCCAGTCTCCGACATAGCAGATGCTTCCTGGTCACCGTGGTGATACTGTTTGTCTCCCTCCTCGTATCTATCCTTGGTTGGCTCTCACTGATCTCCCATCCTGCTACATCACCGACTCCTATCCCGACTCCTGCAGAGCATCAGTACTATTCTTTGCCAGCCCACGAATTACCCCGCCGTGCAGAATTTCTGAATAACACCTTCATACAAATGCTACATCACCACCAACTCATCATGAATACTTCCAACTGCTGGGTGTGCGGACTGATACCACATTCCATGCTACATCCTGTCCCTTTCTTCCCTTATCCATTTTCTATCTCTGGGTCTTGCCTTGCATGGTGGATGTTGATACAGGAGGCCTTCACTGTCAATGGCACTGCCCATCCTGTCCTCGGAACATTCCGTGATGACTTCTGGCGGAACAGATCTGGCAATACCAGTGCTCCTTTTTGCCCGACCAGTTCTTCCACATTACTACACCCACCAGACGAACTCGGTGAGATGGTAGTATTCAATTCCACCACTCGACAAACATTTTCAAGGTTCCGCACAGGAAAGATACTGCCCAATGATAGAGACACTCTGAACGTCATCAATGTACAAGGCCGTGTCTGCATCCATGGCCTAGGGACTAAGACAGTTGGCACCAGTTTATGTGACATAACTAAGACACTAAACTCCACATCTCCTCCGAAGTTGGTGGCATCCCCCAACACCTACTTTATCTGTGGAACTGCCGCCTACACTTGGCTCCCCCGTAACTGGTCTGGTACCTGCTAGCTGGCCTTCCTCCTTCCACCAACATATTCCACCCATGGAGGTTACCATCTGACAATGAAGGGCACCCTGCGACGCTTACGTAGGGGTGTCATATCAGTCGAAGATACAGCAGGCCAGGAATCTGGGGATTTCTTCAAAGGTATACTTCCATTCTGGGGCCTCATGGCAAACAGTCGAGCTATCCGAGGACTGACCAGGGTCCTTGAGGCCACCATCACAGTAACAGCTGGTGCCCTCTCCAACATCACTGCGGAGCTACAGACGGACCGCCTCATAAAACCGCATGGTCCTGGACGTCATCCTTGCTGATCGTGGTGGCGTATGCAAATTGATCGGCTCCAGCTGCTGCGTGTACATCCCGGACAACGCACCTACAGTGTACGATGCCATCAAACGTCTACATCGTCTCTCTTCCGAAGTACATCTGGATGAAGGCAACTGGTCCCTCACCGGCTGGATCTGGGGCCTTCTTTCCCAGTGGGATTGGAAGGTCCTCATCTTCCTTGCATTAGGAGTAGCTGTCCTGGTCTCCTGCTGTCTGTGTTTCCAATGCCTGCCAGTGCTCTGTGCTACTTGTGCCCAGACCATCAAGCCTCCGCCATCAAGCATCCACAACACCAATATGATGGTAATGGTCCAGCAAGAAACAGATGGACTTATGAACATTGACATTTCATAAAAGTATTTGCTACTCTATGGCAAAAGGAGGGTCTGAGGAAATGTTTTTTTTTTAATGATAATCCCTTTTTACTGGACTCCACTGATTTTTGCCTTGCCATCCCGTGGCAAAAACTTCCACAGGACCCACTTGGTTGTTTCCCCTTGAAATACGAAAGAAATCCCACCACCACGATAAAAACTCATTTTTTGCAGGCCTGCATTTCTGCCCAGAGACTGTCGCCCACCCAACTCCCGTTCTCTGCAGCTCATCAGAAAGTCACATGACCCTCACCCCGAGTTAATGCATCATTCTTCCTCTCCTGCTCCCATCCTCGTCACCTTGATCAGGTTATCTGGACAATGGTCTGACTGGTGAACTTTCATCCAGACAATCGAAGAATGGCTCGTAAAGCCGGGGCTTTTGATCAAGACAGCTGGGCAAAGAAACCTGAGGAAACCAAGCCCTGATCAAAGCAAAACTAACATTTGACTGTGTACCTTCCCTTGACCAGGTCACCAACTGCAAACACCACCTGGACCGGCTAATTAACAATAAACACTGCTCTGATTGGACAATGGTCTTGCAGCCAAAAGGCTGGAGTATGAAATGTATAAAAGGCTTGTTAGCTACGGATTTAAGTAGCAGCCTCCTCTGTCGTGTCTTTAACTGACTTTGGAATCTGTCCCATAGCCCGGGCTATTGAAATAAATCTGGGTTCCTCCTGCAGACGAAGGCTCCTGTGTCTCCTTTTACTACGTATGAAGGGTATGGGCGATTTGAGCGGTTGCCCCGCTGCCGAGACCCTGTAAGTGGGTTAATCCGGTTCTTCACTTTAACATTTTTATTTTCCAATCTCGCTCAGGTGGTGCCCTTGCATCCATTTCAATCTTCTTAGCATACAATTCTGTGTGGTGTTTCCTTGATCTCCCGGTTCTCTTTAGTCTGTATGTCCAACTTACTAGAACGGACTAGAATACTTGATTTAATGCGTTTTGAATACAGGCAATACACTATTCATCATTAGATTCTATCAGCATTCAAATTATATCAGCCAAATTGAGCAATGGCTGGAAGCAATCCCTAGGTGGAATGTTGCCAGTCTTTAGAAACAATGCCCTGAACTGCGCCCTCAGGGCAGAAGTGGGAATGGCGTACGCTAGGTCAAAATTACTATTGTAACCCCAGCCCTAGATTATGAGGAAAGAGCAACTTTACCCCAAATATTCCTGGATATTTATTTAGTTCTGGAATATTTTGGGTAAAGTTATACGTTCCTCAAGTATTTTTAGGAATAGTTGAAAAGTAGTAATTTTGAAAGGCAGAAAATGCTGCCCGAGGGCGCAACTCACGGCAAAAAACTTGGAATACCTCTAACTTTGGTCAGCCATGATGGGATCTTTGACTTGCTCAAGTGCCAAAGCCAAAGAACCTTAGTGACCACTTGAATCTATCTGTCCATGGATGTGGATGTGTGTTTCTGTATCTTGTTTTTTTTTTTTAACTTAGCTTACTACTGCACATACTTTTACTATCTATGGCTCTTGCTGTCCATGCCTCGTGACAAGGGCATCAATCGCATCACATGCTGATTAGGGCAATACTGCAGATCTACACAGTTTCTGAATAACCGCCAGAGAACTCAAAGTTAGAGATATCCAGCACTCACTACAAGGTACCCATGCTGCAACACCCAAACTTAGAACTTTTAAAGAACTGACCCTGTCTTCTTGCAAAATATTTTAGAGTTTTATAAACCTAAAAGAGTGTTAGATCTGGGACTAAGTTTCTCCTCGACATCAGTGTGCTTGCAGCTGCAGCCTTGCATTTAGGATACTCTGCGTTAATCACTGGAGTAACATTCTTTTTTAGCAAATTTTGAGCCATCTCTTTATTTCTGGCAGTCTCTTAAAACCTATCTTTTCTGTGAATGTTGTCAACTTATTCAGAGACTGTATTTACTGTGTTTAGGAGTTGGCCTCTTGTGCCATGATGCCTTTTAATCACTATGAGCTGATAAATACTGTACATAAGCAAGATACTAGGCATGGCAGCAAATACTGGGAATAACATAGAATTCAACGGCCAGTCACATTCGGATATGCTTTATCACAACCACATTTTGAAAGAGGAAGACATTTTGTAGTCAGGAATTGTCGGGAAGTTATTTTCTTGAAAAGCAAAACGCATAATGGCTTTGAAAAATGAATCAAACTGTAAGCAATAACATATAGAAACAGTACTTACCGTGCAAATTCCAGGTAAATTCAAAATGGATCCTAAAATTGGCACTCTTCTAATAAAGCCGATGACTACAGGAAAGAACCCCCTTGAAAATATAACAATATACAACAGATTATTTGCTGCGCTTCTAAACTTAAGTAGAACACAATACAAATAAATTACATTCTGGTTCCATGAATGTAAAAGAAAGATGCTGTTTGCACAAGATGTCTTAAGTTAACCAAAGAAGTTCAATCATTTTTGCCTACTGTATTTATGAAAGGTGGAGGGTATATCTAGTATTTTTTGCCTGACTGGTTGTACTGCACATTACATTGGCAAGGATGGATTTGCACAATTAAAACAACTTTAAGACCCACTACCACGAGCCAGTCCAGGGAATACCATGCTCTAAAGTGCAAAATGACTAGCTAGTCAAAAGCAAAGGTTTGGTTTATGCCTTTGCTAATTACACCTCTTTAATTTAACACATTAAACAGATAATGTTCTACTCCAAATGGATTAAAATAGAGCAAACATAAGGAGTCAAGGAGATGGACTATTTTTCACTTTTTATGTAACTCACACACTGGAGAGAGTTATTGCTGCGGGAGAACGTGAGGTAGTTGAAATATTAAACATTATAGATTACGGAAGAGAGAGGTATGCTAGAAAACCAGCACCATGTGAAAATGCTATTTACAGGACAATACCTCTTATTGCAAGATCAAACCCATTTTCTTGTACTGATGCTTCTGCTTTTTTTGGCTCTGTGCATTGGGGCTCTGCTAATCAGGCCCCAGTGCATGTGGTCTGACCCCTAAAACATATCCAAATTGGCTACCGTCCTAATTGGCATATTTAACTAACTTGCAAGTCCCTAGTATATGGTACAAGTGTTCACAGTGCCTGCAAGTTAAATGCCACTAGTGGACTGCAGCGCACATTGTCCCACTACTACAGTGGTAGAGCAAAACATGACTGCTAGCCTGCCACAAGTAACCAGACTGTGAAGGATAGACTGTACATTCACCTTGTCAAAATCACCCCTTTTGATTGGCATAAATCCTCCTTTTAAATGTTAATAAGTCACCCATAGTAGACCTTAAATGCCCATAAGGCGGATTGCATGGTATTTAAAAGTAGTACAAGTAAAAGTTTATTAAAAAACATGTCTTAATGGTAACATGACCCTACAAGCTAGCTATTTTTGCTGTAGCAGTTGTATCTGTTTCATAGGAAAACACTGGAATACCTTACTAAAGTTTATAAACATACCTCAGCCTAGGAACCCGCTAAAAAGTCAATTCTGTGACTTTTTAAAATATGTATCAGAAACCCAATTCATCTGTAAAGTCAGATATGCACTATAGTCACTTTAAACAGACTAAACCTTTACAGGTCATTTTGTATGTGCTCCAACTGTCATCCAGGAGCGGAATAGCTCATTGATGAGATATGAACTTGCTCCCAGAGCAGAGACAAAGGCCTTGAGCGTGGGGAGGTTTTCTGTTCCTCTGACAGGATGGCCATCTTGGCAGTGCCCTCGAACGTAACTTTAGAGAGGCATACCCTGTCACAGGCAAATGAGGCTAATACCAGAGTCTGTCTCATCTTTTGTCCCTGCAACCAGTCAGGCACCAATCCCAGCAAGAGAGGAGCTGCCTCAGAACTGGTTTTGAGTTACCACACAGAAGGGAATGCTCATTTCCCTAGCCACACCTCTAGGCTAGGAGGTAGTTAATCACTACAGGGCAAGCCCAACTGACCCAGAACCAGGGGAGGTGAAATCTATATAAACAAAGGTTCGAAAGAGATAACTGTTACACAATCAATAAATGTGAAAGATACACCAAAAAAAAAACAAAGTACTCACATAGTAATTTAAAAAATCCTACTAAACAATTATTGTAAACAGAATTAAGCACAAAATAAACAAGACAAACAACAGATAAATATTTAATGTTCAACTTATTACACAACAAAACACTTTAGACAATATATAATGTGTTACAGGTAAACAAACAATTGCATTGGGACTATGAGCTTTTTGAATAGTCAATAAATGAAAATGGAAAATTGCGAGTTTTAATCCCTTTCCAAGTGCCAGAGGAGTCAACAGCATTTTGATCTCCCAAAAGTCAAAGTCATCAGGACAAAAACAGATATTTAAACAAAAGAATCTAGAAAATAATATTATGCAGGGGGCAACTTAATTAGTATGAAGAGTAAAGAAAAGAAAACAGACCAAAACCCAAAATAGGAATGATGCCACTTATTTCCAAACAATCTATGAGTAGGCTTATTTGACTAGGCCTAGAACAAATCATGCCAACAAAAGGCCAGACGGGAGAACAAGCTCACATATAGGGAGCAAGCAATTCCATAAATCCTAGAGAGCAGCAGGATGCTAAGATTAGAAACCAAACACCCGGTGAACAAAAAACAGCTGAATAGATCACCAATTAAAATTTAAAATAAATGCCATTTGTGCTGGAAGAAGTGATCAGACACTCAGTGCAAAAACACTTCACTGAATGAATCACCAATTTAAGACAAGGAACTACCACTTATTTGGATCACAAATTCGCCCTCAACATGATAGATATAGTGGGTCCCGGTACATAATATAACTGCATATTATCCAGTGAAAAAATAGACTACAACATTAAAGACCACTGCTTACGCTGCTTCACGAAATGGCCCTGAAGAAAAGATCCTGGCGCCAGACAATAAATGTGCGTTTCTCCTAATATGGAAAAGCGATTTTTTTTATAGTGTTAAATTGCCATTCTTAATTATTGTGGGCACATGGACGGCACAAAACCCCTTCGGTTACTGTGGTAATGAAAGGAAGCAGAGTCCTTGTACTTGCTTGTAGTATCTTTATTCAAGTAAGATGGTAGGTAGATAAGATACTAGTAAAGGCCCCACCGGGAGCTGCCTCCTGCCGCTCAGCCCTTCACCAACTGACAGACCTGTAGAGAGCCAGGCGGGCTCTACCCTACAATGTAGCAACACTCACGCATCCACTCCACCCCTCAGGGCGGGCACGCCCCGAGGGTATAATAAACCCCGGGGAAGATCGCTCGGGGTCTTCCCGGCAACCTGAGCCCAGAGTGTCTGTCCATTCATTTATGCTAGTGCCCCCACGTGACAAGGCCCTGACTCCATCACCACATTGGCGACGAGGCCGGACTGCCCTGCGCGTGCAGGATAAGACGAGGAGTGACGGCGCATCACAGAGCCCGCTCCCGCTCTGCTCCGGTCCGCGGCCTGCCCACGCGCCTTCCCGTCGGAAGCGCTTTCAGCTGGCAGGGCCGGGACCGCGGAGCGCCCAGGGTGAGTGCGCGATCATTGCCCCCCCTGCGAGCGCCTCTCGGCCTACCTGGCTGGTTGTCCGGGCGACGGCTGCCTGTGTCGAGGCATACGCCGGACCGTGATTCCGGCTGCAGAGGCCGGTGAGGCTCCGCGCCACGCCTCCGACCCGCCTCATGTACACCACGCACCTGGAAGTGCGTCAGGCGACGCTCTCCACGCTCCTGAGCCTCTCCCTCAGGCGACGCTCTCCACGCTCCGGAGTCTCTCCCCTCGGCGGCTGCTCCAGGCCCAGCGCAAAGAGCGCGAAGAGCGCGAACGAGCGCGAGGCGGCCCCCGGTGGCTGCCAGTGGTAGTGCACGCACCACCATCTCCACGTGGCTTCGCCTGAGGAACGGCGCGAAGAGCGCGACCGAGCTTGTCAACCCTCACATAAGGTGCATACTGAGCCCCAGTGGGTGTCACAGATAGCAAATAAAGTTCCAATCAGCATACGAATAGCCAAAAAAGCCGTTTGTGCCAGGAACACAGAAATAAATAAAGAAATAAATAAATAAAGAACGCACCATGTCCTAGGTGGATGGAGCCCCAGCGTTGCAAGATGGTGCACCAGCACAGGCTGCACAGCCTCCACCACCTGTCCAAGCAGGAAACGTCCCAGCACAGGCCCAAGCCGCAACACCCAGCCCGCAGACTGGCCACCATGCCCATTCAGGCACGGCGCCGTTACCGCCATTCAGTGAAGCGTCTGACCCGGCCACTGTGGCGGTGAGATGGAAGGCGTGGGTTCGCAGGCTGAACCATTATTTCAAGGGCACCAGGGAGACGGATGGCGAGGTCAAGAGGTCCCTCTTGATCCTATATGGCGGCGCAGAGATAGACGAGCTCTTTGAGACGCTCCCCAACACAGGAGGTGACAGTGAGTACGAGGCCGCGGTGGCCGCGCTAAACAAACACTTTGACCCCCAGCTAAACAACGATTTCGAAAAGTTTAAATTCAAACGGGCGTGGCAAACGGGCTCCGAGTCGGTAGACATGTTCTACGCACGGCTACGCCGGCTGGCGAACACCTGCCCGTTCACGGACCCGCGTGAGGAAATTCGGGATCAAATCATTGTGGGGTGCCGTTCAAAGCTGCTCAGGAAACTAATCCTGCGCCAACCAGGGATTTCGCTCGATGAGATCCTGATTCTCGCAAGGTCGCATGAGCTGTCAGACGTGAGGGCTGAGGAGCTGGAGGCGGCGCTATACACCCCGGTAGCTACCCCCGCACAGACCAAGCCAGTGCAGATCAAGACGGAGAGAGTGGAAGCAATCCACCGGAAACCTGCAGCGAGTCGGCCGCATCAGGTGACTACGACAAGGAATTTGTGCGGGTACTGCGGAGAGGCCCACTCCGCCACCGCAGCGTGTGCAGCGAAAGGGCGCACGTGCTCCAAATGCGGCAGGATGAACCACTTCGCGAAGGTATGTCGAGGCGGAAAGTACAGACCGGCAGTGACAAGGCCGAAAAACATACAGAGGAGAGTTCATCAAATGTCGCTTGAAGAGGATGCCGACCCGCCACCAGACAGCCATGCTCAAGAACGGCCTCAGTGGTACGAGGATGATGAAGACGACGAAGTCTACGTCGTCTCATACGTGGGCAGAGCATCCGCAGCGTCCACGCGGAGAAGACCCCCACCGATGTGTTCAGTCAAGGTGGATGGCACGACAGTACAAGCACTCATAGACACTGGGGCATCCGTGAATGTCATGGACTCCGAGCAGTACAACCAGATGATGCCGAGGCCCGAACTGGTACCGTCCCAAGCGAGAATATACACGTATGGAGGAACAGAGCCCATGCCGCTGCGGGGAGTGATCACGACAACAATCAGGCAAGGGGAATACTCCATCGTAGCTAAGTTCCACGTCACGGAAGGGAAGAAAGGCACGCTACTAAGCTGCCACACCGCCGAGGACCTCGGATTAGTGTTTTTCGCTAACCAGGTGCACCAGTCACATGCAGAGTTCTTGATGGAGGAGTTTCCAGAACTGTTCCGAGGACTAGGGAAACTCAAGAACAAGAAATTCAAACTACACATAGATAAGTCTGTGCGACCGACAGCCCTAAGACACCGGCGTGTCCCGTTCAACCTGCGTCCGCAGGTGGAGGAGGAGCTGAGGAAGCTTGAAGAACTCGGTGTAATCGAGAAGGTGACCGGGCCCACACCGTGGGTCTCTCCACTCGTCGTGGCGCCCAAGCCCAAACAACCTGGAGCTATACGGCTGTGCGTGGATATGCGTCTGCCAAACGTAGCGGTGAGGAGGGAAAGGCATATCACCCCTACCATGGATGACATCATAGCGGACCTCAACGGCGCCAAATGGTTCTCCAAACTCGATTTAAACGCAGGTTACCACCAGCTGGAGCTTGAGCCAGACAGCCGCTACATTACAACCTTCTCCACACACGTCGGGCTAAGGAGGTATAAACGACTAAGCTTCGGAGTGTCTTCGGCAGCTGAAGTATTTCAGAATGCAATCAGAGAGGTGCTATCCGGACTGAGTGGGGTCATCAACTTGAGCGACGACATCCTGGTGTACTCTGGATCGCTTGAAGAACATCACGTACACCTGAGAGCAACCCTCAAAAGGCTATCAGAACAAGGCCTGACACTCCACAAGTCCAAATGTGCCTTCTACCAGGACTCGGTGGACTTCTTCGGCTACACTTTCACCCGAGAAGGCCTGAAGGTTGACCCCAGGAAGGCCGAGGCCATCCGGGCTGCCAGCACCCCGCAAAACCCCACAGAAGTCAGGAGTTTCCTCGGGATGGCAACGTATTGCGGGAGGTTCATCCCCAACCATGCAGACCTGGCCGAGCCACTGAGGCTACTCACCCGCCATGACCATAAGTGGGACTGGACAGTGGCGGCGAACACAGCGTTCCAAGCAATAAAGAACAGCCTCCTGGACACCACAGTGATGGCGTATTTCCAGCCAAAGAGGAAGACTGAACTAGTGGTCGACGCGAGCCCGGTGGGCCTGGGAGCGGGGCTCCTTCAAGAATACGGAGCTGATGTCTGGAAACCGGTGGCGTACGCCAGCAAGGCTCTCTCGGACACCGAGACCCGCTATGCACAGATCGAAAGAGAAGCCCTGGCCATCAAATGGGCGTGTCAACACTTTCACTTGTACCTGTGCGGCCAGGAATTCCGGGTGATAACGGACCACAAGCCCCTTGTGCCCCTATTTGCAGGGTCAGCGAGGCTGGCCCCTCCAAGGATCGAGAGGTGGGCCGTCCAGCTACAGGGCTATAACTTTAAAGTCATCTTCCGCCCGGGGGTCAACAACCCAGCGGACTACCTGTCGAGACACCCGGACTGCACCAAACCAGCCACTCGACTAGAGGAAAGTCAAGAAGCGGACGCCTTTGTGCACTTGATTTCAGAAAACGCGTGTCCAGAGACAATGACACTGAAAGAGATTGGGGAAGCAACGGAAAGAGACGAAACACTATGCCGAGTCAAGCACGCGCTCAGGGGGAACCAATGGGCGCACTTCCTGGATGGAATACATGGGCTCAGGCCGGAGGTCAGTCATGCCCGCCAGCAAATGTGGCAGATCAAGAATGAACTGAGTGTCGGGGATGAAGGTGTAGTCCTGCGAGGGCATCTAATAGTGATACCGGAAGACCTCCATCCCAGGATTCTGTCCCTCGCTCACGTCGGGCATCAGGGAATGGCCAAAACAAAGGCCAGGCTGCGGTGCCGAGTCTGGTTCCCGGCGATGGACCTCAAAGTAGAAGAGATGGTGAGGGCCTGCCACGCGTGTCTAATCACCGGAGGGGATCCCGCACCAGCCCCTGTTATAACGGAGCCCTCCCCGACGCTGCCCTGGACCAACCTGAGCCTGGACTTCGGGAGTTTCCCGGATGGTCGCCATACTCTGGTACTAGTGGACTCTTTCTCCAAGTTCCCGGTGGTGGAGGTGATCCCCTCCACAGCTTTTCCCCAAGTCAAACGGAATCTAGACAAGATCTTCGCAACCATGGGATTGCCGGAGGAAATTAAAACAGACAACGGTCCTCCCTTTCAAGGCCGAGACTTCCAAGCCTACTTGGACGCCCTCCAAATCAAGCATCGGAAAATCACCCCCTTGTGGCCGCAGGCCAATGGAGAGGTGGAGAGACTTATGAGGACCATTAATAGAGCCATGAGGATTGCCGTAAGTCAAGGAGAAGATCCGGAAGCAGCTCTAGACCGATTCCTAGGAGCCTACCGACAAACGCCTCACAGCACAACCAAATGTGCCCCGGCCCATTTACTGTTCAAAAAGGCCCCCAGAGACATTATCCCGTCCGCAAGCACGTGGACACCACACGAGCGAGATGGGGACGCCATTCAGTCCAGAAGAGATGTAACCAACCAGAAGGCTAGTGCGGCCAGACGTGCGAAGACATCAAATCTACAGGAAGGGGACACAGTAGTGGTCCATGACCGACACCCCGGATGGAAGTATAGGACCCCCTATGAACCGGACCTGTGGACCGTTGAAAGGATCAGAGGAACCATGGTGACTGTCAAGAAAGGTGAACAAAGAGTCACGCGAAATGTGTCATGCTTTAAACCAGTGAGGGGAAGAACAGAGGACCAGGGCGAGGAAGAAGAGGTCGGGCCACGACACGCCGGACTGTCTCCGACAGCCTCATCATCAGCGAGAGGATCCGACGATCAAACGTCGGTCGAAGACCAAAGGAGAAGCCAAGATCCGTTGCCGTTGCCGTGCGCATTGGCCGACAATTCCCCGACCTGCGGAGCGGAAGGAGAGGTGTCCCCGGCTGGGGACACTCAATCACCGAAGGGCCGAAGCCAAAGATACAACCTTCGGCCAAACCCTGGCCCAAGCCACAAGTTACGGGACTTTGTGTGTACCTCCCCCTGAAGACCAAGAACTGGTGATGAAGCAGACTGAAATGAAGGAGGGATGTAGAGAGCCAGGCGGGCTCTACCCTACAATGTAGCAACACTCACGCATCCACTCCACCCCTCAGGGCGGGCACGCCCCGAGGGTATAATAAACCCCGGGGAAGATCGCTCGGGGTCTTCCCGGCAACCTGAGCCCAGAGTGTCTGTCCATTCATTTATGCTAGTGCCCCCACGTGACAAGGCCCTGACCCCATCACCACAAGACCTTCACTCAGAACATTCTATGAAGGCCTCACACCAACATTCCGAGCTGAGCAGCAAGAGTAAATACAGCAGTTACCTGGTATGTAAGTGCACAATCTAGTGTCCACACTAGACTGAGAATTACTTCAGAGGCACGAACTGCAAACGCCGAGTGTCCCTAAGTAAGTGCATCATTGGCAGTGCCAGCGGTAGCAAATACAAAGGAAAAACAACTGTTTACAAAATTAGAAGAGCATCGGGCTGTAGCGAAACGGTGCCAGCGGTAATAATCACAAATGAAATACAGCTGCTTACAAAGTTAGAAGAGCCCCAAAGAAACGGGTTCCAGCGAAACACGAAAAAGCTTCTTTATCAAAAAGGTTGTGCATGAAATTGACCCAAGCTAACAATGCCGGCCCAGGCAGGATAGCCTTCTTTAAAAACAAAATGACCTTGTTCCAGCACAGTGATTAATGAAATACATGTCAAAGAAAAGGGAAAGAGGAGAAAATTCAAAAGAAAAGAAATTCCCCAAATTTTACCTTACAAAAGTAATTCCACTCATGAAAATAGAAAATTTACATTTGACACATCCTTTTAATCAGCCATTGTTCATGTTAAAATCAAAATAGTCATGCAGCACGGCAGAAAAAATATATATGGCTCACTGTAAAGACTACATATACTGACCAAGCAGGATAAAGATGTGGAAAAATATATGCACCATACCAGGATCACAAATTTGCAATCCTGTTAAGTATTGACAATTAATCAATGTACGATATTCATGTAAAACTAAAATTATCCAGTGAATGTCACTACCTGAATGAATGTACCACAGATTGAAAACCATATATGGCTCAATGTAAAGACTATAAGCAAAAATAGGACTTGGTGTAGAGGACTGGGTGTAGATGCGGAAGTATGTACAGGTATATTCATCATAGCAGCGTCACATAATTACATTCCTCCACTGCATTGAGTCCCTTTGTAATGTTATATCTTTTTAGGGCCATACCACTATTCATTGAGGAAAAAATAATGTCAAAACTGGAATCTGTCTTTATCAAATTTATTTGGCAATATGGAAAAGTAAGAAGATCAACAAGTCTTTTATCTCTCCCGCGGGAAAGGGGGGGCTTGGATTTCCCCAATTTAAGGTTATACCACTGGACCTGTCTTTTAATACAAATGAAGACACTTTTTCAATCAGACGTCAATATTGACAATGATAGATCAGAAGTATATCAACTCCCCTCTATTTATGAATTACTACTGGGAAGAAAGGCTACGGGTATCATGTTATGTGAAGTAGATCGAAGATTCTACAAAAAAGCAAGATACAAGATTATTGATGGTGCTTGGAGGGTATGGAAGGCTAGTAGAAAACTTTGTAACATCCCCAAAATTAATGCTCATATTCATATCAATAGATTCAGCCTCTTTTCTAGGCTTGGGATTGGAAGGGCCTTGAAAATTTGGAGGGAACTGGGCATTAATGCTCTACGAGACATAATGGATGCAGAAGGGATTATAAGTTTTGAGACACTACAAAGGAGGTATGGTATTCCAGATAATCACTGGTTTGCCTATACCCAGGTTGATCGTTCCCTGAAGTCTATTAAACCAAAGCCGCCCCCCCCAGAAAATAGCCCTCTCTTGGATGCATTGTCCAAAGGATGCAATAAAATCAAACCTGTATATAACATGCTTCGTGCAGAGATCCAGGATGATGTTGATAAAACAGAGGTTGCATGGTCCAATAAATTAGGGAACCCGAACGTAGATGTTGACTTGGCTATAGCATTGAATAAAAGAATATTTAGAGCCACAAACCTAAGAGCTCAACACTACAAAACGGTGTTTAACTTATACTATACCCCGGCAAAATTACATACATGGGGGGCCAGAGTAGATGATAATTGCCCAAGATGTGGGGGGGGGACAAGCAGACCTTCTACATATGTTCTTCTCTTGCATTCTCTTGACTCGAGTGAAGAAAGAGATTGAAAAATTATGGGAGGGGCTGCTAGGTCATAAGATCGATCTATCCCCTACCCTGATGATCTTGGGCACAGATTTAAATTTAAATTTGGGCAAGGAAGAAGAAGCATTGGTGTTTATTTCTGTTGCCGTCCTTAGGATTCTGATTTCGGCGGGGTGGAAGGATACAGTTGCACCATCTTTTCAAATGTGGTTATCCAGGTTCCTTGGCATACACAATATTGAGACTTGCCTATATGAGTACAAGAGGGGGAAAGTACGGGACTTCGGAAGAAGGTTCTGGTCCCCGGTAACCAAATGGAGGGAGACCCATGTAAAAGATGTATGAATTGTCATTCTGTATATTATGATGTTTATTAATACTGGAAATATAATTATGCACTCCGTCTCCCCCCCTCCCCCTTTTTATATTCCGATGGTTTTATATGAACTTTTCCATTTTAGAAGTCTTAATTATTTATCTAATATAAGTTCGGATTGAGTATTTATCTTTTGTATTTAATGAACATGTGAATCAATTATTAAGCCTGTGTCCTGAATGATCAAAGTATGTACTTTTAAAATATTTTTGTGATGTATTTTGACTCCAAATAAAAAAAAAAATAAAAAAAAAAAAAAGAGTCCCTTTGTAATGCTGTCAACCCAGGATCCAGCAAGTGCCACGCATGAATGTGGCACCCCTGGGTACCCTCTTCAAGACACTACTGGACTTGTGGATGACAGAAGAGGATGGTACCTGCTGTTGAAACCTATGAGAAGAACGGCTGGCACTGCTTCCACTTGTAGCCATGGTAAAGAAGTGGATTCCGAGGGTCAGTTGGCTGACACCCTGGTAAGCTATAGGAACACAGAAGATGCAAGAAGTCCACTTTCCCGGAAGAGCCCAGATGACCAGTTTCAACTAGACCTGCCCTGAGCCAAGCTGGTGGCTTATGTAGGATTGAGTCCTGACCCCCAAGTGTTGTACCTGAGGACCTGGAACACTTTGCTGGTGTCAGAGTGTATTCCTCCTGCCCAGCCCTAAAAACCTGGGACTTAAAAACTTTTTATTAACCTTTTGCCTGGGGGACCCTTGTGGGACCGCAACCAACCTGCCAACCGATCCGCTGAGGGTGCATCGCCGGTGGGTCTGCCTTCACTGCAGCTCCTGGTACGTTTATCACCGTAACAACAAATACAATCCAGTGGGATCAACGCCAATCAGCATCAAACAACATCAAACACTCTTTGGCTACAGCCTGCAGCCCTGCTCCGCTGAAGAAATCAGACTACCAGAAAAGAGTCTAAGTCCAAAGGTAGAAAGCTTCACCGAGCCCAAAGTCTAGCAGCATCCGATCGATGTGGACCACTTCCTTGATACAAAATCTGGTCTTTTTCCACTCTGAGCCTTTCCAGCCTTCATAGATACCTTCACTGACACCTTGTCCTTCACCAGCCTGGCACCGACGAGCTCGCCTTCGGATCCAGTCACCACCTTGTTCCCACTTAGAACTCACCTTCTTGAACATTTTCTAAGTGTGAAGGAAACCTTCCGGCCAGGACCAATCCAACCTGTGCTCCATCGCGTTAAGCCTTAAACCATACGGTTAGAAATGGGGGTCTCTAGTTGGCAATGGTTTGCACTGTTGTCCAAGTAGGGACCCTTCTTCCTAATCAGGGTAAGGGGGATACACTTCAAAAATAAACCCTGCTCACTCCTTTGGTAGCTTGGCATGAACAGACAGGCTTATCTCAGAGGCAGAGGGTAAAGTATTTGTGCACACATACAGGATACAGTGAAAACACTACACATGGACACCACACCAGTTTAGAAAAATAAGAATCTTTATCTAAACCAAACAAGACCAAAACGACAAAAACCCACAATACAGTTATCAAAATAAGCTTCTTAGAAGGTACAAACAGTTCTATCCATAGCAAACTATAGATGCAACACTTTCAACACAAAGTACCTTGGATGCACCAAAAGTATAAACAGGAACAACCGCAGGGAAGGTGATGCGTCAGTTCCTTACGCGCAGAGAAGGTGATGCATTGGTTCCCTAATCCAGGGGAGGGGATGTGTTGGTTCCTTACTACCGCGCAGGGGAGGTGATTAGTCGGTTCCTTATTAAAGGGGAGGTGATGCGTAGTTTTTTACTGCGCAGAGAGGTGATGCGTTTGTTTCTTACTGCGGCCTGGCGTCCTTGTAGACTTGGCGCCCCGGTGCAATGCGTGGGGGTCGGGGATGCGCTGGTTCTCGATGCAGCGGCGGCATCTGTGCTGCATTGGTTTCTCCAGCCGTGGTCCCACGATGCGTTGGTTCTTGCAGCTGCACAGCAGGGCTTGCATTGGAATCGGTGCGGTGATCTAGGGCTCCGTAGATCAGTACACTCGATGCAGTGTGCAGCGATTTCTCCAGTCTCGGGCAGGCCATGCGTCGGTTTCGTCAGCGCCACGATGACGATGCATGGAAGTTCTTCCTGCACCGCGGCGATGAGTCGGAAACCAGTGCAGATGCGCCACGGTTCTCTTAGTTGCGCTGCTTTTCCAGCTCCCTACAGCAGGAACAATCTCCAGAGGCCCAGAACAGCAGCAGGCACCTCTTGGCAGGTCAGAACTCACAGCAAGGAAGCGCAGGGGAGCTGGGGGTGAAGTCTTTGTATCTCTGAGACTTCAAAACAGGAGGCAAGCTCTACTTAAAGTCCTTGGAGATCTTACTCAAGCAGGGGACACAGCAAAGTCCTTGTCCTTTCCTTGGCAGAAACAGCCACTGCAGGCCAACCCCAGACAGCACGCAGCAAAGGGGCAGTACTTCTCCTTCAGTTTCTCCAGCTCTTCTCCTTGGCAAAGGATCCTCTTGAATCCCAGAAGTAATATAAAGTTCACGGGTCTGGGCCCCACTTTTTAGAGTACAAAATCATTTGTTCTCTAGTGGCTGAGAGGCTCTGTGCTCTGTCCAAACCAGTTCTGTCCTCTCTGGCCCAGTTTCCCAGCACTATGTAAGGCAGACCAGGCCAAATTCAGATGCAAGGAAATCTCCTCCCTCTACTCTAAATGTAGCCTAGGTCTATTCAGCCCAGCCCTAACTCATTCAGAAAAGGCAGGACAGACATTAACCCCACCCCCGGGGCTGTCTGAGAGGATACACATCCCCAGCCCCTGTCACTCCAAAGCGAGACAGTCAATAAACAAACCAGCAGAGGCACACAGGATGGCTAAGCAAGGAAATACCCACTTTCTTAAAGTGGTATTTTCAAACACACAACATAAAAATCATCTTTAGTAAAATATGCATTTTTATTTAAGGAGTTCAGGGATACTAAACTCCACCTTCCTATCTTGTCCTAATGGGAAGCTATATTTATCAGATGTTATAAATAAACTCCCAGTCTATCCTACGGGACAGGTAGCCTTTCAATAGCAAAACAAAAACAAAATACACTGTATTTCACTATCAGGACTTGTCAAACACCTCAGTACATGTCTTACCGTTCACATATACTGCACCCTGCCCATGGGTGCAGTGTATGGGACCTTGGGCCTAACTTAGGGGTGACTCACGTGTAAGTAAAGGGAAAGTTAGGGCCTGGCAAGTGGATGCACTTGCCAGGTCCACATGGCAGTTCTAAACTGTACACAGACACTGCAATGGCAGATCTGAGAACCTTTAGCAAGACCGCTTGTGTGGGTGGCAGAATCAGTGCTGCAAGTTCACTAGCAGCATTTGATTTACAGGCCCTGGGCGTACACACAGTGCACTGTACTAAGGACTTACCAGTAAATCAAATATACCAACCATGGAATCACTAATCCATACACATAATTTACAGGGAGAGCATATGCACTTTAGCACTGATCAGCAGTGTTAAAGCGCACGGAGTAATAAAACCAACAAATACAGGGTCCAAAACCGAAGGCCACAAAGCTAAATGTCTGGGGATAAACCCGCTGGAAAAAAAGAACTAGTTACTTACCTGTACACTATGGTTCTCCAATATTATCTTTCATAGGTTCACATGCTTGTATCTTCCCTGTCGTCATGGTGGGAGTCTCACGGTAACAGAATGACTATAGCAGTATAAGAGTAAAACACTGCATAGAATGTCCCATAGGGGACCATAATATATGGTTGCCAAACCCCCTCATTATTTGGACCAAAACTCAGCCAATCAGCTGCCAGCCCTGAAAATCACACTCCCCAGCAGAGCCATCATATCTCAGATTTCCAGCCCCGAGTGAGAGCCAAGGATATATCTCGAGATAAGAGGTCTACCTGAGTAACGGGGAGGTGGGAGGGCCGCATGTGAATCTAAGAAAGATAATACTGGAGAACCATAGTGTACAGGTAAGTAACTAGTTTTTTCTCCAGTATTGAATGCTACAAAGAGTTGGTTTGATTTTCTGAATGACTTTGTTCTGTCAATGTAGAACTTTAGACACCTTTTGACGTCCAGAGAATGTAGAGATCGTTCCGCAGACGACGAAGGATCCTTAAAAAAAGTAGGTAACACCACACGTTCGTTGAGATGAAATATGGAGGGAACCTTAGGAATGAACTTCGGATTTGTCCTCAAGATAACCTTGTCAGGTCGAAATTAGAGAAAAGGTTCAGAAATCGAGAAAGCCTGAATTTCGCTTACTCTCCTTGCTGAAGTAAGAGCTAAAAGTAAGGCCGTCTTCCATGAAAGACATTGTAAATCCGTTTTATGTATCGGTTCGAAAGGAGACTTCACAAGCTGTGCCAGAACCGTTTTAAGCTGCCAAGTGACTGTTGGACGGTGAACTGCGGGAAACGTCCTGAAAAGTCCCTTGAGAAATTCTTTCATCACTCTTTGAGACCAGAGAGATGAACGGTTAGGATCTCTTCTATATCTTGAGATAGCTGCCAAATGTACCTTTATAGAAGCATGTGAAAGATTCGCTTTAGCCAAATGCAAAAGATAAGGCAGGATTTGATCTGAAGAGATATCAAAAGGATGAAGATTTTGAGAAGACCACCATTGACAAAACCTCCTCCATTTTGCTGTGTAGGTCTTGTTTGTAGAGATTGCCCGCGATTTGGAGAGAATTTCTCGGCATTCCTAAGAAATATTCAAAGATTGAAATTCATGCTTGTGACGTTCCATGCCGATAAATTAAGAGATTTCAAATATGGATGGATAATTTGATCTTTGTTTATGGAAATCAGGTTCTGAGAGAATGGGAACTGAATCTTGGGTGCCACTGACAGCTTGAGGAGATCAGAGAACCAAGCTTGTCTCGGCCATGCCGGAGCTATGAGGATTAAGTGGCACGGCTCCGATTTCATTTTCCGAATCACTTTCGAAATTAGAGGGAAAGGAAGGAATGCATTGCCCCACGATCCTTTCTGATGGAATCTGCTAGCGAAGTGCTTGCATTTTGAGATGTGAACTGTCGAACTGTGAAAAGATCCAGTGATGGGGTTCCCCATAGGCAAAAGACCCTGGAGAAGTTGACCTTGATGTAATTCCCACTTGTGAGAAACATTTGGAGATCTGCTGAGGGCATCTGCTCTTAAGTTGTCAACCCCCGGAATGTGCTGAACTTGCAGCGAGATGTTGTGGAGTAGCATCCACCTCCATATCTCTTGCGCTTGTTTTGAGAGAAGTTCCGACCTTGTACCTCCCTGTTTCAGTAGGTAAAAGATGGTAGTCGTACTGTTGGTCCTGACCAGAACCGTGGAACCTCTGATACTGGGTAGAAACGCCTGTAATCCTAAGAACACTGCCTTTAACTCTAGTAGGTTGATGTGAAGATGAATTTCTCTTTCTGACCAATGACCTTGTATTTCTCATTCTTGGAGATGTGCCCCCCAACCTTGCAGAGATGCGTCGGTCATCATTACATAACTGTAATGCTGAGTTTCGAATAGCATGCCTTTTGTTAAGTGTTTTTTGATTGTCCACCATGACATGGCCTTTTTCGCCAGAGGAGAGATAGACACCCGGCCTTCAAAGGATCCTTGAGATTGAATCCACTGTTTGTCCAGAAGCTCTTGAAGAGGCCTCATGTGCAGCCTGCAATTGGGAAGCAAGGGGATACAAGAAGACATCATCCCCAATAATGACTTGTAGATTCTCACCGAAGTTAACTTTCTTGTTTGAAGATGAGAAGCCAGATTTATTATCTTCTGTACGTGTTCCTCTGATGGATAAGCTTTCGCTTCTCTTGTGCGGAGCATGTCTCCCAGAAACTGAGGAGATTGCGACTGAAGAGATCCATGCAACACTGCAGAGAACTGTGTTTCCTGAAGCGAAGTACCTTTTATGAGCCAGTCATCTATATACGGGAAGACTTGGAGGCCTTGAAGCCTTCAGTGAGCTGCCACTGGCGCCATACACTTCGTAAAAACCCTTGAGGCCGATTTCAGACAGAATGGCAAAACTTTGAATTGGTAGTGGCGCCCCGCCACCATGAAGCGTAGAAATTGTTTGTGTTTTATATGGATCGGGATGTGAAAATAAGCATCTAAGAGGTCCAGAGATGCCAAGTAGTCTCCTTTGCAAAGAAGGAGGAGAATTTCTGGGAGGGATAACATGCGAAAAGATATCTTTTTGATGAATTTGTTCCAACTTCTCAGGTCCATTACCTGTCTCCATTTCCCCGTAAGTTTTTCTTTACTAGAAAGAAATGCGAATAAAAGCCTTTCCCTCGTTGAAGACGTGGCACTTCTATTGCCTCCATTTGCAAGAGAGATAACATTTCTGTTTTGAGAGCGGACAGGTGCTGTTGCTTTCTGAGAATAGAAGGTTGATTTGGAGGCTTCGGTATAAATTCCAGGGTATGGACCTGATGAATTATGTCCAATATCCATTTGTCTGTTGTAACTGACTTCCATTCTTGATAAAATAGAGCCAAATAATGTTTGTTGGAGCTTGAACAAGTGGCAGGCGCTGTGTTGAAGTCACTGTCTTCTATTAGGCTGTTGAGACTTGCCTTTTGCCGAAGATTTTCCTTTTGACTGTTGCTGATACGAGGTACCTGAGGATCGAAACTGCTGTTCACTTGAAAACTGGCAATACCCCTGCTGATTGTAAGGCTGATATCTGCCAGATTGATATGTTGGTCTTTGAGTATACTGTCCTCTCGACCCTCTCCTTCGAAAGGACTGAAACCTGCCCTGTTGCAGAGAGCCCAATGCATGCGCTGTGTTGGTGTCAGCCTTGATGCCTTGAAGGGCTTTCTGAAACAGATGTTCTCCGTCAGACGTCATGACAATTATCTTCGCTTGGATTTCTGGTCTGAACGAAATGAAAGGGAAGACATATCCATTGCTGTATCCATAGACTCAGATGCCGCTCTGGAACCATCCTGGATTATGGCCGCTGCCTCTTCCTTTTTATCCTCTGGCAAATGTGACAACAATGGAGCTATATCTGACCACATTTGATGATTGTATCTACTGAGGAGGGCTAACGCATTTGCAGCTCTAATCGCAGCTGCTGATAACACAGCAAAACGCTTCCCTGCTCCATCCATACGTCTTCGCTCCTTGTCCGGAGGGGCTGCAGTTGTTGAGACTGGATTCTTTGAATTGCGTTGAGCTGCCTGCATTACCACTGACTCTGTCCAATTAAACACGCAGGAGAGGATTCTGGTGCCCTAAACTTCTTACCTATCCTAGGCACCGAGGCTGCAACGGAGGCTGGATTTCTCATCAGCTTCAAACCTTCATTCCAAATTAAGTCTATAATTGGGATTGATCGGATAGATTTTCTAGACTCCTCTTTAAAATCATAGAGAAAACATTCTGCGTCTTGGACTGGAAGCGGGAGTTCAAATCTTTTTGAGGCCTTTTCTATAATATCATGGAATCTTCCAATATCCTGAGGAGGGGAATTCGCTGGCGACGGCGTAGTAGGGATAATATATTGATCCCATTCTATCCCAAATGGACTTGCCTGAAGAAGTGCCCCTTCTAATGGTTGATCTCAGTCACTGTCCATAAATCATCTCTAATTGTAATAACAGGGGGTTATCAAATTTTTGCAATTGAAGGTGGAGGCGGGGTTGAGCAACCTGAACTTGAGCTGGACTTGATACAGGCTGTAAGGCTGGAGCGCTGGCCTCTGTGAATCGCCGATAGTAGTCGTTAATCATATGACGAAGATCTGTTACAGGAGAAATTTGCATAGAAACAGTTTCCTCTCTCACCTCCTGCTGTACTTCCTCCTCCTCCTCATAATCATAAGACTGATGAAATGACTCGTATCTCTTTTCAGTCACTGGACGGTCCTGAAAAGAAAACACTTTCTGAACTTCCTGGTACTCATCATCGTCAGTGTCCTGACTTTTTATTTGAAGCTGGGAAGGAGTATAAGCCACTCTAGATTCCTCATCCTCTGACTGCATCTTCAGCAGATTTGATGGTGGCAGCAGTGAAATCTTAGTCCAGCTAGTAGTATCAGCAGATTTCTTCGCCGTCGACGAGCCGGAGACTTAAATGGTGTCGTCGACGGGGCTCCCGTCGACGATGTTCCCGTCAACGAAATTCGAATTATCGTCGATGTTGTCAACGTCAATGGAGCCGTCAACGAGGCAGTCGTCCAGGCGGTCATCGACGATGTTGACGCTGATCTTCCCGTTAGCGGTATCGTCGATGAACCCTTCTTCGACGATGTAGTCTTAGTTATCGACGCGGCTGTCGTCGTCTATATCGTTGTCTCGACTGCGTCATCGCCGTTTTTACAGGAGTCAAAGCCGGGGAAACTCCTACCTTAGACGAAGGAGCACAAGACACACCAGTTGACTTTTTTAAGGGGGTTTGAGGCAAAGAAGATGAAGATGCTTCTTTTTCTTTGGTCTTTTGCTTTTTTGGATCTATTTTTTCCTCAGGATGACTGAGAATCAACCTCTTCTTCAGAGTCTGAATCTGAAGTGGCCTTCTTTTGAAGCCATAGTAATAGACACGCCTCCCTGTCTCTCAAGGTTTTAGCTGAGAAGGTTCTGCAGTGCTTGCAGTCCTTAGGGACATGTTTAGGGTGGAGGCAGTACAAACAGCCTTATGTAGATCCTCAGAATATAAACTTGGTTTTCCACAGGATCTGCAGGGCCTGAAAAGCCTCTTTTTAGAGCTTTTAGTAATTATAGGTATAGTAAGTAACACAGTACCTTAATACAGTAGAAAGAAACTTTCAGTTGAAAAGGCGAAAAGTTCACAGGAACAAAACTGAGCAGAGCTCAGGGAGACTCCTAACATGAAGGCGGTTGGAAATCTGAGGTATGATGGCTCTGCTGGGGAGTGTGATGTCAGGGCTGGCAGCTGAGTGGCTGAGTTTTGGTCCAACTAATGAGGAGGTTTGGCAACACATATTATGGTCCCCTATGGGACTTTCTATGCAGTGTTTTACTCTATGATACTGTTATATTCATTCTGTTATCGTGAGACTCCCACCATGACGACGGGGAAGATACAAGCATGTGTATCTATGAAAGATTCAATACTGGAGAAGCCAGGTCTAATGCACACCATTGGCACAATCTAGCGCAACCACTTGACTGCAGTTGGTGCTTTATGGCACTAATTGTATTTACAACTTCCAAAAGACATATCTCTGGTACCCCTTATTGGATTGTGTTGTTTGGTGTGACTTTGCTCATTAAAATATTTTTTACATTTTATAAATTGGAATGAGATTTTATTTTGTTGTGCTTCTGACCGTTTAACTGTTTGGTACTTCTAAATACTTTACATATTCTATTAAGTTAAGCCATGTGCCATAACTAGCAGGAGTTGAGCTCAGGTTTAAATTACTGAACGTTTACTGGATCTAACAAGAAGACAGCCGAAGTGACCATGCGCTCTATGTTTGATGCCCTTTGTTATCGGTTCATCCAAGCACTGTGAGTGGCCAGGACAGTTCCAGGCTTTTGCAAGCTCTGCCAAGGGCGTTCACAGGTCTGGTACCTGTGCAGCGATCCAAGCCGTAAGGCTATGAAGGGGATCATCGAGGGGATTATTGAAAAGATGTCGTGTTCGTCGCAACCTGCTGCATATTGCAAGCAGCCAAGCAGAAATCCTCATCACCTCAAACTTATTGGGACAAAAAAAAAAAAAGCCCAACAGCCCATGGAAGGCCATGCTGCTAAGCAAACAAGGAAACTTCCCACGAGAAAAGGTACCACTCTTCGAGCTGACAATACCGAATCCGCCCGTGGAGCCCCAACAGCAGCAGCAAGATCCTTCTTTACCCAGAGGCCAACCTTCACAAGCGCGGACTAGTGAATTTTTCAGCAAGGTTTCATCCCAATCTCAGACCTGCTCTCCTCCATCTGCTATCCTGCAACCTGGGCCAGAAGCACAGGCCCTCGCACGGCCTCTCACCCCCATCGCTGGGTCACCCCCTGTTTATCCCCGACCCCGCTTACCCAAGTCGCAGGTAACTCCACAATTTCTTCATCAGCCTAGGCTATCTCACGGAGGGTCCACCATGACCCTGGACACTGCGCTTGCCACATTGAGAGCTCACCCCCCCCCCCCCCCTCCCCAGCTCTGGAGAACCCACTGTCTCAGACTCTACAATACTTACTTCAGTCAACTTTCAAGCTCAAGTCCAAGAAAGCAGTCCGTCTGCTATTTCAAACCTCCATGAAAGCTGGGGTGATCACGTAGCAGCCCATACCCCATCTGAGTCCAAGTCGCGAAGTAAACTGGGTGCCCATCGAACTGAGCTAACTGACTCATCGAAGCACAAAAGAAGCCAACTTGCGAAAGGCAGTTTGAACCTAAAAATCTATCTGACCGGTTCCTAGCCTATCAGGAAGCTCGAATTGAGGCCTCACTAGCCCAAACACAGGGTGTCAACATAGAGGCCCACCATAATTTTCATAGCCCAGAGCAAGCCAACAAGTATTTCTTTATGGCATTGGTCCCATGAGTCCTTCTTCGATCTCACTGACGTCCCTACATGTAGAAACAAGACTATCGCCACAGCTCTAATATGGCAATCACAGAAAAAGGACCTTCACATTGAATTAATCTAAACTTTGGCCTCAACCTTAGCCAATTTGGGCTCGAGGCTAAGTACAATCAAAAGGACCATTAGGCTTCCAGATGCCATCAAAACATGTTCCTGCTCTGCATTAATTAACAAACTTTTATCTCTCCCAGAAATTCTATGCTCACTTCTGGATAGCGTTTAGACCCACACTAATGGTTGTGGCAAACTCACCCAAAAGGTCCAAATTGGGTCCCCCTTTCGAAACAGTCATCGTGCTCCATAACGAAGGACATATTGACATCTCTCAGAGGAACTACCTCTCTCCCTCGAGAACCAGGACTCAATAAGTCAACCTCCTCCGGTTTTCAGACAACGGGAATTATCTCTAGTGAGCCAAAAGCCAGATTACGCCACTCAGCAGTCATAGCCCAACAGCCATTTCGTCTCCATCGGCCATTACTCAGCCCAGAAATATTGACCCCGCTCCATCAAGTGTTCACCAATTGTCCATCCATCTCCCAATAAAATCGACAACATTCAGAACAGATAATAAGAAACCCAAAAAACAAACCAAAAAATAACATTTCGCAAAATGGAGATCTTGGCTTGCTGGCGCATACACTAAGCCAGCCCCAGAAGAGAGGGGGCAATTCATTTTCCTATATCTAATCAGGTCTCAAAACCAAAAACAGAAACCACAGACTTTGAGGAGGTCCTCAATAACAACAACACTCTCCTCGACAACCTTTTGACAATCACTCAGGAAGTTCCCAAGGTCAAAGCCATTGACCCCAGTGTCCCGGAACTGTATTATACTATCGCTAAGACCAGTACCTTCCCCGGTCATTTTACAGAGGCATCCCCACAATTTTGAAGTTCGGTCCCTCAAGACATCATCACACAGTCTCTAAGGGGTGCCTCAAATATACGGAGTGGACCCAGTAAGTGTACGGAAAATGCAAGTCATAACAGTTCTGCTCCACATGTCACAACAGCCGGCGGCCTGCTGGGCCCTCTCTTGCCACAGCCAATAGGCAACTTCACTGAAGTTCTTCGGCCTATCGACGTCAAATGTCACTGCCCAAACAGCCTCAAATCCCACAGACAGGCCAAGACCATTGGAGGTGAATCATTTTACACTTGGTGTCGCATCTCTTCACTTTAAGGCCCCTCCACACCCCTTTGATGACTTTGGATGGAAGAATTATCAAGGTCCTGATAATCATTTAGAACTTGTTTTTATCCCTCATTAAGCCCATAAGGGCTAAACAGGAATAATCTCCCACGTCTATTCAAGCATGTCCTGACCCTTATTGAGATAACCTCCTCTGACTTAACAGCAGTAAAGTGTGTCACAATAACGGGCAAAGGGGCTTCGGAAGCAACCGCTACAGCATGGTAACGAGAAACTTTGAGGGACTCTATTCACAGGGAAGCCAGGTCTTTTGAAGACTGGGGCATCGGACTCTGGTTTCCCCCTCAACAAAAATACCTGTACGTTCTTCTCCAGGAAGACTCAGTGAGGTCTCATATAAGTCTTCTCAAAGGGGCACTGGGTGCAACCGACCATTGGCTACCAGGTACCTCAAAAGCTGAAGACACTATCAAAATTTCATACAACAATAATCACAGTTCGGTGAGATGCAAATCAAACCCCACAGACCTCCACAACAGTCCAAATAATAAACGTTATTTGGTTTCACATAGATAAAACCATAAAAAGTACATAAAATCCATAATACGTTAAAACATGAATTCATTAAGCAAACCCTGGTTTCATAGTGAATTTTAGGTAGCCCACAATAAAAAATATACACTTTTCCTTTAACAGTTCAAGATACAGGAGAGCAGGACGAGCCTGGGTAAAATTCATCCTCTTTAAAACGGGGACTAAAAAATGCCTTCGAAGGATCGCAAAAAATGTACAAAAAATGCATAAAATGTAGCAGATCATGTGGAGACTGTCAGTCGCAGCAACAGGGTGCTAACACTTCACCTCTACTGCTCCCTTTGGGCCTGGCTAGCAGGAGGTGAAAAAGATTCATACAAAACCTCGTCAGTAAAAACTGCTCATGTGTGGATTAAGAACCCAGGAGATAAGGCTCGGTAGGAGGGGTTGTTTTGAGCATTAAAAAGGTGTGAACACTCAGTTTCTTAATATCCCGCTCATCCCTTCCCAATTTCCTTAGTGTGAGGAAGGATTCCCTGATTAACTCCACGTCCTTTTTTACAAGGGTTTCAGGATAAGAATATAAATCAGCACACCCTAACCCTTCAAGGCTACTTTTAATATAAACAAGCCACGGTATTTGGGATACATTATCAAGAGACATACACTCTTTTAAAATTAGATGATTAAGAGTTAACGACTGATTCAACCAACACTTCAACCAAAAACACAAGTGGGCGTGGTGCCAGGGTATCACTCAAGAAGTGGCCCCCAGTTCCTCATGGGCCACCACATTTGACAGACCATGCAGCATACAGGGCTTCAAAAAATTATTCTCGATCACCTGGAGAGAATCCACAGCGATATACCCCCATATTTCACTAACATAACTAGCTATAGCCACACTTTTCACTTGGTACTCTTTCAGCAAAGCTGCAGTTGGTCTCTTCCCTAGTTTCGAGGCAAAATTAAAAATAGCCGGGGGCGCTAGGTGGCGCACATCCAAGATGGCAGCACACCTGTGAGGCTCAGGAAGCTTGTCGAAATAATCCGGCAATTATCCTCCTTTTTACCAGCTACCACTATGCTTTGCCACTAACTACCTACTCCTTGGACCATCCGGTCTCTCAGGGGGAACTATCACGGCTCTTGCAGCCCCAGGGAACACTCTCCTCTGACTTACGTGCGGCAGGGACCTTCGGCGGTGTACTAGCTGGAAACCCGGGCAGCAGCCACCGTCATTCGAGCTCCGAGGATTCCACGTGGCGATAGGCCCTGCCCGTGACGGATCCGCAATAGTTCTTATCCTGCGAAGAACGGACTGCTTCTCACCAGTGCGCTTCCTGCCGTGACTGCCAACACTCTGATCCATGGCGCCCGCAGTTGTAGACAACAGACTGGCGGTGAGGTGTGCGGCGGCTGAGTTGTGCGGCTCTTCGGTTGGCAGTGCACCATTTTCTCTCCTCACTCTCTCAGCAAGGGTGGAGAATCCTGCGTGCATGCAACTACTTGCATCAAACTGGTGCTGCATACTGTGACACCCTCGGAGAGGTCACAATCTGCGAATTGACATGAGCAGTACTACAGGTGGGTGATTGGCGCATATATCTCCCCATCATAGGCTATCATTGCTACCAGCCAGCTTGGGTTCCCCCTACATTGTTTGGACGCTGCTGAACTGCCTGACCTCAAATCCGCTGCAAACCCTTTGGCACCTCACGCCCCTAATCCACAGCGTCACGAATGCTCACAGTAAATCAATCTTGGCTGCGAAGCCGCTAGAGGCCGTTTTTCTTTATCTGTGGGCATGCCTTCCACTCCACGTTGTGGCCACATTAGATATTCTGGCTTTTCAATACTAGACTGACACGCTCTTTTGCATCAGACATTCACCCCTAGCTGCACACTGGCACCTTGATTCAGTACAGGACGCAAGGGCGCATACAGGAGACTGCTTGGCTGTGTGCTGTTAACTAAGAGACCACACCCTACCACTTAAACTCAGAAGGGGACCGCCCCCTCCCTTGGTGTGCCTACTCTCAATTACTCCAACACCAGGCGGTGTCACCTCACAACGGACCTGCACACTACTGTCTGACATCGCGGCATATACATCTCGACCAGTCTCGCTGTTGGGCGACGACTATCCACCCATACTACAGCGGCATCTAGTCATGTGGAGAGTAGAGATGGGGAAACCTGATGGCCATCAACTTAGACTTACTTATAAAACCCAAAAAAAACGCAACACGGTCTACCTTTTTAGATTCCGAACAGAGCATTACGGACCAGACACAGACATCCTCACAGTCCTCAGAAGATGACTTTAAGACACTACTCCTGGCTGTACAGCTTAGTCTCACTGACCTGTCCGGGAAGATGGATACAATGAACAATCGGTTAGACTTCCTTGTGCAAAAGGTAGACAAACATGATGGGCAACTGAAGGAGGCTGAGCGTCGCATATCCGAAAATGAAGACACCACTTCTCAAATGCAAGCTCACGTGTCGCAAATCGACAAATTGCAAAAGGTTATTGCAGCCAAAAATTAGGACATTGAGGCTAAAGGCCGCCGCAATAATATTCGTATAATAGGTATACTCAAGAGTACGAATACACGACGTGTGGAGGATTATAATGAACGCCTTCTGAAGGTCATCTTTGGTGAAGACTCTTTTTTGCCACATCTGGTGGTAGAGCGAGCACATCTTTCCCTGGGTCCCCGGCCGCCGTCGGGTGAAACTCCAAGACCCATTAATGCTCGCCTCCTGAATTATCAGGACAGCAACGCCGCACTTCAGAAAGCCCACTAAACGAACTCACCGCAATTCGAAGGTAATACAGTCTCTATCTAACCCGACTTTACTATGGCGGTACAGGAGGCACGCCGCAAATTCCTTGCTGTCAAACAGAAACTTCGCACGAATCCGCAACAAGTGAAAGACTTTCTGAAAACCCACTAGCGGCATTCACCACAACAGGATCGTTCTTCCAGGTCTTCTTCTCCATCCTTGGACTGACCGAGGCAGTGGGCAATATGCTGTGATGACCCGAGGTCGGACCCCTACGCCTCTGGTGGGGTCTGATATGCTGTATCGCAACAATGCTGAAATTCACGTAATTCGCCCCTCCCTGGTGGGAGGCACGGTAACCCCTCAAGATGGAACTTTTCTCTGACAGGAATGTCACGGACAGATAAGTGCCTCTGGGCTCTTAACAATATCTGTTGTTTATGATTAAATACCTGCCTTTTTTTCTATTGGTAGATCTACACTGCGCATCGTCAAGCACCCCCCCACCACTCTATCCCCCCATCGTCTGTGACACCTGGGGACTCCCATCCAGCAAGAGTTGGGATACAGGAAGGTTTTATAGCCCACTGGCGTCCCCCCTAATGGGAGATCCCCACACTATCTTTATTACTAATGTTTTTATTGTTGTTTATTGTTGTTTTTTCCTCTTACTCTGCTAGCCCTATCTGGCCAGGATAGAATAGCCACGTTGTTTGATGGTAGTGGGTGGGCCACTTAATAACGGCACAATTGGGGTGCTGTTGTGGGTGGGGGTGGTACTGTTTGCTAATTTTTCTAATGCTGACACACTGGGGATGTTTTTAGGGGGAGGGGATGGGACGCCACTGTTCTATATTGCTTTGCTATATTTTTGACAACAGAATATCGGCATGTCAGTTATTGTAGGCATAGGCACACTACCTCTACGCAATATCATACTCACCATAACGCCCTATCGCACCTGGAACGGCAACACACACTGACCAACTTCGCATCAAATTGATCACTTGGAATGTCAGGGGTCTGCGCGACCCTCGTAAACTGAGACAAATTTTGGCGCATCTTGACAGGCATCACATACAAATTGCAATGCTTCAAGAAACACACATTGACCGTCGCCGTCCTAACTGTTTTGGCAGTAAATGGGCCTCTGTTTGGGCGTTTTCTTCCTACTCGACATATTCACGTGGCACACTCATATTAGTAAAAAGAAATACGCCCTTCATACTGGAAGGCACATATAGCGATCCCTACGGTCGAAGCTTTATGCTCTGTGATACGCTGGGCATACAATCGGTCTCCCTACCTTGCTGTTATGGGCCTAACATGAATGACCCAGACTATTGCCCCTATGGGAACAGATAATTAAAGTAGGATCCACACAGGTCATATGGGGCGGATATTTTAATACTACCCTGTGTCCATCCATGGACCTATCCAACCCCCCCTCCTCATCATTACACCAATACCCAGGATGTCTTTCTGGGTTGTTTCTGGAGCACTAACTCATTGGCACATGGGGGTTACGTACATCCCACCGCCAGGGATGGCAAATTTTATACAGCGGGGCACTAAACTTGGTTGCGACTAGACTATTGGGTCTGCTCACGTGGGGTAGTCCCTAGGATTCATTCGGCAGAACACCTGGCCCGCACGTACTCGGATCATGCACGGGTACACCTGGAAATAGCTCCCCCTAATTTAATGACCACCCGCGATGTTGGAGGCTGGTGCCGGACGCACTGTTGGATACGGTCTTTCAGGCTTTAATCGGGGAGGAAATTACAGATTTTTATGCTCGAAATAAGGGCTCTGTCACTCATGTGGGCACAATTTGGGATGCCCTTAATGCGACTATAAGAGGCTCGTGCATGTCAAAAAGCTTTAGGGTACTCAGGGATATTAGGAGAAATGTGAGGCGCCTGGAAACTGAGTTAAAACAACTTGAAACAAACCGGTGGAATGCGGGGTCTGGTGCCCAGAGAGCTACGTACCGGGAAAAACTTATGGACTACACCACCACTGCGGAACAGGAAGTCAAATTCAGAGGTAAATATTTTACCACCCGTCGGTACGGCGAGGGCGAGAGACCTGGCCGAGCACTGGCGAACGATATTAGACAACCCTGTTTCTCTAGCTACGTCTTGGATGTGGTTGATGGAGACGGGATATGACATAGAGATAGTCTCGAAATACTACACTCATTTACTACATACTATGCAGACCTATATTGCTCACAGCGCACCTCTCCCCCTTCACTCCTGATCTTGAAGATATAGCTCTAGGGTGGCTAGGCGACCATCAGCGGGAATTTTTGGCCGGACCATTCGAAGATGATGAGCTTTGTGAAGCCATCATGCAAATGAAATTAGGCAAAGCACCTGGATCAGATGGCCTTCCCATTGATTTTTATAAAACTTACATCGATCAGCCTCTCCCCGTACTAAAAGAAGTCTTTCTGGAAACTCAGGAAACGCAGATTCTGCCTGCTTTGATGAGAGATTCACTAATTACGTCGCTATTAAAACCGGGCAAACCAGCAGACCAATGCGAATCCTATAGGCCACTCTCTCTCAAACTCAGATGCAAAAATCCTTGCCAAGCTTTTAGCGAATCGTCTCAGTCTCCTGATGGAGAACCTCGTTCTACCGGAACAAGCTGGGTTTATCCCTGGAAGAGCGACTTCTCATAACCGTAGGACGCTTTTTTCGATCCTGCAAACTGTAGATTCGCAACTGGCGCTGGTGGCGGTATTCCTTGATGCCACCAAAGACTTTGATTCGGTGGAATGGGACTACCTTTTTACTATATTGCAATTGCACTGTAAGGGGCTTCCAATGGGCTTCGTGTCTTGGATCCGACTCTTAAAAAGCTCACCGACGGCGAAAGTTTTGATAAATGGACATCTCACCCTCGATTTCTCTTTCTCGGGGCACTCGGGGCTACTATCTCCCCTACTATTCACCCTTGTCATGGAACCATTGGTAGCTAAGATCAGGCAACATCACCACAAGGTGGGTCTCCAGTGTTTACTCTGCCCAATCCTCATTTCTCTCTATGCCGATGATGTCACCCTATATATTAAAGAGCCGCACCAGAACCTTAATCCACTACTAAGGGAGTTTGTTAAATTGGGTGGCCAATCGGGCATCCATATCAACTGGGCCAAATCCCAGACCTTCCCGCTGACCACCTCCGCCACACCATTTGAAACAGATTTCCCCATTGAGTGGTGCAATGATGACACAAAATATTTAGGGATCCGTGTCACGACAGACCGCGAAGAGTTAATGAGACTCAATTATGGGTGTGCGCTGGACCATATCACTGGCTGCATCACTAAATGAATTACACTTCCCTTGACCATGGCTGGGTGCATTTCCCTCATTAAAATAATCCTCCCCAAATTTTTGTATTTATTTCTCAATATCCCTTATGACTCCGGCTGGCATTTTTTCACCTCCCTTCGGTCAGAATTGATCAGATTAGTGTGGGGCGGTAAGAAACCTCGCAAGGGACACACTCATGCGACCATACTTGCAAGGAGGCTTTGACATTCTTGACTTTGCATGAGTGAAGGATGGTGCACCAAAGATACGGATAGGCTGAACGATCTGGCCTCCGTGATGGCTCCCCGAGTAACATCGAAACGGGTTTCTGCCCCCTGGTTCACCGAAGCACTGTCGGCTTCTCGTAGGCAGTGTAAGGTGGCGGAAAGAGCCTGGCGCTCCCAGTACGATCCAGCGGCCAGGCTTGCCTATAGGACTGCGGTTAAGGCCTACCATCGTGACATCCTTTTGGAGAAAAAGGGCTATTTTGCAAGAAGAATAGAGGCGGCCTCTAATTCCTCAAAGGAGATTTTTATTATTGTGAGGGAATTCATAACCGCACGAACTAATTCAACTCAGGTCGCCCCATCGGACTCTTGGGTCTCAGCTCTTGCTTATTTTTTCACCACCAAGATCAAGCTGATCCAGGACTCTTTTCCCCCCGAGGGTATTTGAAGCTCCTTGGAGCTCTGAAGTTGGGTCTGGTTCGCGGCCTTTTGTGGGCCCAGTCTTGGCGGCTTTTCCACCCCTTTTGAGTTCCTCATCGTTGGCATTTATGGCTAACCTTAAGTCGGGCTCGCCTCTCGATCCATGTCCGGCCAAATTCCTTGCGAAAATGGCCGATGTTATAAACCCATTGGCGAACCGGCTTTTGAACCTTTCCTTGAGTCGGGGGGTGGTTCCATTGGCTTGGAAACAGGCGATGGTCATTCCCCTTCTCAAGAAGCCTGGTCTTGACCCGGAGGCTTTGGCCAATTACAGGCCAATCTCTCTCCTCCCGGCGCTGGCGAAGATTCTTGAGAAGCATGTTCATAGTGTGCTTTCCAATTTCCTGGAATCCTACAGTCTCCTGCACCCCACTCAATCTGGCTTCCGCCCCAATTTAAGCACCGAGACGGCGCTTTTGGAGGTGTCTGAGGCTATTAAAGAGGTGCGGGATTCGGGAGGCAAAGCCATGCTTGTCATGCTGGACCTGTCGGCGGCCTTTGACACCGTCCCCCATGAGGGTCTCCTCATCAGACTCTATGAGATCGGTCTGAGGGGGACGGTGTTCAGCTGGTTTAGATCTTTTTTGGCTGGTCGCCGGCAAACGGTCTGGGCCCCACCCAGCTCTGCCGTGATGCCGCCTTTGGGAGTCGGAGTTCCACAGGGTTCTGTGTTGAGCCCGACGCTTTTCAATATCTTTATGACCCCTCTTGCGGCACTGGTAGAGTCTTATGGGGCCCAGATCATATCCTATGCTGACGATACTCAGCTCCTTTTTACATGCAGGAAAGGAGAAGAGTTTGATGGAGAGAGTATCCGTGAGTGCCTTGGGGCTGTTTTTGAATGGTTCCAGCTGAACAGCCTCAAATGCAACTCAGATAAATCTGAGGTACTCTTCTTCGGCTGTCCTCACGATCCAGACTGGCAGGAATGGTGGCCGGCTAACATGTTTCCTCCAGCACATCGTCCCAGGTGGCTAAGAATCTGGGAATTAAGATGGATAACGGCCTGGCGTTAAGGTCTCAGATTCTTGGTCTTTCGGGAACTTGCTTTGGCCTACTTAGGATGCTGCGTAAGTTCTTCCCTTTACTATCAGTAGATCACAGGAAGTTGACGGTGCAGGCCTTAATCGGCTCAAGATTGGACTACTCCAATGTCCTGTATCTTGGCCTGCCGGACTATCTTTTGCAGCGGCTCCAGGTGGTCCAGAACGCGGCTGCACGGGCCATTTTTGGCCTTCACAGGCGCACCAGAGTTTCGGGACTCCTGCAGTCACTCCACTGGCTGCTTGTCCGGAAACGGATAATGTTTAAGGCTTTGACCTTGGCCCATAAGGCTCTCCATGCCTCGGGGGCAAAATATCTCCAGAAGAGGCTGGTCTTTTACCATCCGACCCGATCTTTGAGGTCTGAATCCCTGTTTCTGGCGGTGGTCCCTCGAGTAAACAAGCATTTGCAATGCAACAGGTCTCGCATTAGGAAAGTTTGAGCTATTGGTATTGTAAATGGCAAAGTTTTTATTTATGTTTCTTTTTTTTTAAATAGCTAAATTAATAGCTTCGTCATTTACAATGCCAATAGTTATAACTTTCGCAAATGTGATACCTATAGCATTTGTAATGCAATATGTTTTGTATTTACAAACCGCGAGAGGACAAAAAAAAGCTCCGGACCACTGCCTCCTCCCAGGCCTTCAAAAGGGACCTCAAAGTTCTCCTCCTCCAGAGACACCTCCAAAAGTAATTCACGTCCTCTTGCTATTTGTGAGGAAGACTTCCCACTACTGATAATTTCTACTTTCCATGACCATGGAAGTGCCTTCCCAGTGTATGCCTGTGATTGGAGGGTCTGCCTTTTTGCAGTATTTTCCATGTACTGGTGTTCGGTGCCCTTTTGTAACATGCACACACCACTCTGCCCTTGCAACACACGGCTGCTACCTCTCACATGTCTTTGCCTTTGATACTTGCACAAGTGCCACCTTGCCCATGTAACGCTTGTTCCTGATCCTGAGTGTCTAGCACTTATTGCAGGACTATACCTCTAATTATACTCTGTTTTCTCTTATAACTGCACACTTGTCACTTTCATTTCCTCTTGTGCACTTTTGACTACCTCATGTATTTTGGTTGCTCACAATTTTTACTCAAGTATTTTGTTTGCTCACGATTGTCACTATTACCTTTACTACCCATGTATTCTGGTTGCTCACAATTTTTACTCAAGTATTTTGTTTGCTCACGATTGTCACTATTACCTTTACTACCTCATGTATTTTTGGTTGCTCATAGTTTTTACTACCTCATGTATTTAGTTTGCTCACAATTGTCACTATTACCTTATGTAAGTAACGTATGTTTTTGCAACCTGTTCTTTTGTAATGTTTCTCATTATGTTTCATTTCTGTTCCTAATGTGAAGCGCTCTGACGCCTTCGGGTAAAGTCCGCGCTATATAAAAATGCATAAATACATAAATAAATAAATACTGCCTTCGGGTAAAGTCCGCGCTATATAAAAATGCATAAATAAATAAATAAATACATAAATACCGCAAATCAAACATCCTCGTCACTCTGCCGGCCTGCGACCAGGAAGTCAGGCAGGCCGGCGCGACAACAGGAAACAGGAAGTAGGAGGGCGGGAGCCTACCCCGCCTCCCACGGAAGAGCCGCGATTGTTTGGAGCACCGGAGCAGGCAGGAGCCTACCCTGCGCCCCGGTGCCGAAGGAGGGAAGAAGAGTCCTGCTGCCGGGCCCTGCAGCTGAGGAGAGCCGCCGCACGAAGGAAGCCGGTGAGTGGGTTGCTGAGCTGCGGGGGGAGCATGTGTGTGCGCGCGCGCGTGCGGGGGGGGGGGCGCGGGCTGTGTATGTGTGTGCGTGCGTGCGTGCGTGTGTGTGTGTATGTGTCTTGGAGTGCGTGTGTGTGACTGTGGGGGAGGGGGTGTGTGTGTGAGCGAGTGTGTCTGCGCGCGCATGTGTACGGCGCGGGACGCGATGTGCGCGTTGGCGCACACGAATCCAGGAGAGGAAAAGCTCGTACACCCTCTTGTCCTCCTTCCCCCCAGACTGATCGCTATACGTCTCCAGCTGGACACATGCATCCTTGCAGGATGCATTGCCAGCGAGACCCAAAAAGGCCCGCATTGGGGGGCGCTCTTTCGGGCTGGTGGCATCACAGATGTGGAATATGCTGCCTTTGTCACTTCGCAGCACTGCTAATCTGCTGATTTTCAGGAAGGGCCTTAAAACCTGGCTTTTTGCCCAGTAGTTTGCCTCTGTGCCCTGTCTCTCCCTGCTTCAATGTGTTATGTTACTCTGTGATGGTTGTATTAAAAGCGCCGGGACACTCCATGGAGTAGCCGTGCGCTATAAAAGACAAAAATTAACATAACAAGAAAGAAGTCCGTAGCAAATGTGGTAAGTAGAAAAAGTTTCTTTATTGTTCGTAATCTTTAAAAGGCCTCAGCCATTCTTGACTTTTCATTATACTATATATGTGCCCAAGCACACTATGCTCATTTTTGGTTTCGCTCTCTTTGGTACACACCTCATGTTGCTACTCAGCACTGGCTTGCCGACCCTATTCCACTTGAAGGCCTCATACTGTCTAAGGTCGAGCCCCGTGGACTGCACCATCAAAGCCTGGTCCCGCATTACTACTCGCTTACATGCACCCTGCCTATACTCCACATTACTCCCGCTTGCCTACCATCCAGAGATGTCATTATTGCAAGAAGGAGTATTAAAGAAAGTTGCGCATACACAAAATAGCAAGGACTGTAGACCTATAGCAGTCTTCGATAAAAGGACGGCATCGTCAGCATACAGTAAGACAGGAAGGCCATGCCGCCCTACATAAGGATAATCTAGCCCAGTAGCTCTAAAAACCTCCACAACAGTCAGAGCTGCCATGGGTTCCCGTATCAAGACCATTCAGTGTCCCGCTCCTAGCAGGATTTTTACAATCCCCCTTCACGGTTCACCTAAGTTGGCAGACCCTAAACTGACCATCACTTCCTGGAACGTGGCCGGGCTTAAGTCAACACTATTATCCAAATCTGCCGTGGACTACCTGAGCAAAAGTGACATCATCTGCTTACAAGAGACTTGGTTTCTATCGCCATCAGTTCTCTACACTACTATGAACTTTTTCAATCGGCATCCCGGCCTAATCAGACGACCTTCTGGGGGGTCTTTCTATTTAAATTAAACATTCTCGCAAGATCACAGCCACTCCCCTCTACCGAAACTTCCCAGCAGGGCAAGTTATACTAATCACAGGATTTTCAACCCAAACAATGGACTACCCTCTTCTCTTAATCAATTGCTACCATAACATAACTAATATATCAAAACTATCCACAACTGATTAAACACCTGGAAGATCTACTGCTTGAGTTTGCCGCTGCTGAAGTCCTGCTACTAGGTGACTTTTACATCAGGGGCTTGGGATCCAATGATCACGCAGCCACTAAAGCTAAAGAGTAAGAAGCTATGAACAATCATCTATCCATCTGCAATTTACGCTCCACAAAGCAAATTATATTATCTCAAGATGCTAGTGTAAATCTCCCCGCAACATTTAAGAATCTATCAACTATTGATTACATATTATCAACACTTCTGGCAAGCCATTTAGTCAAATTGGAGATTCGCATTCGCACAGAAAGCAACCATAACCCCCTGACTGCAATAATGGACCTACACGCTCCTGTTGCTGCCGAAATGATAGAAGTGGGGCATTCAACGCAGACTGAATTACATACTCTAGCCAGAAGAATTAAATGGGATCCCTCAGACGTCGCTGAGGTGGGCAATTGGCTTAAGAAAATAACCCTAAATTTCATAAACTACCTCCCCACCGACCACTTAACGGGACCCGGAGCCAACGATAGATACACCAGACCTCCCCCACTGTGGCCTCTCAACACAGCTACAGTCAACGCAAGAAGTGCCCTAAGGATGGGCGTGCACTTGCATAAACACAACAATACAGCACTCTCCCCCAAAAACATGGTCTCCTTAAGCAAACTATATAAATAAACAGTTGCAATGCAATCAGTCTCGTCTTTGGGACCTTATATGTATATGCAGCACATTAGCCTGGGTGCTGAAACATCTACTGGCCTTTAACATGGAGGGAAAATAAGCACCCAACTGTTTGACACACCAGATATGGGAACACATGGAGAGAAATATTGCCTTTCAGCAGGAAATGGTATAGTACAAAGCTCTGTTTTTATATAAAATCAGGGCCTTCAGTGGTCATAGCACTGAAAATACAAGATTTGAAAAATATATTATTGTGTACGGGTGCTTGTGGAAGACAATTTCTATGGACTGGAGTCTAGTGAATGCTAAAGTGATTCTGGAGAGAGGCAGTTACCAGAAAAATAAAAAAATAAAGTCCCTCAGCAGAAATGAATTCTGGTATTTTATTGACCTCTACTGGTTGTTTTCTATCAAAACAGTTAAATGGATGCAGTTGACCAGTAAATAAAGCTCCTAAGCAGAAGCAGACAAGTCCTAGGGCTGTTCTCCAGAGCCGACAAAGTACATACACATACAAACATAAACTAAAGTATATACTAGAGGTCTGGAATGCTCGACCTAAAAAGTACTGAAAATTAAGCAGCTTATTCCTTCTTTTTAAATACTAACCTGGACAAATAATTGATAATAAAGGACACCCTTTACAATATCTTCAAAGTAGCAAAAAAAAAAAAAGCATGTGGTCATTTGTTAGTGAATGCCATCAATCAATGAGGGGTTTTAAAGCACACTGCACTACTCACCCATGATGGTCTCAAGGCGCAGGAGGGTTAGTGCAAGCAGCTCCGTAGGTCATTCAAAGAGCCAAGTCTTGAGGTCCTTTCTGAATTGGTGCAGTGTCGGGCTACATCGGACGCGGAGGGGGAGTTCGTTCCAGGACTTGGCCGCCAGGTAGGAGAAGGATCTGCCACCTGCTCTGTTACGGTGGATTCGGGGGACCATGGCTGGGGCAAGGTCAGCAGAGCGGAGGTTTCTCTTGGGGCGTGGTATTGGGGTCCAGTGTTATAGAGGGCATTTTAGGCGTGTGTGAGCAGTTTGCAGGTTATTCTTCTTTCGACTGGGAGCCAGTGGAGCTTGCGGAGGTGTTGGGTTATGTGGCCATGTTGAGGGATATTGGGGGTAAGTCTGGCTGCTGCGTTCTGGACAGTCTGGATTTTGCAGAGGAGTTTTTGGGTAATTCCATAATAGAGGGAGTTTCCGTAGTCCAGTCTGCTGGTGAGGAGTGTGTGGGTGACAGTCTTCATGGCGTCCGGGGGATCTATTTGAAGGTCTTGCGAAGTATGCAGAGGATGATGAAGCAAGTGGGGGACACAGCGTTGATCTGCCGGTTCATGGTCATGAAATTTACTTCTACATTTTGCACAAACTACGTCATCTATTTGATAAAGGGTGTGCAAAAATGCACCACCCTTTGTGTGGTTGTCTCTATTTTTTTGCTGAATCTTATTGGTGGTTTTTAGACTATACACACTGGGATGCTGCTGGCCAGTGCCAAGTGTATGTACTCTGATCCATAGAGCATGTAGAAATTGTCTAATCCCTGGATGGCATATTTAACTCTCATACAAGGCTGTAGTATATGGTAATATGGTATACTTTTAATGCCATCCACTAGTTTCACAGGGAAAACGTTGCTTCAGGGCTATCGGAGTAGTCTGACTGCTGCAGTAGAAACCTACAGTCGGACCTATCAAAAGAACCTGTTCTGACAGGGAAAACTTTACTTTTAAATATTAATAAGTCACCCTATGTGAGAAGGCCACAAAAACTATTTTCACTGTGGAAGGCTCTGGCTGGCCTATCACGAAACTTAGAGGACAGATTAAAATAAGAATTATGGTATCCTGGATTTAGGAGCAGGTAAAAAAATAGCTCAAACTTTTTTTGATGTTTATTAAAAAAAACAATTTCAATGTTGAAAAAATATTTAGGAAAGTAACTTTTAGAAAGTTACCCTTTACTTGTCTGAAGCTCCTGGAAGCTAATTTGTGTTAGCTCTCCCCTTCAGCAGCCTAACCAGTGCCTGACCATAATGATGTGTGAAAACTGCTCTCAGAGGAGGAACAACAGCCTGGGTGTGGGGAGGTGTTTTTCTTCCCCTGGCAGGAAGACCAGTTAGAGTGGACCTAGGGACTTTGTTATAAAGGGGCCTGCCCTTTCACAAGTAAATTTAAGGTGAGACCTAGAAAGGGAAACCTTCTGTTCACCAGCCATGTTGGCAAACAAATACAGGTGGGAAGGGCGGGACCCTAGTTCCAAGTGACCACAGAGAGGGGGCTGCCTATTTCCTTGTCCACACCTCTGGGTGGGTAAACTGGTTGTGGAGGACGGTTCCCTCATTAGGCAAGAGCCAGGAGTCACCCTCACCCACAAGCTACTGGCAACCATTATAATACTCTCTGGACCTAAGGAAAAACAGAAGGACTGCACCTGCTGATTGAGACCACTAAGGAGACCTGAAGGACTGGACCTGCTCCCACTGGTACCCAGAGAAATTAAGTGATCTTCAAGGGCCAGTTAGCTCACATCCTGTGTGGCTCAGGAATACAACAAGAAGCTTCTGCCCCGAAGTGCCCAGGTGAGGAGTAGCAATTGGATCTGAGCTGTACCCTGCTAGTGGCATCTGCTGGAGTGAGTCTTGACCCCCCCAGACCCCTCAGTGCTGTCCCTAAGGTCCTGGAACCCTTGGCTCTGTCTAACTGGACTTCCCCTGCAATGTATAAAAAGCTTTGGGACCTCGAAAACATTTGAACTTCCAGACATCTGCAGGACTGGGACCAACCACCCAAGCCACACTGCCAAGGCGCAACTTCGCTAAGTTAAATAACAGGCTTCTCCTTTTGGAGCTTTTCCACAGCACCAAATCCATTTCAGCAGGCCCTCAGCAAGATGGTATCTAGCATCACCATTGCATAAAGCCTTCAATCACATCCCGCTGGAAGATTCTTTTTTACATTTTAAAAAAATTGTATTTATATATTTTCTCTGTAGGTACAGAATAGCATAGATGAACAAACAATCAACCAGAATATTGCACATTACACATCATCAGCTGGATGTGGATCCCAAATGTTTTGTTACACATTTGCGTATCAATACCAATTTTACAAATGTTTAGGCAATAAGTTATGATGCATCATATTTGGCTCAACCGCAGGATGTGCCCCAAGTATGTGTAGTAGGGTCTGTTCCTGCTTTGTACTTTCTCCATCAGGTGCGGACTTACTGTCACATAATATGGTGGCATATGTGTTCGTGCCTGTGAACATTAGTCAGTGGATTCTTCCCTTAAATGGTTTAACAAAGGTTCCCAAATATTTTTGGGGCGAGATGACGCCGGAATCAATTCGACATATGTGCTGAGTCGGTCCCTGCAGTAAATTAGGTTAGTCAGCCACTCCTTGAATTTGGGGGCACATCCCCTGCCCCACCTGCAAGCTAATCTGCATTTAGCAAGGATAATAATAAGGATAATTACGCACTTGTATAGCGCACGACTACCCGGAGGCACCTCGGCGCTTGTACGAATACCACTAAGGAACCCTTCCTGGCCTTTCCCTGTGATGTGCCCACTCCTGGGCACCCCCAAGGTGAAGCCAGGCATCCTTAGCGTTGTTGGGGCCATTATGGAGATTAAGCAAGCTATTGCCCAGAGGTGCAGAGTGGGACTCAGGATTAGAATAGGCAACGAGGCGAGAATTATCAGGTCCGAGGAAATTGAGCCCAAGAACCCGCCGAGGCGGGAATTGAACCCTGGTCCTGGGCCAGACTTCTGCATCAGGGTCTGCTGCTCTAACCATTGAGCCACACTTCCCCAGTCCCAGTGAGACAAACCTTCTGCACGCCAGTGGCATCTCCGCCGTGTATCCCAAGAGTGCTACTATAGGGGTGTCTGGTATAGTGAGTCCTGTCATTTTGGCTACTGCCTCTAGTAAGTCCCCCAATATTCAATGAACATGGGGCAAAGCCACGTCAGGTGTAAGAAGCCCGCTCCCTCCTGTCGACATCTTAAGCATCGGTCATCGTCCCTTAGTTTAAACTTAAGCAGCCTTACTGGAGTATAGTACGTCCTATTCAAGAACTTGAAATGAGTGATGCGTATTCTGCTGCTCGCCATGATGGCCTCTGTTTGCAAGCAGCAGTACTTCCATTGCTCATCTGTGAGGGGTTCCCCTAAGTCCGCATCCCAGTCTGTTCTAGCTCTGTGCGTCCTCAGCGGTCTTTCATTCAGTGCCGACCAGTAAATTTGAGGCCGCATGGGCGGGTCCCTCCAATTTTAATGTAGCATGGAATGTCTCCAGGGTTGGAGTCTCAGCCAGGAACCCGATGATATTTGCTCGGATCTCGTGACGGAGTCTAATGTACAGAAACACCTCCAGTGGTGTGGTCACCTCCCCGGTCAGTAGCTCCTGCCGGCTTTTAAATTGACCCTCTTGGTAGAGGTCTCCCCATGCACTGAGGCTACCTTTGCGGAGCATCTCCCGGCATGCAACCTCTTGGGTGACTGGCGCTTTGGGCAAATATGATAGTGTCATTAGAGGAGAGTATAAGTCTGGTTTAACTAGTATGTGGGACAATAGCTGCTGTGCGTAATTAGTGCAGCTAACAGTGTTGCGCTTGACCCTTTTGCCAGGAACAGTGGTTCCGAGGAAGGAATTTAGAGGAGTGGGCCACTTGTATACTTGCTCAACAGCCAAGTGCGTCATATAAGGGGGGGGGGGGGGCAATAAGTAGCGAAGTGCGCCTGTGCACTTAGGTAATATAGCTCCATGTCAGGCACTTAGAATCCTGCCCTTGCGAAGGGTTGTGTTAGGACTGTCCATCCCACCCTGGGTTGTTTAGCGTCCCATGCCAGTTTAATAAGTAAGGATCGAATAGTGTTAAAAAAATGCCGGCCCGGATAGTATGGTATGTTACCAAATAGATAAAGCAGCTTAGGAAGGATATTCCCCGCTGGAAGATTCTGAGCTCAAAAAAAGGGGACTAAGTCCAAACGGAAATCCTAACTGGATAAAGGCACCAAAAATATCAGGCCAATGCAATGGCTTACTCGGGTGCAAAATGTGAAGTTTTCCACTCACAGATTGTCCTGTCAAAACCAACAGCTTTAGCAGGGCCATGTCCAGTGGCTATTCAACTTTGAGTGGTTTCAATAGTTGCAGCCTGCAGCCTTTCTACAGACGTGGGTCCCGTGTTCGCTATGCCACCAGATCCAAGCTAGCCTGGCTGATGAGGGGTGATACCCTGAAATCAGTCCCAGGATGTTTGTTTCTGGTCCAGGGAGGACTTGGTTTGGCAGTTTGGGCTGGACTGTTCCCATGGGGAGCAGGGTCAAGACTGATTTGCATATAGCTGGGTCCAAACTGAAATGGATTTAACCTAGTTTTGGGACTGGGGGTGAATGTTTGATTTGTTAAACATTCTATGCATCATCTGTTCTTTTTGCATTTGTCGCCTTAAGTGGGAAGTATATGCCCAGATGTGGGTCCCGTGCATGCTATGCCACTGGATTCAAACTAGCCTGGCTGATGAGGGATGAAACTTCAAAACCGTTCGCAGGATGCCTCCTTATGGTCCAGGCAGGTCCCGGCTTGGCAGTTCGGGCTGAACCATGCCCATGGGGAGCAGGGTCAAGACTGATTTGTATATGAATTTAACCCAGATCTAGGACTGGGGGTGATTTGTTCAGTATTCTGTCCACTATCTTTTCTTTTTGCTGATGGAGAATTTTCACTTCGATTACAGAGACTAAGTTCCATGCAAAATCTCTGACAGAGACGAATTAGGTTGGGACAGCTGAACCACGCTCCATCGTGTCTAGCGAGGCGATACACTATCATTTATTTGTGCCTAGTTCTTTTTGGTGCTAGTTTTCCTTACATCTTTAAAAATTCATATCTTCAGTTCCCCTTATTGGATGTTTTTCATTTTGTTTATTAAATGCCATTCTACTGCTCTAAATTGGTGTAGGATTACTTTGGTACTAATAAATGCTTTACTCATTTTCTTTAAACTATGTCTGTCTGCTCTGTGCCGTAGCTACCAGGTGTGGAAAGCAGGTTTAAATTACTTAAATCTTTGACTGGACCAGACAGGTTAATGACTTTACTATTTCTGGGGAACTTCCAACCACCTCATTAAAAATGTATTTTCTTACACTGGAAGACAACCCATCAACAAAAGACGGGCCTCACTTCACTGAATTTTCTCAGAACGGTTATACAGTTTTAGATTTAACAGCATGTCATAAGCGAATGTGGTGTAGATGTGCTTTGATATAAAATTATGAAAGGGAGGGAGACATCTTATTTATTCAATAGATAAAAATGTATGCTACTCTGCCTGTGACAAAGGTTATCCTTGACAGATTGGAATCAAGCTTAGTCCAATAAGGCATGTTCTAGATGAGTGGTCTGACCCAACCGACTGCATTTCTTCTGATACAAGCACCTTTGGGTTGCCGATCGAGAAGCATACCTTTTCAATATAACTGAAGTGGACAGAGAGGTCTTATAAGATTAGATTGTAGGCCTGACTTGTGTACCGTGATGAGGGGAGTTCTTCAGATGTACTAAGCGAGAGATTCTTTAATCTTTTATTATGAGTGAAAGCCTAAGAGGTCACCAAGTAAGTTGTGACGTTTGATGATTGGTTCTATGCCATTAGCCACATACAGGAGTAAGGAAATACGTCTAAATTGGGATTCTATTGTGTGGGTTTGCATTTTATTTTCTGAGGAAGGATGCAGTTATGGATAATTTCAGTTTCGAGGGACTATCGCACAGCAAAGGCACTGAGGATTGGCATCACGAGTGGAATCGGTATTGATACATCAAAGATGGACGTGGAGAACGAATGAATGAGTAGGGTAAGCCCAGTGCTCAAGGCTTACAGCTACTAAGACTCTATTAAAGAGCAGAGGCAAAGAGCAACACTTGACCCTTATGAAAGAACATAGTGATATGACGTAGCTCTTAAGAATAGAGTCAAATTGTTCAGTACATAAGGGTAAGGTGAGAAACTGCTTCCCTCCCCCCCACAATGACCCAGTTTTGGAACTAAGAGTAAACAACTGAAGCTTGACCAAGGATTGGCAGTGCTGAATGTCTATGAAAGTGTGGTCTGGACAAAGCAGGGGACTATGAGGTGAATGACCCAGGAGCAGATAGGGGAATGTTTGAAAATGGATCTTTGCTGTACTGGTAGTACTGGAGTTTGGCTCGATGGGAAGTGATGAAAGCTTAACAGGGTTGGCCTTCTACCAGTCAGGAGAGTAAGATTTTGAGACTTCGTACATACAAAATGAACTATTTGGCCAAGACTGACAGAAGTGCTGTAATTTGGCAGAAGGACATTAACTGCTTGGACAGTTCTCCTGTCATCAATGGGTAGAACAAGAAGAGTTCTGTGAAATACTTTGAGATAAAGACAACAGGTGGAAGAGTTTGTTCACCTGGAGCTGGAATGACAGAGTTGATCTCAATGTGGAGTTCACAGGATTAGATATGTCACAAACCGTAGAACGGCATCATATGCCAGACTAGGGAAAGTTAGATTGGCTCAATAGAAGGATCCTAGTTTCATCAGTGTTTAATTTGAGTACATTAGTCCTCATCCAAATCAATAGAGAAAAGAAAATCGCTCCTGAAAAGTAGACAGCAACTTCGTGTTGAGTTCAATAATGAGCTGGGTGTCTGTGTAGCAGAAAGAGAGATATATGAAACAACACAATGTCTAAGCTGATAAAAACTATTAAAAGGAGTGGTACCAATAGAGGATTCTTGTTAAACACAACTGGGGAGAACTTTGAAAGCTGAATAGTACGGAGAACTAGTAACAGCTTGGGAGCAGCTGCAAAAAAACACTTAGCCAAGGCATTGGCTCTCACGCCAACATAAGCTGGTTGATCAGCAGCATGATGGGATCAGAGACCATGTTAAATGCAGCAGAAGGTTCAAGGAGTACAAAGGCAACAGGGCCACCCTTGTTCACGACATATATCAGGAATTGCCACCAAGATGTATTGGAAGGTTGGACTCCAGCTCTGACTGGATCAAGAGGGTTGAGCGGCTCTAGAAAAAGAGAGCGCTATCAAATAATGGAGAATTTAAGAACCTCCGCTACAAAAGGCAAACAGAAAATGGAAGACTAGTTCATTAGTTGGAGTTTGGATTTCTGCAGTGTTTTAAGAATGGCTGATCATGTATTTTGTATTTGTTAGACAGATACATGGTTATGGCTTTGATCAAAAGCTTTATGCTGGGCATGTTATAATGTTTCAGAGGGGAGCCTGATTCAATTGACTTAGGTTTGGAAAAGAGTACAAACAAGCAGGGCAGATTAGATGCATAGGGGGTAGAACCGACCCTGTAACTCCAATGGATAGATTAGGTGACGAAGAGAAGAAAGAGGCTCCAATATTCCCTATCCTAGTACAGACAGTTTCAGAAAGTTCGTCCCAGACTGGTGGGGCCAGACAGTCCATGTCAATTAATTAAAAAAAACTATTTGAGGTATTGTTAGCATTCTCTGTAGGGACTATCGGAAAGCAGATCACATACAACGACCTGTGCACTACCTACACACACCTCTAGCCAAAAACAAAACAAAACACTACAATACCGCTATAAGCACCGCACAAAGTAATAATGCCCGGGCTATTCCTTCTATTCACCTTACTGAAGAAAAGGTCCTTAGCTTCTTCAGCAGGAAAGGATGAAACCTGTACCTACAGACGTAGGCATCTCGTGTACCATGTGCAATAGAGTACTAAGTAAAGGGGGGGGTTAGCTTTTGTTTTAATATATAACCAACACGTAAGATATCACAATGGCAGAACGTACAAACAAAACTCTATTCAAAATGGCAAAACAGCATGGAAGTGCACCTGACTCTGTAACAGACCTTCTGTCTCTTGCGACCTCATTTCATGTGTATTAACAACGATACATAGCCATTAATACCACATGTAATGTGCATATTATAAACTCAATAAAGTTTGTTAAAAAATAAAACAAAGCAGCTCATACCTATTTGTTCGTGGCTTTATAACTTATAAGAGTTGTTGCTTAGACAAGATTAGCCAAAACCACTGAAAACGATCTGCATGCATTTGGATTGAACACAGATTTATTCCCCTAAAAATAAAGTACTTAAGTACTGTATAATTGTTAGGATTGGAACCATGGCCTTCAGAGGACCGATTGTCCGTCCACACCAAAGGTGAGCCAAATGTGCATGGCCACTGTGTAAGCTGCAAACACTTAACAGATGTGAATCATGCCATGTTTTAACAGCAATACACAGGATAGTGCTAGACATACTAAAGATTTAGGGGTCGACGATTGAACTCTTGTATTTATAAATACAATGTAAAGATGCAAATAACAGAAAGTCCAGTAAAGGGGATAACAGAATGAGATGAGACTGACTGAGGAGGATAAACTAGTTCAAAAGATCTCTCCGTCAAGGACAATATCTGGTATCTGAAGTTGTTTTACGTTTAATGCAGAGTTCATCCTCTGTTTGAATGTAAACAGGAAGTATACATCCAACTACACATTAAGTCCGCAGGCAATTGGAAATTAGTGAGAACAGGAGGTTGAGCCCTCCACTGTGGTTAGGCTTGTCATTTGGTCATCTGTAGCCTCTGTTGTCCTTGTCCATACTATTTCCTATGTCATGCCCAAATACTGAAGTTGCCTAGGGCGAGAATGGGCGGGTAGATTTTTAGGTCAGATCTAGAAGATCATCTGGGGAGAATGAAAGGATGTGTTCCAATTCCCCATTCCATCTGCTTCATTAGTCTGAGATACAGCATAGGAGCCACAGATTAGACCATGAGGAGAATTAGAGGCTTCAACTTTGCTCCAGCAAAAACTCCGGTACTCTTTGAGTGTTTAGAGGTAATTGCTAACTGTGGAATACCCCGTGCTTCTGGTACTCAATTTGTGGGATCAATACCTATTGAACTCTCAACTAAGTAGACCTAATTTTACAGAACTAAATTACCATGGCAATTTAATGTTGCCAGGATCATAATGATAGGGGATGTTGGGGATCATGCTGGGAGGAATATGGGATGGCCACCGGGGATAAGAAGGGCAATTGGCTGAAGGACAGAACACATGACACTGATGGACCTTAAAACAATTATCATGGAGAACGGAGTTCAGCTGGAGCATGGGGAGGTAGCACAGCACAAGCATAATTTACTGTGCTCTTAGACTAAACATGCACATTTCTCCACCAAATATCTGCTGCCCACCTTTGACTCCAATGCGATAAGGAAGCCAACTTCAGTTCTCTTGCAGGACACCACTATGAGATGCAGAATATAGATGAATACCAGGGCCACACCCCTTACATCTGCTACAATATATTGAGCCTGACCTGGCAAAAATAGTGCCTAATAAATGAGTATTTAAACTCTAAATGCTGAAAAGTCCAACATATCCTACAATAGCTTTTTATGAAAAAGAAAAATATTTTTTGAAGGCTTGAAAAAGTTCTAGGGAGTGAAACACGCTGGGAAAAAGTGATACTAGCGTGCAAAAAATCATGCAAAAACAAACTAAACATCTGGATTATGGCGGAAAATAACCCAGTATAAAAGCTTGGCAGAAACAGCTTTCCTCAAGGAAACTAAATCTCTAACTAATTGATTTGAATATAAATGATTGAGACTGTGAATGTATTCATAGTTTTTTTTTTTTAAAGTTCAACACTGTTTGACAAAAGAGTAATCAGACTGAAAAAAACAAACTATTGTATATATTTTGGCGATGAAAAAGCCAATTCCAGTTGGTAATCAAGCAAAATCTCTCAATGAGTTCTACACTTATTGCAAATAAATGCTCTAAAGAATACAGTTTGTAAAGGAGGTGCACAAAGCTGGGTGCATCCTACGCACAATTTCCAAGAATGAGCGTTTCTTACAAGAAGTAGAACCACATTTTTGTGCTTCTAAGTTAACCATTAAACATCTCCATTGGGGTTGTATATGCTATATTTTAAATAGAAAGGGCATTTTTCATTATCACTGCACATGCAATACCAATTCAGAGCTTCAGAGATAAGCCAGTCATGGGTTATTCTGCCTTCAGGCTCTCATAGCAGAAATTAGTGTGACTAGGCTCCTAAGGATTGCACTAGGAGTTGGGTATTGCCGGCACTGCTAAAAAGGAGCTTGAAGACGGTTGTACTATTGAGCATATTGAAGTTTCATGACCCAAGAGATCAGCTACAGTCAGAGCCTTTCAACACAGTTACATACTCTTGATGTGTAAAAGTAACCCTGCAACTGTTTGGGAAATCTTAGACAACACCGACGGGTTTATAATGCTAAAAAAAAGCCCTCTCTGGGGTTGCTGTGATAAAGCAAATCTATCGCACTGATATACATCGACAGTGAACAAAAGAAGTGAATCGGTGGGAGCATAGTTGAGCATAATCTGGGTGAAGATCTTAGATGTCTATTTTTAAAACTGGCCTTTGAGACAACTTTTTTTTAATTTAAATCTACGTAATATACTTATATACTGTGGCTTCCGGTATGTTCTTTTGTCATTTACTTTTTCACTCTTTGTTTCCGCCAACCACAGAATACAGAATGGGACAACAGGTCAGTCCACTTCAGCTCACTAAACTCTTGGGTTGTCCTGTGCTGCCTGCATTGACTTGGAATAAAGAATTCATCTTCGACCGGTGCAGAAGCTCTGCCATTTTGTCGAAGGAGACGCAACATATTTTAAGTGATGAGGATGGGAGCATAAGGTAAAGTCAAGAGTAGAAATGTCCCAGATCAAGAGCAAAATCAGGTATAACAATTTGAGAAGTGTTGATTTTCAAGTGGGGTATGGGGTTAGAATCAAGAGATCCCAACAATCGCATCTGCTTTCACAAACCTTCCAGACAAATCTGCTTGTCCGGACTCCTACTTGCACAAATCGTATGTAAAACCAGATACAGCAGTCGAGCCGTCTCCCACATCGCTCCAAAAGAGTGGAATGAGCTGCTGTTACACATTACAACCTCCTACTTACTTCTTGAATTCTGCAAGAAGCTGAAAGCTTGGCTTTTCAAGTAGTCTCACTAGGCCCTACGTATGGTTATGTTGCAGGGATTACATTTAGTTTTCATTTTAGTTTTCCTTTTTACCGTAGCATCTTTTTAAGATGGTGGCTTTGAACATGTTTTTCACTAAACACGAGAAAATGCCACACGCATTTATTTTTGGTCGATAATGTTGTTCTGGAGTTCCATGGACACACATACTAGAACGTGATGTCCCTGCTTAATTATGCGCTCATAGGAAACTACTCTTTTTTCCAGACTAAGTAAAGATGATATTCTGTGTCTCTAGCAGACTGAGATAAGGCAGGTGTTCTATTATTTAAACAGTGTCTGTTTTGAATTCGGTGATAGGCACTTCCATGGAGTTATCATGAATGCTGCAGAGAGCTGTAATTGAGAGGCAGGCCCAATATTCAACCTAATGTGGAAGAGAGCTGCACAGGCATATGTGTGCAAGCTTGCACACTCAGAAGGAGCACAATCGTTAATGCACTGAGGCCTGCTTCCTGACATGTTACATCATGGTACGGCGTTAGATCATTCCAACTGGGTCTGGCAGAAGGGTACTCCTGTCATGCTCTCGGTAGAGTAGGGGTATTAGTGATAGATAGGAGGAACATTAAATATGGTTGAATTGTTTGTGTTTTTTACCATTCTAATAATGCTTATAACTATGATGTGTCTCTTCTGTTCAATAATGACGGGTCAATTTACTTACAAGGATTAAATATTTTCAATAAGCCTTTGAAAATGTATTATTGGCTCATCTCTTTGTGAAACTATGAGCATGCAAAAGTGACAAATCAAAGAGTTAGAATGGTTTCCACAAATTCCTTGGGAATATAAGTAGTAATGTTCGAGGTAGCCACACCACCTATAACTCTGGAGGTTTAGGAGTTGAGATGCGGTACTGTGAGCTAGCCAAACCAACAATTACTGATGATAGAAGAAGACTCAGTCTTTGTATTATGAAGCTTTACTGACCTAATACAGTCCCACTAAATTCATAGAATACCATCCTGGCTGACAGTGTGCTCTACAAATCTGCATACCATAACTTAACAGATCACCAGGTCTAAAAATACTTCTTCAAAATTGCACCCAAGAAAGTTTATTGTCCAAGTCTCTAAATATGTTGCCAGGGTGGAGAATGGGAAATGATGGAGTAAGAAGAGTGTTACAATGGTTCTGAAGGATGGCAGAGTTCAGACTTGAGACACAAAGGGTCCCGGACTTGAGACATGGAGGTGTGAGGAGTTTACTTTTAGAGAATGTATGAGTGGTTCCTTGGAAATAAGCATGTCTGGAGTACCTGCCGCTAGAGAAAGTTAACCAGACACTCACACAGAGGTAAATACCAATGACACCGCCTTGAATAATATATCTCAGATGATTTCTCATCACTCGGAGGATATTCCTCCCGAAATGCTTCAAATTATTACAAAAGGCAAGATGAATGACACTGGTCTTGAAGTTCACATTTACAGATCCAAGAGAAAGCATTGCAAACCGAAACATCTGGATGATTTTGTGTTATAACCAGATGATAGATCTGGTATCTTTGGTGTGGTTTCCCTGGTCTTTTTGCCTCTGCCTCCTGTATTTTTGCTGTGTGCTGGATTTCGTTTTTGCTGGGCTACATGCTTTGGGTACTTTGCCACTGCTGATCGGTGATAAAGTGCAAGTGCTCCCCATGTATATGGTGAATAGGGATTTGTGTTTCCATGATTGGCTTGTTTGACTCACTACTAAGTCCCTAGTACAGTGCACTGTGTGCGCCCAGTTCCACTAAATCAAATGCTGCTAGAGGGTCTGCAAAAACAAGAGAGTTGATGGACACTGATTGTGCCACCCACACAAGCAGCCTTTCAAATGGTTCTCAGACCTGCCTCTGCAGGGTCTGCGTGTAGTTTTACACTGCCATGTCAACCTGGCAAGTGCACCCACTAACCTTTTATTACATACAAGTCACCCCTAAGGTAGGCCCAAGGTACCCCTGTGGGCACGGTGCAGTGTATATGAGAGGTAGGACTTGTACTGATGTGTGTGTCATGTCCTGATAGTGAAATACAGTGTATTGCGTTTTTCACTATTGAAAGGCTATCTATCCCATAGGATAGAGTGGGAGTTTATTTATAACATCTTATAAGTAAAAATTCCCATTGGGACAAGATAGAAAGATGGAGTTTAGAATGCCTAAACTTAAGAGTATAAAAATGCATCTTTTAGTAAATATGATTTTTATATTGTGTGTTTGAAAATCCCACTTTTAGAAATTTAGTATTTTCTTGCTTAGCCATCCAGTGTGCCTCTGCTGGTTTGTGGATTGACTGTCTGGCTTTGGAGTGACAGGGGCTGGGGTTGAGCATTCACTGTAGACAGCCACCGGGAGCTTGAGGTGTGTCTGCCTTTCCTGGATGAGTCAGGGCTGGGACGAATAGACCTGGGCTGCATTTAGAGTAGCGGGAGGAGATTTCCTTGCAACTGAATGGGCCTGGTCTGCCTTACACAATGCAGTCTCTACCTCCTGCTGAGCCAGTGAGGACATAATTGGTTTGGATTGAGAAAAGAGCCTCTCTGCCACAAGGGAACAAAGGAAAATGCTGTATAACTATTGGGACCCAGACCCCAGAACTTTAGAATACTTCTAGACTCAAGAGGAATATTTGCCAAGGAGAAGAGCTGTGTGCTGTCTGGGGTTGGCCTGAAGTGGATGTTCCTCCCAAGGAGAGGACACAGACTGAACTTTGCTGTGTATCCTGCTTGAAGAATATCACCAAGGGCTTGGTGTAGAGCTTGCCTCCTGTTCTGAAGTCTCTGGGACACAAACGCTTCATTTCCTCTGTCTTCCTGCATCTGGAACTGCCGTTTCAGCTGCCACAGAGGGAAATTGCCACACCAATGCCGGGGAGTGATGCCAGGACCTGCAATGAAGGCGGTGGGCAGTTCGTGAAGTGCATTACGCACGCCCAAATTGCACCGCAACCCTGATGCCTGCCATCACCGCCCCATCCCGACTCAAATTTCTTCACCAAGGCCGCTGCCCGCACCGGAGCCCAGGGCACCACCTGTGATGCTCATAACGCACCTCCTTGACTCGCAACGCAGCACTGACCTCATCGACGCCGGTACCTCCTCATCGTGAGCCGGTACTGGACTTGGGTGACTTCCTGAATCCATCGACACCACGCTGTCGCAAGGAACTGCCACAACAGTGACATCACCTCCCAGGCAACAGTAAGAAATCAACACCTCACCTCCCCTGCATCGCATTAAGGAACCAAGGTCTCATCTTCCCTGGGGTCGTAAGGAACCAACGCATCACCTCGCCTGTGGTCATAAGGAACCGACGCCACCCGGCGCCAACGAAGCATCACCTCACCGACGCTGTGCTCCGTCTTTACTTTCATCCTTTGCTAAGGTACTGCACTTTGGGGGTCTGTGTAACTCCACGCCCGACGCCGCACACCTCGTGGTCGGCGCCGTACTTTGGATTATCATCTGTCACGACGTCGCAATAGTTCCAGGTGGAGTTATTTGTTGCTACAGGCTGTAATTGTGTGAATAAACTATTTTTGAGGATATCTTGGTATATGTATTGTGGATTTTTGTCGTTTTAGTCTTTTTGGTTTAGGTATAGATAATTTATTTTTCTAAACTGATATGGTGTCCATTTATAGTGTTTTCACTGTATTACTGTATGTGTGCACAAATGCTTCACACACTGCCTCTGACATAGGCCTGTCTTTGATTGTGCCAAGCTACCAAGGAGGTGAGCAGGGGTTGTTTAAGGGCGTAACTCCCTTACCCTGAGCAGAAGCAAGTGTCCCTACTTGGACAAAGGTGCAAACCATTGCCAACTAGACCCCCATTTCTAACACCAGAACATTTTTTTTTTTTAGATTGATATTGGTCTTTTCAGTAATCATAAATTAAACTGTAATTTTACTGGTAGGTTATCATTTGAGTGCAGTTTATGTTTAATTTACTTAGGTTGTTGGGATGAGGGAAGGGTGAAATGTGTGTTATGGGCTTTGAGCTTTAAATTTCAGAATGTTTGTTTTATTTGTTCTGACATTTCTCAGTTAGATTTGAAGGCAGAGTCAATTACTGAACTTAACTTGGAGCGCTCACTGAGAAACGTCGTTGTCTGCTATTTATATGGTATACAAAATTATTCTTCAATTGGTCCAGAATCTCCAAGTGAACGCAACAAAGTCAGCATCCGCCGCACAGTAGCGTTGGCAATTCGGCGTGTCCCGCAGCCCATACCGAAATAGTCGGGCAGGAGTGTAATATACTCTGTTAATGTATTTAAAGTGCATTAGTCTGGGCCTGCTGTTTACAGATACTATTTGTGTTACAGCTCAACAATATTGACATTGCTTGTCACTTATAGTTGGCCCTAAATTATTTTGCCATGCAAGTCAGACCTAAGATGTTCCATATGTGCAAGCTTTCTCGTGCATGCGCATAGAGTCTAGTCACCATGTGGCTTGGGGAGGATATTTGAATCAGAGTCCTAAGTGCCAGCATTTCTGGAGGTTCTAGGATATCCTCCCAAAGCAGGTCTGAGTGCGTGACAGGCTCTGTAGAAGTGAAATTGCGGTAGGGTTGTGGGGTTAGCCAGTCGCTGTGTTCGACTTCCTCCTAATCTAACATAGTGCCATCCTCAAAACAAGTTCTCCTAACATTTATCCCTAGGGCTTGTAATGTTAAAGTTCTCGGTGGAGACATCACATTTCAATTAAGTTCTATACAGAGGACATGTAGCCATAAGTTAACTCCAAAGAAGAAGCAGGATTTGTTATGGCTCATTGCTTACCTTTTGACTTTTACTGTCACTCATATGCTTTCTTCTTAGTTGATGGCATGCCTTTCTTTTCTTGAGTTTTTACCTCCCCGGGACAGTAGCCTTCATACAATCCTTTTGAATGCATGACTGGTGTTCTTCTACTGTTCACATTCAGGGAATTATTTTGTTCTTTTGCGCCAGCTCTCCATGAGCGTTCTACTTTCCCTGAAACACTCAACTCCTTTGTGCACTCGTTGTTGCTTCCTCATCTATCCCGCCATGTTCGCTTTTGCTATCCCCATGCTGTCATTTAAAAAAAAAAAACTTTTTTTTTCCTTCCACAGGCCCAGCGCTACTGTTGTTTCTTAGCCCCGCTGTTCGACCTTTTTGCCTCCATGTTTTGCTAAATCTTTTGTTGGCCTTAGGACTCTTCAGCCCTTTACCTCTGCTGATCAGTGCTAAAGTGCATGTGTTTCTTCTATAAACATGCGTGTAATTGATCTATACCTGATTGACATATTTAATGTACTTGTAAGCCCCTTGTAAGGTGATATACACTATAACTAGGGCCTGTAAATTATTATTATTATTTTTTTTGTTAACATTTTTTTATTTGGAGAGAGTATACAGAATAAAAAAATGTGTTCACGAATATTTGTTTCAGGTGTTTCAAATAATTTCAACATTTTATATATATATATATATATATATATATATATATATATATATATATATATATATATATATATACATATACACAATACAGAGAATCTACACAATAGACAAAAAACCATTAAAAAAAATATATGAGATACGGGGAAAACAAAAGAATCCTAACCGATTCTAGGATTCTCCAGCCTAATCAAACGCACTTTTTCCCTGCATTTTGATTGTAAGCCATTTACTCATTGGAGCACAGATTTTCCTGCCTCTCCTGCTAGCGCGCCTGCTTTTACAATTATACAATGACCTTTCAAAATTATATATGGCCAACAGATGACCCAGCCAGGCATAGCACGTAAGTGGATCAACATCCTTCCATAGTGTAGCGATAAGTAGCCGGGCCACTGCTACTGAAATAAAAACAAACGTATTCTTTCGAGCATCGTATTGAGCCTTTTCATCATATCCTAACAGCATCAATTGTAGGGGTTATGTCAATGATACTCCCTAGTGGTGTTGAAAGAAACTCCTCCATTCCCTCTTTTAAAGGTCCTAATTTCTCACACCCGTAAAACATATGAATTGTATCCGCTGGTCCTTGATCACAGAAGACATTTGTCATCCTCTCTTTTTCCCCCCAATGGCAGAGCTTTGCAGGAGTAAAATAGAGATAAAAAATTGTATAATAGTGTTAGGCTTTTAGGTTAGCTGAAAGAAATGTCCCTTTACCTAATGCGACTGACTGGCAAAGATCAGCATCAGGATCAGGATCTCCCAATTTATTAGCCCACCTGGTTTCTACTGCTTTCAGATCATCTGGGAGTGTGTCTATTAATATTTTATATATGTGTTTAATTCTTATCTGGGAGGGAGATGTAGCCTCCATTAAAGGAATTCTATTTGTGGAGATCTTTTTCCTGTCTGATTTAAAAAACTGGTTATATTTAAAATACGTCCCAGTCATTATACATATTTGCTGCAGTTCAATACACTGAAAAAAACACTGATCATTTGAAAATAGGTCCCCAATCTTAGAAATCCCATATTCCTCCCATTGCCTACCCAAGTTGTCATAAACATTGATGTGGGAAATAGTTACACACCCTTGTGGTGATCCTCCCTGTTATATTTCTGAATTTGCATGAGTCCTACCATTTTGCTCCAGATTATCCAGATTGCTATTACCACCTTAAACCTTATAGTAACTAGCCTCTACTTGTCGGAGGAGTACTCCCCGCGCAGCCTTACCTATGGCCGGCTCGTATATTGAGGGAATGCTCATATTTGCCTCGTGGTGCCTCTATCTGTCATATATCCGTTTCCTGATGAGGTCACAAAGGTCATCTGTTGCAAGAAGGTGGCAAAGTAATAGAATCAAAGATTTGGGGCTGACCATCCATCTCGGTCTTGAGGCAATTGTAAAAATTTAAGGGAACATCTAATTTTCGGGTATCTCCAGACGAAATTGCTAAAAATACCATCTAATTTCTTTAAAAATAGATCTTCAATTTGTAGCGGGATCAATCTTAACATATATAAAATCTTAGGAAAGATGACCACTTTGAGTACTTTACATCTTCCTATAAGTGAGAGATGGAGTCTATCTATAAATCGTAGATCCGTGCTGATCTTGTTCATCATGGGCAGCATGTTTATTTTCCAGCCAGAATCTACATTACTACTGATCTTCATCCCAAGATAGACTACCTCATCCTGGCTTCGAGGATCATTACAGGGAGTTATAGAATAGCATATAACCTGCGTTTTCCCAGTGTTCAATAAATAGCTGGATTTGCGGCCGTATTCACTTGCCAGTTTCTGAAATAGAATAATTGCCTTTTCTTTATCAGTGGTCACTACAGCCAGGTCGTCGGCATAAGCCATTATCTTAGATTCATAACCATTACCGCAGACTGGTGTAATTGTCTGGTCTTGAAGAATTTGTTGAATAAAAATATCGATATATAGAGCAAATAGAATGGGAGAGCAGGGACAGCCCTGTCTTGTTCCCCTAGCGACATCGATACGGCTCACCTCTTCAACCATTATATGTAGTCTCGCATACGGTCTATGGTACATTGCTCGTATAGCTGTTATGAAACCCGGCCCAAACCCTCTCTGTACCATAGTAGCCCAAAGATATTGCCGAGACTCGATCAAATGCCTTCTCTGCGTCTTGGAGGATCATAGCCATCTTTTCTCTTGTTACCTCTGTTACATCAAATGTAAATGTAAATGTAAATGTCAAGGTATTTGTAGAGCGCACTGCCACCAAGCGGTTTCCTGGCGCTATTACTCATACCGCTGTGGAACCCTTCCTGGATTTCCCTGTGAAGTGTCCACTCCTGGGCACCCCCAGGGTGAAGCCAGGCATCCTAGCACTGTTGGGGCCGGTGTGGAGGTTAAGCAAGCTATTGCCCAGAGTTGCAGCATGGGGCCCATGATTAGAATAGGCACCGAGGCGAGAATTGTCAGGTCCGAGGAAATTGAGCCCAAGACCCGCCGAGGCAGGAATTGAACCCTGGTCCCGGGCCAGAACTCTGCATCAGGGTCTGCCGCTCTAACCATTGAGCCACACTCCTCCAAACAAGGCTATGGCACGTCTGATATGATTTGTTGTGCCTCTTCCCGGTATAAAGCTGTGTTGCCACGGTGAGACTAGATGAGCTATGATCCCCCCCTAATCGAGTCGCAAGGATTTTGGAGTAGAGTTTGGTATCCACGTTCAATGAGCGATATGGACCTATACGATGCTGGGTTGTCAGGGGGCTTCCCCATTTTTTTTTAGAAAGATCACAATATCTCCTCCTTGCCAAGATTCCGGGGGAACCCCATCATATTGTACTCCAAGAAACAGACCTAAAAGTAGAGGAGCTATTTCCTCCTGCATCGCTTTCTAAAATTCCAGAGTCGATGTGAGGCACGATGGCTACTGCTTGAGTCGGTCGCACAGCAGCTCCCTGATCACTGAAGATATCTGATAAGTCAAAGGATAACATGACGTGACATATTACACTGTTTTGAGCCTGAGTGAGGAGATTATGAACAAAAAAATATATATAACAAAAAGGAAAGCAAAGACTGAATGAAAATTGTCTCTCCATACTTACAGCTCTGCACTGGTTGTATCAGGCGTCGGGTCGTCGTCTGCCGCGCAGAGCTCATAAAGGCACTGTTCTGCTTCTGGTCAGCATTGACACGTAGCGAGGAGCAAGGAGTCTGCCAAGGGTGCTTGGAGCACCACCAGCCGTATTCCCGGGAAACAATGGTCCCGGGAGGAGGAGGAGCGAAGGGGAAGACGCGTTCCGCTGCGGTTGCTGGTTCCTCTCCGAAGTCCGTGGCATCGTCGGACCATCGTGGAATCACGGAGCAGGGAAGCCAGGCGAAACCCGGAAGTGCAAAGAAACAGCCTGTAAAGGAGCTCCGCAACCCGGACGGAGAAGGCGGATGAAAGGAAAAGCAAAGGCGGGGCTCCGCCTCAGCCACACGTGGGAGAGCTTTCCGTACAGGGTGCCTGACTCCGGACCACGGGGTACACAGTTTGAGCCCCGGCGCCAAGTCAGCCCAGCACCATGTGACTCTGGGCAATAGCTCGCTTAATCTACCCGAGGGCCCCCAGCGCCGCGAAACCACTTCGGAGGTAGCTGTGCGCTTTACAAATTCAAGGTTATAGAGCTGCACCAGGAGCAAAGCATGCCGCAGTACAGCAATCACAGCCGCAAGGAGAAGTTGGTGCAGGTGAGCAGAGTAAAGGGGCAGTGATGCGGCAGGGGTGGACGATGCCACAACGGCCTGTAGCGGACCCTAGACTGCACCTGTAATTGGCAAGGAAACAATTGGCCCCTGTTTGCAACATGTGTTGAGGGATGATTGTGGGAGCATGACAGATGGGTCTGGGAGACCTCAACTGAAGGAAATAATGTCACAAACCACCCTGCTAAATCCCCAACAGGGAAATACCCTGATTAAAAACCAAGCTGCCTCCTCCAATCATAGTGAGCAAGATGTGGAAGGCAATGATTGCTTATTCTCCCTCTCAGGCGGGGTCTGGTCGGGGTCAGGTACAGGGTCATACTCACTAGGTGACTCGAGTGAGGAGGCTTCAGACATTGACAAGAGACCCTACGGTTACAATGCACAAAGCAGCAAGAAAAACAAGCCACCCTAACCTGCATTAAAAAAATCTAAAACGGTAACACTCAGGGGTTAAACTACTTTGTAGTCTTGCAACATCATCACCCCAGGGCGATAGTACATCCCCCTCAACATCTCCAACCCTAGACACTGTTCTGCAATGTATATTCTCCCATCGTGAGGAGAATCGCCAGTATAGTAGGCGATCACAGACAGTCATGCGGAAGATTCAGGGGGCTGTTAGGAAAGTGGCAAAGTTGTGTACTATAATCAATGAGCGCCTGACAACTCTTGAAACTAGAACTGAAATTCTGGAGAACGACCTGGCAGACACACGAACAAGTACTATCGCACATGATGCGCAATTAATTAACTGACATACAATGGAAGTTAGAGAACCAAGAAAATTGGCAATGCCAAAATATTCAGCCGGTACTAGGTGTACCGGAGGGAAAGGAAGGATCAGATGTCCAGTTATACATGGTTGATATGCTATCCAAGGCATTCCCGGACTTGGTCGGATGGAACTGGGCACACCAGGTCCCATTCATCCTTAAACAACCATTGAGATCGGACGCAAAATCCCATGCTATTTTGGTTTATTTTGGCAACTTCCTTTTACGTCAATCTATTTATTAAAAGGCCAGGCCAACAAAGCGTAGCGGGGGGTGGGGGGGGGGAGGACTATGACTATTTTTTCTACTTTCAACCGGACTTCTGCCATTACACGGTAGAGCGACGATGGCGTTTATACCAGATGATTAAACCTGTTCAAGCCTTGAGGGGGGGGGGGGGGGGGGGGGGGGGAGGTGGAGGGGGTAAGCCTTCCTGTTGTATCCTGCTTGTTTGAAAGTAATCAAGGGTGACCACACTCGATCTTTTACTTCCGAGGTCAAGGCTTAGAGGTATCTGGAGGGCTGGGATCCGAAGCCTTAGATTGATAAATGTAACAGTGGGGGAAACAAAAAAATTGAAGGGGGGGATGGGATGGTTAATGAATCTGCTTGCCCTACATAACGGGATTTCATCTTGTTAAAATTCCCCTTAAGTTAGCATCTATCTTTTGCTCCTTTTCTCTTATCCTCTTCTTTTGTTTGAAATGATTTGAAAAGATTAAAATGATCCTGAAGAGAGGCTGTTCTGCCCAGTGCAGCCTTGAAATAGGATATATTGATAAGGGAGCAGCAACCATTACAACAGGCTGAGGCCAGTCTGGATGCCTTTCAACATGGGATGAGGTGGTGGAGGGTACAGGGTGAGGGTGTAGGGTGGGGAGAACTGGGGGGCAGGAGGAGTAGAGATTTTTAGGGTGTTGGGCACAGGGTGTAGGGAGAGTTAACAATTTGGATAGGGTACAAATCAGGGATTTGAGAGAATGAATAGAACCGATCAAGAAAGAGGGGGAAAGGCGAGAGAATGATCAATGCTGAGAAGATCACATTATGTAAATGGGTAAAATCACTATTTGCTCAATTAATGTTGGGGGCCTGGATGACAAAATAAAACGTATTCGGGTTGCAGAAGCTCTAAGAGCCCAAAAAGCTGATATAATATGTCAACAAGAAACGCATATTCCCTGAGGCAAGCGGGACACTCTTAACTATCAAAGGATATTCCATCGTAGCATGCTCCCCTCAAACCTAGACTATAAGAGGGGTATCGATTCATGTGAGGAATAGTACTAGCCCAGCCAAACGTGTTTTGTAGGATAAATGGGGGAGAAAGGCTATTGCACTACTACTATTGTAGGTAAGGCCAGGAAACAAGAGAAAGAAGAAATTAATGCTTTGATCGAAGGCTTGGGGGAATTAGAAAAACAACATATCAACGCTATTTGCCAAAAGCAGGAGGCTATGGAGGTATCATTACAGCAGGAAATAGCGGTAGCAAAGGCTAAAATTAATAGCTATTGCAGCAGGAAGGGGGTGGCAGCCTTTCAAGCATATAAAAACTAGAACTAAGCAGAAAGGTGCTAGGAATCATATAAATGAAGTTAAAGGACAGGGTGGCGTACCCCTTACAGACATAAAGGACATCAAGGTATTTGAAAGGTTTTATCAAGATCTATACCAGCAAGATAATCTTGATCCTATTTACTCAACGAAAATGAAATAGCGTGGGGGAATCAACCTAAGGTAGGCGAAGAAATTAGGCAGGAGTTGGAAAAAGAGATCACAATAGAATAAGTTTTACTAGCCTTACAGTTAAAGGCCCTAGAAAATGCAGCTGGTCCAGATAAAATTCCTCTAGGCCTGTAAATTAAATGCTACTATTGGGTCTGCAGCCCTGATTCTGCCACCCTGAGAAGTAGACTTTCAAACTTGTCCCAGGACTACCACTGTGGCACCATTTGTGCAGTTCAATGCCACTCCGACTTGGCCTTTAAAACTACTTGCCAGGCCTTAAACTCCCCTTTTATTACATAAAAGACACCCTTAGGGTAGGCCCTAAGTAACCCTAAGGGCAGTGCTATGTACGTAAAAGGTAGGACTTTTGCTTTTATATTTTGCATGTCTTGGTAGTGACAAACGCCCATTTTGTTTTTTCACTAAAGTGAGTCCTGCTCCTCTCATAGGTTAGCATTGGGAATTCCTTTATACACTTTTAAGCTGCAATTCCTGTACAGAGAGGATTAGCTTTTTCATGTTTCATTTCTTTGGAATTGTAATGATAAGTCCACCTCACCAATGAAGTTGGATTTAACATTAGTGTTTAAAAAAGCCTCTTTCAGAAAGTGGCCGTTTCTTTGCACTTACTGCTGTGTGCCTGGTACCCTGGCTCCAATACACATTTGGGATGGGTGGCAGCTTCTACATTTTGCATTCCCTCTAAACAGCCACACCACAAGAAGGATTGATGTGTATTGAGTACTCATCCAAATAAATCTGCATTCAAATGGCTTTGCCTTTCCCAGGATGGAAGGGAGGGGCTAACACTTCACTTGAATAGGAGGTGTCCTGCTCCCACAGAGAAATGATTATGCCACACAGATTGGCTGGCAGATGGGACTGGGTTGAAAGGGATACTTGTGCACTTCAGAGGGTACTTTGAGGGCACCCCCACATCAAAGGCACTTTTGAGTGTAAGTACTAGGTCTCCGACGCCTAAAATCAGACACTAGTGGACTTGTAACTAAAGCTCTGCCAGAAGAAATGCTTTGCTTCTTTTAACTCAACTGGGTTGCTGATCTCGAAGGCCTGCTTTTCTGTTTTGTGCCCTGCTGCCTACTGCTCTCAGACTGTTGAAATAGAGCTGGACTCTGCCTTCACTCCAGATCTACCAGGGCTTGTTGGCTTGCCTCCTGTTTGCTTGAGACTCAGGGATATCAAAATCTCTACCCCTGTTCCTGGCTCACTGGAAGTGGCCCAGATCCTAGGAACACGGATTTTGATGCATCTCCTGTCTGTGTGGAACAGAACAGGCGCATCAATCGGGTTGCGGAAGTAAAATCGGTGCACCGCCTTAGAATCAATGCTTTGCTTCCAGATACCGATACATCGGGCAGCGTATCGCCGCTGCTGCAGCTTGGTGAGATCGAAACATCTCCTCATTTGCGTGGCAGAATCCAGCGCAACGCTCGACCCCTCTTGACTCAGACACCCGTCTTCGGAACAGACAAATCGCCTTCATTATGTGAGAAAATAGATGCATCTCGCAGTCTGTGACCAGGAAAAAGTACTTTATTCACCGGGCCCTGCGTGGGTCCTGTAGCCAGCCTGCGCTTCCACAAGGCCGGCCCGAACGAACTTGGATTTTGTCCGGGTCCAGCATGACCTAAGGTAAGCTTTCTAGCGCTAATTGCTTCTAATCACTTTACTGCATTTATTCCTTTAAAATTCAATATCTCAACTTCTATACATTGTATGTTTGTAGTTTGGGTCTGTTTTGTTCAGAATATATTCTTTTTTTTCTAAACCTGTATGGATTCTTTTTATGGTGTAGTGTGTTTTGCACAAATACATTACACATTGCCTCCTTAGATTAGCCTGACTTCTCTGTGCCAAGCTAACAGAGGGTGAGCACTGGTTAACTTTTAGTGTGTATCTAGCTCACCCGGACTAGGATTGTGACTACTGCTTGGACAGGGTGCATAGCTTTGCCAACCAGAAACCCAATTTCTAACCACCACCCACTCCTTGTTGCTTCTGCCCAACTACTCACCTTCCCTCAGAGAAGTAGCTGTCATTTATTCCACAGTGTAAAAAGCTCTTTTGCGCAACTACAATTTCTTTTTTTTGTTACTTAACTGATCCAAATAAGATACTCAATCATGGATCAGTAATTACATTAAAAAAAATTGCACCTGTATAGTGAGCATGCTCTTGCATTCATTATCACACGTGTGCACATTCATCATCACACATGCGCATGCCCATTGAATGACACAGCTGCCAGAAGTGGGCGTGTCATAACACCTATTTGTTGCATCATTTTTTTTTCCTTTTTCGGCCGATGCAACATGGCACTGGCAAGGATAATTTGTCAAAAAGTTGGGAACCTATTGGCTTTGTCGGTGCTGGTTTTTAACAGTCACCTCGTCTAACAGCTATTGATTTTTTTAAATAGACGGAATAGGTGGTGTCAAGGCTTCAGGAAGGCTCAGAATGGTGAAGAAGAGAGTTAGTAAGAAGAGAAGAAACTAACCTTATAAGGCAAAATTTACATGAATTCTATGTTAATGATAATAGTGGACCAATTACTGTATGTCACATTGAAGGTGGTGTTAAATATCACGATTTGCTGTGGAGCTGATCAAAATGGCACTTCTGTTACAACCTCTGATATGCAGGGAAAGAAAAAGTGGAGATTACAAAGACTTACAAGATCAATGAGGATCCATGAAGTAGAGCTCCCGTCTTTCATCTTACAAAAACACTGATAGATACAGAATCAATACCACAGAGGTGTAGAGGGATTAAAAGTAGTCTCTGAAGCAAGACAGTTAGCGTCAAGGAGTGTAACAATATTCTTGCTGTTTTAAAAGGATGAGGGCAGACAATCCTCCCTAACTGAGACATCAGTATAAAGAGTAAGTTACTTAACTTCTGTAACGCTCTTTCTGGTGGTTACTCTATCTGACCACAGAATCCTCACCTTTAGAGGATCCCCATAGCTTGTGTGTGCCGGTAGGTGGCGTTGTGCAGCCCCAAATCGACTCTGCTGGAATCTCATATAGGAACCACCCAAGTGTGCTGACATCTGTTTCTTTCTGAACACCATTAGTGCCCTTAGTTACGGAGATTAAAAACCAATTGCTCATGCCAGTGTGAAGGTCTCTATACTGAGACATTTTTAGTTGGAAAGGAGTCCATTCTACAGAACCACCGGTGGAAGTGAGATGAACAATCTGCAGTTAGAAAGAGTTTCCTCCAGAAAGAGCATTACCAAAGGTAAGTAACTTGTTCTTCTGATGGCTACTTCTAATAGTAGATTCCTCACCTTAAGAATAGATATCAAAGCAGTATCTCCTGTGGTGGTGTTGGTCCTTTGAAAGGGCTCAGACTAAAAACTCCTACAATAGCAAATGGACTAAATGCCCTTCTCGTTGGATTGGCTGTAAAGGCAGTAGTTTTTTGGGGTACGTGTGCAATGATGCCCACATTGCAAGTTGGCAAATATGTAGGACAGGCACTCCGTGTGCCAGTGCAGTAGTAGCAGACTTGGCTCTGGTGGAGTGAGCCCTAAATCCCTCATCGGGTGTATTTTGGACAAGGCATAGCAGATCTTGATGCAGATGACTATCAACCTGGAAAGTGTCTTGTTCTGCAATGCCTTGCCTTTCTTTGATCCAGATAACTCCACAAAGAGCTTATTGTCCACTCAATGGCTTTGGAGTAATCATTGAAAAAGCTTAGTGCTCTTTTGGGGTCCAAACGATGGAGTCTCTCGTCCTCTTGTGAGGGGTGAGGCAGAGCAAAGAACATTAGGAGCGTGGTGGACTGGTCAGTGTCAAATGGAGTAACAACCTTCAGTAAAAAGGCTGCTCTTTTCTTTGGCACCAATTTTTTTCCTGAAAGAAGGCGGCGTAGGAAAACTGTACTGAAAGAGATTGAAGCTCACTCGCACAATGAGCTAAAGGGATTGTAATGAGGAAACTGCCTTTAGGGAAAGGTGATAAAGGATTCAACTGTCTTACAGTTTAACAGGATGCACATAAGGAAAGTAAGGACCCGATTAAGGTCCACTGAGGTATCACAAAGCGCTGTTGGGGAAAAATGTGGAGCAAATGTTGAAGGACATATTTCACAATAGGTGATTTGAACAAAGATGGCAGGTCTGGTAGCCGCAAAAGGCTGAAAGTGCAGACAGGTAACCCTTAAATAGTGCCCACTGCAAGTCCTTGCTGGGCCAAAGACAAACTGTAATGCTTCCAATGTTTTGGCCTGCAACTGTTCCATTTTACGGCTGCCACACCAAACAAACATGTCCCACCATCCGGCATCAACACATTTTTGAGGAAGGTCTCCTGCCCACCAAGATGATATCCACTAACTCAGAAGATAGATCGAATGAAGTCAACTGATTAGATTGTGCAGATCTTGCCTTGCTGCTGCGGCAGATCCTCCTCATGTGGCAGACTGTTCAGAGGACAGATGCTCATGCTTAGAGGTTCTGAGGAACACACTCCTTCCGGAGTCACTAGGATGATTTGGACCCAGTTGTTCCTGAACTTCAGAATTCAGGGTGGGAGAAGTGGTGGCAGAAAGGCAGAAAGGAGTCTGTGCTCCTTTTTAAAAGCAACCTGTCATCGAGAGAAAGCCTTCTTGGGAATTCCAATGTGCAAAAGTATTGACACTTAGAATTCTCAGCAGTGGCAATGAGATTGAGCCAGGGTTCTCCTCATAGCTGAAAGATGCCCTACGCCATCTCCTCTGGCATATTGAGATCCCCGCCGTACTATCTGGGAGATCCTCTGAGAATCCAGACAGTTCCCGAGATACAGATCCTCCTTGCACAGAGCTCAGGATCCCAACCCGCGCTTCTTGTTGCTATACCATATGGCGGTGGTGTTGTCCGTGAGGACCTGAACCAGCCTCCCCTTCCTGGACAGTTGGAAAACTTCCAACACCATGCGAATGACCCACAACCCCAGCAAGTTGATGTGGAGCGAGGTCTCCATCGGAGATCAGAGTCCTCTGATCTCCACCTCTCCCAGATGACCATTCCAAACCCACCAGTAACGCATCAGTCACCACCATCAGCTCTAAGTGAGGTACAAAGAATGGTCTGCTGCTGGTCCAACTGTGGTTGAGTAGCCACCGCTGCAAATCTTTTGAATGGAGTGTGACAGGTTCCTCTGGTGCTGAGCCCACTGAGACTTTAGATCTCACTGCAAAGCCTGCATGTCCTATCTAGCATGGTCGACAAGCAGGATACAGGAGGCCAGACGAAGAAGCCACCTCAGTCATTCTCACTGAGTTGGAGGACAGAGGCTGAAACATCAGGATCATAGCCCAAATACCTGGGACTCATTGACCTGGAAAGAAGGCCTGGAAGCGCACAGTAAATAGGATGGCTCTGATGAAAGGGAGCCTCTGTGGAGGAGTCAAGTGTGACATTAGCAGGTTGACCGTGAGCCCAACGATGTTAGTTCTTCATCATCTAGAGGTGGTCCATGACTAACTTCAGTGAGCCCGCCTTCAACAGCCAGTTGTCAAGGTACAGGAAGACTGGTCCCCCTGACCTCTGAAGGTGCACTACAAACACTGTAATCACTTCTACCAACAATTGAGGGGCACTGGTGAGGTCGAAAAGGAGCATGGCAAACTGAAAATGCTACTGGCCCATCTTGTACCACTGGCACAGATGCCGGTTCTGGTGGCTTAATGGATTAATGCACCCACTGTAGAGGCCTGTGTTCAATCTCATGGTCACAGGTGCAAATCCTGGCAGGTCCACTCAGCCTTTTATCCTTTGAGTTGGGTAACAATAAACAGCTGTTATTCAGCACAAGATAGCCTTCTGGATGGACGTGCACTTTACAAATACATGTTATGTTATGGTAGCTTCTGTGGGTCTGCACTACAGTGATCTGGAAATAGCCATCGCGTAGGTCCAACATCACCATTCAGTCTCCAGGAACCAGGGCAGATAGAATCTGGGCCAGCATGAGCATCGTGAATATGTCCTTCTGGAGGAAGAAATTAAGTGGTTGAATGTCTACAATGGAACAGAAGCCCTTGCCCTTTTGAGGCACAAGGAAATATCAGGAGTAGCACCTAGTTCAGATCTCAGACAACAGTACCCTCTCACTATGGCTCCTTTGTCCAAAAGAGCCGCTTGAAAGTACTGCAGTAAAATAGACAAATGGTCCTTTGAAACTTACTCCGATGAGAGTGGGATATGCAAAGGGACAAAAGGAATGACAGGGAATAGCCCCACTGTACTAGCTGCAGGACCCACCAGTTGGATCTAATAGTTTGCCACAGGTGGAGAAAATGTCTGATCCTGTACCCCCACATGGGGGTTGTGTGCTGCTAAGGGCAAACTAAAGCGGCTTGGAATCTACTGCTGGAGAAGCCGAGGACTGGTTATTTGCTGTCCCTGCAGGCCCTGGCGCGGTCTCTTGGATCCTTACCCTGACCCGAAAGGAGTGGGGTGCCTGTTTGTGTAGTGGGCCTTGACACTGTCTATAACCAACAGTGATGCCTCAAAAGGGTGAAATTACGGTGGTCCTGTTATGCGGGTGTGGTAAGACAGAGAGCCCACAGTAGCTCTACTTCCTCTAAAGTGCTCAAAGATGAAGTTGGCTTTCTTGCTGAAGACGGGAGATCCATGAAAAGGCACATTGAAAGGGCACATTAATAAGGCTTGACGTGATGATGTAATTGGCTGCACTGTGGCCAATTTGAATTGTCGGCAACACGTTAGCACTAAATTCTTCCAGTACTGCTGTTCAGTTTAAGATTTCAGCAACTGTCATAAAGCATGGGAGACCTGCTTAGCAAGCGCCTGGCATTGACAGAACGAAGACTGAGGATAGCGGTAGAAAACATTCTCTTCCCAATCCTTCAGTACACTTTGACCCTCAGTTCGGAACAGACAGCCAGGAAAGAATTAGGGTTAACCCTGCTGATGGAGGCCTGTACGAGCAGGTTCTCAGGGGTGGGGAGCAGTACAAGAAAAGCAGGTCACAGAGGGGGTCTGTGAGGACGTGCCACCTTTTAGTTAACAGGTGGGCAAGAGCATGATCCAAAAGGTGGATTGTGCCCTGGAGGGCAACTCCTTGTCAAGTGTACTGTTTTGTCATAGGTCAAAAGTTTTGGGTCTGGGGTGTCGGATCTATGGCAGAATTCAGTCAGACGAATTAGAACGGATTCCGGTCCGAATGAGACAACAATAGGAGTGATGTCCTCCTCCAGCGGCTGTTGACAGCATCAACGAAGTAGGAACTGGCATGGATCAGGGTGCCAGGCGTTTAGTTAGGCACATAACTAAACCTGAAGTGGGATCAGGAGGCACAGATGGTGCCGAGGGCAGACCCGCTGGCAGTAACCCGAATGGAGGCCTGCACTGATCTGTGGGGCCTTAAGGCATGCCAGAGGGATGCCCCTTTGAACACCTCAATCTGTAGTGGTGTTGCAGATGAACCCCTAAATTCAAGGGGCATCAGGAACAGCTGCCGGAGAACTTGTCATGGGACCGACCCCAACAGCAGAAAGGAGATGAGTCCTCGACTTTGAGCGAGAACGGGCCTTACATGACTTCCTCCGATGTTTGGAGACATACAGATTGACTCAAGTTGCGGATCTCCCTCAGCTCATCAGGGCACAACCCCTGCACAACTTAGTCACGGCCCGTACCCAGACACCAGAGGTAGACTTTGTCAAGTTCTGCCACAGACATTTGTTTGCAACAGTTCTACAAGGCTTTAACTCTGCAGCTTTAGGAGGGAACATTTTTTCTTGCACACTGGATTAGTCAATTTACAAAAAAGTTAATTGACTGTCAAAAAGACAGAAGGACCCTGCTCCAAATCCATGTACGAAGGCACAGAAAGAATCAAACTGATGTCCGTGCACTTGGGTGACGCCAATGTGCGGTTTCAGCTGTCACTATCAGCGAGGAGCAAAGTTGACCAAAACTACACGACGCCACCCGCAGGATTGACCATATTAAAAAGTTATAACTAGTTGAGGGCAACATCTTTATGAATGTCGATTTACCCACAAATTCCAACTCTCCTAGACGATACTCTACGCTGTACAAAGGCCACGTGCCCTGATGTAAAGAGTAAGCCATTTTACTGTGGAATCGATGCATTTCCAAAATTTGTATGCACACGTTTCTGTCATCGGAACAGCCTTTAATTTGACTGGTGCTCTGAAATACATTCTCATGCAAGGTAGGCATATATTTAGTGGCTCTAGGCAAGAGTACCCCTAGTACCCTCATACAATAGCTTTACGATTTTTTATGAAAAAAAACATACAATTGTTATTATATTCATTATTCACAAGCATTACATAACAGGTCTTACCTGAATAGGAGAAAAAATCCATAAATTTCAAGGACCATGCCTACTAAAGGCCAGCCAATTAGAACTACACATACGCCACCAAGAAAGAAGCCGGTTGCTTTCATTTTGTGTTTCTGGAAGAAAAATCTATATGTTCTTTCTAAACCGATCACAAATGCCAAGCCAGCCACAAACAAAACCTGGAAAGAGAAAAAGATGTTCTCTCAACAATTTAAATATAAAGCATTTAAACAAATCCTAATCACATCAAGTAGTGGTAAAAATATAAATGTAAATGTGTAGCAGTGAAAAAACATATTCGTCTAAATAAAATGATTTCACCAACAATAACTATACGATGAATAGGAGCTTCATATAAATTATTTAGAACTCATAGCTGTTTCGTCTGCCATCAAGATCTTATTGCGTTAGAAGGCAAAATGTTGCATTCTTTGGACAGCTAGCCAATATCTCCGCAGTATGCTAAGTTGAAAAGTTGGGCGGTACAAGATCCCGGATGTTAGCGGAAATAGCCAAGGACTTTTGCATTCTTGTCATCAACAACGGATTTTGGTGATAGCACAATGCATTCCCGGTCGATGGAATAACATTCCGGTTTGAAATTCCAAGCACTTGAGGGATAACAACGATTGGAAGCTACACCCTCACGTATTCTGTTTTTTTCAAAAGTGTTTGGGTATGTAAGAAATTGGGTTATTAGTTGAGGGGGCATGTACCCACCTCAAATATTAATCACAATCCTGGTCAGGTCGAATCACATTAGCCGTTAAATAAACCTGACCTGAACCCCCCTGGTAGCTATGGCACAGGGTAGAAAGGCTTAACTTGGAGGGAATGCGAAAAGTATTTATGTAGTACTAAAACAGCAACAAAAGTCGAAATGCAAAACAAAGTCCCAAAAACTAATTCGAACAATGGAGTAAAATGCAATAAACAAAATAACACAAAGTGACAAAAATCCAATAAGGGGAACCACAGAGATGGATTTTGTTAATGTTAAGAAGATATAGTGCCAAGAAGCAGAAAGTGCCAATGATAGTCAGTGGTCACAATAGAAAAGGACCTAGGGGGACCCGTGCTATCAGCATACATTAAACAGGTTCATCCTGATAATAGATTCTACCTTCTGACTTTAGTCTTTTAGGTTCCAATCCACCACAAAGTACATTTCTAAAGCCCCCAGGACCTCAGGGGAGGCCCTTGGAGACTCACAGGGTGGCAGGCAGAGGCCAAAAAGAGGGTCCAGTCTAGTTTCCCCTACTCAAGTAGGCAGTTGAAGGAAAACACCTCTTGTAGCTTGTTGTGTCCCTGCAGCTTCAACAGGTCGTAAGTCTTATGACGCTTGGAGCCCATGTCTCGGTCTACTAGGCTCTTCTCAGGTTTCAGACAGCAGATTTAGTCTTCTTCTGATCTCCCACAGGTCCTATAGTGATCTGAAGTGGGTGCCTGGAGATACCACATTTAAGCCTGCCACAAAATAGCGGGTGGGAATGACCCTTGCGAAAGCCCTAACCATCAGGGTAAAGGTTCCCGTGGCTAAAAAAGAATCACTTTGGGCATTTTCAAGATTGTACAAATCTTGGGCTATGCTAAATTTGGGTTCTGAAGGCTGGCAGTGTGCCAGCGGGCAGTGCACTAGGGTAATCCTAATGTCTTCCCACATCCAACAACAAACTGCAGTTGTGTACAGTACCTGTACAATCAAGAAACTCAGAGATGGACATCTGGTAGTACAAAGCTGAGCATGAAGCAACCAGACAGTGGATACACAATTTGTTTTTGCATTCTGTTTTTCTCCTTTGAAGTGCAACCCCAATGTCTAATGAAAAATCCCAGCAGACCTGTCAACGCAGGTCTTGACAATCTAGCAGGATCTCACACTGTGACGTCAAGAGGCCCAATATGCCGGTCTGGCTGCAGGGACAAAAGAAGGATTCAAGCCTGGGTTTTAGCTACATCCGTCTCCTTGAAATTAATTAAGTCATTGGTCCCAGGCCACAAGCCTTCCTATGAAGGGAATAACACCTGCCCACATCCAAGGCCTTTTGTCCATATCCTGGGGACAAGTTGTGTCCTTATTCCGGCCATTGAACTGCAAATTATTGGTTGGCAGAAGGGAGAGAGCAAAATGCAGAGTAAGCTTACAGGGGCTGGAGTATACTCTTCAATAGAGCAGACGACCCTGCTACTGTGAAAATAGCTTTGGGGCATTTTCACTGGAAGGACATGTGGAACAATAAACCTTTACATGTGCTACATTTAAATACCATGCACCCTGGCCTATGGGCAATAAGGCCTACTTAAAGTTGACATATAATTATTTATATGGAAGGTTTAGGCCTGTCAAAAAGGGGTTATTTTGATAGGTCGAATCTGCAATCATAACCTGCACAGCTAGGCTACTGGGTGAACCTAGAGACATGCTTTAGAGTGTCACTGCAGTGGATGTCACAATGAGTGCTGCAGTCCTCTGGTAGCATTTAACACCTTAACCGCAGCGGCAATTCCGCCGCGGGGTGGGCGTTCTATTGAGTGGGCGGCTGCGACAGCCGTAGGCCGTTCGCAGCACTAGGGAGGGAGCGCTCCCGTCGGCCGACTGGGGCACGGAAGGGGTTAATAACATATACTAAGGACTTATATTTAAACAAACCAATCAGGTGTATACCAATTTCATCATGTTTAAAGGAAGAACACAAGCACTTTACCACTAAACTGGAAAAAGTGCAGAGTTCAACAGGCAGCAAAGATAGGGTTCAGCAAAACGCAAATTATTCCGGGGTGACCCTGTAGAAAGGGCAAATTTCCAGCAGGGTCGGTGTGCAATAGACCTATTTACTGCCAGGTTGAACAGGCAGCTGGGAATTTTCTTCAGTTGGAGGTTGGATCTCATGGCAAATCAGATATCAAGTGATAAATCAGAAAGCAGACTTGGATCTGGTGGTTCTGATTCAGAGAGCGCAACCCTGGTTTCTAATTCTTTTGGAGATATCTTGCCTCCTTATGCTCTTGATCCTTGTCTTCCTGAAGGTGAGCTCACTGTCATGGCCTGCAGGGTTTAGGGGGACACTGGAGAATGCGGGGAATTTTGCAGCATGCAGAGTTTTACACCCAAGAGGTATGGTCATCCAATATTCACAAGCGATAGTCTAAGGGGCTGAATTGAATCGAGTAGTGAATTTTATGTAACAGTAGGAAACAGATGGCCTGGCTTACAGGTCAGAAAATAATTTTGCTGTTTAAGCATGTGGGTAAACATCCTCTAGGTACAGAAATTGATTAGGGGAATTAGACTCTGTAATCCCCTCAAACTCAGATACCATATATAATGGCATGTAACCGTGGTGTTAAGGTTCCTTGAGAGGAGACCAAACAGTACTGATTTAACCAGGAAACAAATGTCCTTGAAATCGACAATGTTATTGTGTTTCATTTCTTGTTGAAGGGTTTCTAAGGTGCAGGACCTAGATTTGACAGGTAGAGTATTTTCTCCAGACAGAGTTCATTTAGTATTTCTAAATTCAAAGACATGTTTGTGAGGCATCTCTTACACAGCCTTTCATAACAACCATAAGTTGTAAGTGGTTGTAAGTGGTACAATGCTTAAATAGTGCTACTAGGAGTTAAGACTGGACTCTATGGGTCAAGTATTCATTGCCCTTCAAAAACATCATAGACCACTGACCTCGGCAACCCTGGCCAGGTTGGTTCAATGAATTTTGTCAGAAGCTGGGATTGATGTTTTCTGATTTTGGCCACAATCAATGAGAAGTGCTATGGAATCAAAAGTTTATTCTTTGGGTTCTAAGATGGAGGACATTATAATAGCAGTCAGGGCCGGACAGGGAACCTGAAGCAGCCCTGGCAAATTTTGTCAAACTAGCCCCAAATGGTGAACTGCAAGCCAGCGAGCCTGACCACTACAAGGGGGCCTTGAGGAGGGCCCTCCCACCCCCAAGAAAATTTGGGGGAAAATGGGGCATTCTAGAACACATTATTCACTGTAGAGTTAATTGTACTCGTTTTAGGTCTCGCCTGAGCCAGCGCATGTGCTGCTATGGCAAGACATTTAGTGAGTGGGCTTTAAAAAGCCGACCACAGCTTTTTGTGTGGCCTAGAGCGTGCGGTTACGCGCACAGTTACAAACAGAGGCACCATCTGGCTTTCCTCTCTCCTCATGGCTCATTAAGTGCATTGCTCGCGGGCACCCTTACAGCCCGTGATCACTGTCACTTTGACGGCCGCACGGCCAATGCTTGTTTGCGTCTGCTGCAGCGATCAGCTTCCTTTGCATGGTTTACCATACCCTGTGTCATTGACATACTCTCACCACAGCTTTCTGACTTATGGGACACCATAGGGTTAACCTTTTAGGTGACATCATACGGAAATCCATCCCAGTCTTGCCTCATTGTCCTCCGACATTACCATCTCTGTCCCTTTTTACAGGTCCCTGCCCTTTAACCTTTTGACCTCAGTAACGTTTTATATGAGCACTGGTACTTTTTGCTCTCTTGCCCGTCTAGTTACTTCTTGGCAACTGTCACTCTAATATATAATTCTACCCTTTGTCACATTTACACGATTTATATCCCTGGCACGCATTGCCCTCTTGCCAGTCTAGATACCCCTTGGTAGCTCGCGGTTATTACTATCTATACACAGCTCTTGCCATCATGCCTCCTGTGAAATTAGATCTCTTCTCCTGTTTACCATCTTTTTCATGTAGCTCACGGTTATTTTTCCCCCAGTAACAATTTTTCATCTGTGCCAGACGTTTTGACTATTTCTTATTTATTCAGTATGTTTCGTTATTTCCTATGCCCCTCGGCATATCAGGACAATCTCCACTTTGGTATCTTTTTTTTCGTTCTCTTACTATTTTAATACGAGTCTCCGTCTACTATTTCCACAACTGAACCGAGCCAATTGCGTCATCAGCGGGGCCATGTCATTTAACGGCAACGGGCCATCACCGGTCTTTGCCTTTTGTTTTTGAGCCTATTTGAATGCAGTCATCACAGCTGCTGCACACCTAATCTGACCACACAGAATACTCCACGCATCCTGCTCGGGGATGTCCCCATAACCGTATGACATTTGTTAGGGTGAGTGTTGCGACCTTTATTCTATTGCCTGCAGAATGTGTATTCTTAAGTTCGGATCTTCTCATGCGTTATGAATACAATGAGGGACCCGTCAGTGAAGACCTGAGCACTGTCTCTTTCAAGTTCGCGTCTATGGCCCTATGGCCTGTGTCTTGTTTAAATCCCACATCTGTTAATGTCTCTTTCAGACCGGATCTGTTTCCTGTGTGTGGATGTCTCTCTTTCAGCCTTTAGCTATCCACGATGACTCTTGTGTCTCGCCCTGTCTATTCTCTTGGGGTGTGTGGATCATAGTGTGTGTTTCTCTCTCACATGTTGTGCTATCTATTGCTGTTTGTAATTGCCATTGTCTGTCTCTCATTCTCACCAATGCACCGTCTCCTGTGGGATATTTTGTGAGCCTCCTTGGGTGTCTCTTGCAGTACGCAATCACTGGCTATCTCTTCTTCTCCCACTGCATGGCCTCTTAGTGTCTGTGTGTTTATTTTATGTATATGTCCTCTCTCACAATTTGAGAAGTCTCTTGCACTTTGTGATTGTACTTGTCGTTCTCTGTTTTACTCTTGCACCGTCTCTATGGATCCATGCAATGGTTAATGTTTTTGAATTAATATTTTTCTATATATTTCTTTCAGGCCTTCAGTGTCCTTTCCGGCTTGTTTACTGTTCTAGCTACAATTGGCATTAACCGTATCGCCCAGAAACAAGTAGTGATGTTCAGACCTTGGAGTACACTTAACTCAAAAAAATGGGCTGTCCTATGTTTGAATATCTAAAGTCAAAGGTAGTAGATTTGTGCATTTCCACTTCCCTCAATACCATCACTTCCCTAGGAGGACAGATACCTAAACAAGCATTTGCAATGCAATAGGTCTCTGATTTACGCGAGTTTGAGCTATTGACATTGCAAATAACAATGCCTTTTTTTTGTTTTCGTTTTTAAAACATAAATAAAAAGGCATGGTCATTTACAATGCAATTGCTAAAACTCGTGTAAATGCTAGACCTATTGCACTGCAAATGCTTGTTAAAAGCATTGTAAATAATTATCTTACAGTGCACCAGGATAGGGCAATCTCTATTGGGGTTCTTCAATAATTCCCTCACTATCACTGCCTCTCATCTCTCCATAGCTCCTCCCTCACATGTATTTCATTTGATTTATAACACCTGTCATACCAGTGTAGGGTGTTGGAGCATTGTACATCACACAAACATACAGAGACAATACATTCTATGGCAGGACCCAGAGGTGAGGATTATGCTGTCCTTTCTTCATTTTTATGGCACAGCAGCCATGTTAACCAGTAACCAGAACAGTAAACAAAAAACGTCATCTCCCATAAGCAACAAGGAAGAAACTGAAGTTAATTAAAAATCAGTCAAGTATCCATTCAAGAAGTGTCATGCTGTATAAGCAGTCTTGTCTCTTGTCAGTTGCCCTTTTTCTTCGCTGCTCGCAGCCGTGCCAGTTGAGTGAAGTACTCCGGTCCATTTTGCTTTTTTCTGTCAGGATTATGCTTGGATGTATTTAACATTTGTAACGACTTATCTCCATTCAGTTTTGCCTGTAAATGTTATTTGATGGTTTTTCTTCTCCAGGGAGGTGGTTTTCACCTCGGTTGCAAGAGGCTGTGGAAACACTGGCCCACTCCTTCGCGGCTGCTCTTTGTTTGTGTTTCCCCTTGGCAGGGGGGGTTGCAGGGCCTCAGTGCGCGGCAGTCTTCCGGCCACTAAGGGCGAATTGTTTTGCAACGCTCTATCCCAGACAACTGCCGAGGAGCGGAACGCACGTCAGTTTCCCATTTCGCTGCTTGCCACTGCCCGCAGCAAGTTGCACAACCTCTTCCGCCTGGAGCCTGGACACCTGGCGGGGTAAGACCTTCTTGGAGCAGTGTCTCCTTGTTATCATGGCAGACTGCCAAGGCAGTTAGTGTACATCGTACATTTCGGTTTAACTATTTAAGGGCGTTGTCTGCCTAGCCCTATACTGAGGGGCCTAGTGACGGTCCCAGTCCCTCGAGGAACCCATATATATTTACACATATCCCCATTCTATAGACTGATTTAGTCTGATGCCCATAGGTGACTATCAGCATTATTATCACTGACAGGTTTATCTGCAAGCAGCTGAAGTTTTCTAGGGTTTTTTTCACCTCTTCCCATTAATTACTCTTAACTGGTGGGTGGCCACTGCGTTTCTCATCTACCTACCTGTAACAGCAGGAGTTTTGAGGAATACAGAAAGTATTATGAGGAGTAAGACATGGAATACTTCCCGGTCATGGATGATTGCTGCGACGCGGTGGACACCTCCATCATTCAAGCGGTCTCAGACATGATAGCCCCTCTGGAGAAGAGAATATCAGAGATAGCGCAACGGTGTCTACAACCCCTCGCTCCGAGGGAAGAACTTCCAGGGCCTTTGGCCCCAGAACCTCTGGAGCAGGCTTCCGCCTCCCACGCTGAGAACTTGTACAAACATCAGCATGGCGCATGGGTGGACCTGGATACATTTGACAGACTAAAGAAGACGTTTCCAGGTGCTAATTCTGCCCCAGCCCCTATATTGGACAATGTCCCTGATTTTACCTCCTCCCCCCACACCGTGGCTAATTCCATCCCCTCTCCCTTCTCAGACGATTCCCATACTGGTTCTGAATGGGACCCTGAGCAGGTTAGATCCTGGAGACCTTCTTCTTACCCCCTCATAGTCCACATGCGAGTTCCTACGGGACCCCAGTCAGACGTTCTTGACCCTGACAACCTAATGCACTCCCACTCCTTGTAGTCGACCCGCATGTGAAAAGGTGTCCAAGTATGTCACCAGCAGACGACAGAAGCCTATGGCTAAGGAGATCCGTTCCCTTACGCCACGCATAGATACACGCATGGCCATCTTTCTGGCAATGTATATCAAGGACCCCAAGAAGGGTATCGACCGCTCCTGGCGGTCGTGCCAGGAGAAACTCCTGAATGACACTGGCCCACCCGTGAAGATCTTTGACATGTTGGAGGACGCCATGGCCTCCAATGCCCTTATTCCCCTTGATGTGCTTTCCAGTTGGGTCCAATGGGCTCTCATTTTTGGGAACAGCTCGCAGCGCCATCTCCACTGAAAGGCTCAGGACTTTATTGATAAAAATTCAACACTAGCTGGGGGAGTTAGCTATCTCAGAGGCCGAACAAGTGGCGCAAGGGGGCCCATTTGAAAAGGAGTTCATCAAGTTTGTTTCCACATTCAACTCACTAGACAAGGTCCAGTCCATAGCCAAACGTATCTTTAATGCACAGGTTTTCTCTGGGGCTGGCCTTGGTATGGGGCGCGCGGCTGGTCGTGCTCAATACTCTGCCACGGACAGTGGTCAAGCTTCACAGTGAGGGCAATAGCATGACTCTGCTCGATTTGGGGGATTCTATCCCACCAGAGGGCGATCGTGCTACAGAAGCCAGCGCAACGGTCCCCACAGAGGAGGAGCTAACGCAAATTCCCACAGTGAGTTTTTCAATCAATCAAAGTCATTTGTACAACACATGGCTACCTCAGAAGAGGGGTCCCGGCGCTAGAAAGCAAAACTGAAGAACAGGGTTGACCACTCACATCTATACTTGATTAAAGAGCCACATTTTAAAATATTTTGCTGGATGCGCAAGCGTTGCAGGTGATTAGATCTCAAGGCTCTCTCCTGGTGGGATGGACTAAGCCTATTTCTCAGGCATTGTGGACCTTTGCCACTAATGGCTCTGAATGCCAATGTCAGGGCTTTGATCTCAACCTTCTTAGCAACCGGAGGCCAATGAAGCTGCTTCAAATGGGGGGGGTGATGGGATGACTAAATCAACCTGGCTGCCGCATTTTGTATCATTTGGAGTCTTTTGAGTTAGGAAAGCCAGTAGACTCAGACATAAGCTGTTAGCGTAATCGCGATGTCACAAGTGCATGGACTATGATCTTTCGGGTCTTTACTGGCAGGAGGTGCAATAGTTTCCCTACGGATCTTAACTTCAGAAAGCAGGAAGATGAGATCTGCCGAATTTGGGTAGCGGAGGAAAGGTCAGTCAAACATGATCCCCAAGTTTCTAGCTGAAGTGGCTGGTGTTGGTGGCGGATTCAATTGATGAGGCCACCAAAGACTAGATGGAGGGGGTGCAATCGGACTTAAGAAAAGCACCTCCGTTTTGTCCGCGTTCAGTTGCAAGAAGTTGATTCCCATCCATTTGGCAATGCCTTTTATTCACTCTTTGAATTTGAGAAAGGCTTCTTCTGAATATTCTCTAAACGAAAACACAAGTTGTGCATCATCTGCATATGAAACAACCTTCACTCCCCAGGTCTCAATAAGGGTCGGCAAAGGGGCCAAGTAAAGGTTTAAATCGAGTGGACTGAGTGCAGTGCCCTGTGGCACTGCACGAACCAAAGGTTTAGGCGAAGATGAGAATGGGCGAAAGAAGACATGTTGAGTTTGAGCTTCTAAAAAAGATTGTATCCATGTCAGCACAGTGCCCTGAAAGCTAAAATGGCACAATCTATTTAACAAGGTGGAATATGCTACACTATCAAATGCTGCCGATAGGTCTAGCAACACTTTTGTCTAATGCATTTGCATGGGGGGTTGTCTGGCACACGTCTTGGACAATTGGTGGATGTTCACGTCAGGCTCCTGGGTGCTTCAAACAGTTCAGAAGTTCCATATAGAGTTCTAAAGGTCCCCCTTTCAACCAACCCTACCCCCTTCCCATCACATTCTCTGGGTAGGAGGCCTCACTGATCCAGCGGGAGGACCAGGAGCTGCTGGCAAAAGGGGCAGTTTGTCACACCAAACCCCATCCATCAGGTTTTATAAGCAATCCATGTTTGGTCCTGAAGCAGGACAGTGGCCAACACCTTGTGATAAATCTCAGAGAATTCAATAAGTGGCTGGTGTACCGCCAATTCAAGATGGAGGGCATTCACCTCCTCAGAGACCTGCTTTATCGCAACGACTGGATGGTCTGGTTTGACCCCAAAGACGCTTACCTCACGGTGCTCATTTTACCGCTGCACGGGCGTTTCCTCCAATTTCAATGGCGGGGACAAACTTTCGAGTTCACCTATCTACCTTTCAGAGTGTCGTCGGCCCCTTGGTGTTTCACCAAGGTTACAAAAATGGTCATCGGAGCTTGAGGAAGTCCGGTATATGCATGATTGTATACCTGGATGACATGTGGTTGATGGATCAATGTCCAAAGGCATTCAGATGGCAATAAAGCTCCTGCAGTCCTTGGGATTTGTCTCACCTTAGTCGGGGCCTCACATACTCCCAGTTTATTCACCTATCGGGGCAGGCCACAGAAGAGCTTCGGTGGTGGTTATCCCACATGGAGGCGTGGAATGGGTGCACCGTTTTTAGTTCCCACCCAGACCTTGTCATCAAATCCGATGCCAGCGGTTCCGGATGGGGGTCTTGCTGAGGTCAATTTACCACGGGCCGCGTTTGGTCCGAAGACTAACAATCCCTAAACATCAACTGCCTGGAATTTATGACCAGTTCCTTTGCAGTCAAATGTTAGACCTGGGACCGGGTCCAGTCGTGCGTCCTGCTAAAAATGGACAACTTGACGGCGGCCCGCTACATCAACGATCTAGGTGACACCGGGTCGAGGAATCTCTCCAAACTGACTTAAGACTTTTGGGAGTACTGCCTCAAACACCATGTCTCGGTGACGTCAGAACATCTTCCAAGCTCGTCCAACCAAGTTACGAATTGGCACTCTCGCCATCTCAGGGGTTCCAGCCTGTGGAACATTCTTCCATTTATGTTCCAGTCCCTTTGCACCATTTGGAGTTCCTTCACGATTGACTTGTCGTGTTATGCCTTTTCCCCATTTGCAATGATGATGCGCTTGACCTCCAAAGTGCGCAGGTAGAAGGAGGATGTGGAGTTCATCACCCCTCTGTGGAAGTCACAAGTGTGGTTTCCAGTTCTGATGGAACTTTCTTGGGATTCGCCAATCAGTCTACCCAAGTCTACCCAAGTCGCCTCAACATCTCGCCGATCCATCAGGGAATCCTCAACCTCTGATCACAAACAGCAACTTTCAGCGTACGGCATACAGGGCAAGATGGCAAGTCCCTGGCTTATCGAGAGACACAGCAGACCTCCTCTCGCAGGCTTGGGCGGAGGGCACCATTAAGAGGTACCGTTCCACCTGGTCGCGATGGGTGGGTTGGTGTCTGCAATGGAGTCAGGATCCCAAGGGGACGGACATTGTTCACATCCTGAATTTTAGGGCGTCTTAAGCGGCAGGAGGTATGGCCTACAGATCAGTGAATACATTTAGATCTGTGATTTCTGCAGGCTATGTAGTGGTCGCAAACGCAATAGTGGGTGAACATCTTCACGGTATTTGGCTCTCTTCTAGGACTTGAATAGGTTGTTAAATTTCCTATCCACATGGCCAAGTAACAGATACCTCTCCCGGAAGCAGTTATGAGCTAAGTTACCTATTCTGCTGTGCCTTATCACCTGTAGGAGGGTTTCTGATATTAGAGCCCTAGTCATCACAGGAAGGTTTTTCACTCTGGAAGGAATTACCTTTCATCAAACGTACTAAATGTAATTCCAGAGTATTTTTATACCTGCCTTTTTCAAAGGTACTAAAGCTGTGCATTGTCAGATGTCTCAAAGTATAGGAGTGTATGACAGTGGAGCTTCGGCCCCACAGGAAAAGCAACTTTTAGTTGCTCTGAGAAAGATTTACCGATCAGTCTCCTCACTGACCATAGCAAGGTGGGTGCGCTGGATCATGCAGGAGGCGGGAATAGACACCAAGATGTTTGGGGCGCACTGGGGAGCAATGGCCTTCAATGCTTTTGTTCTGGGAGCCCGATAGGAGGATATATTGAATGTAGCAGACTGGTCTTTGGCTTCGACCTTTAAAATTTATTATTTCAAACCAGTCTTCTCCATTGTGGCTCTGGTAGTGGACAAGCTTTGAACTAGCATAAATCGCACCTCTGGGTCCTTCCATAAAATGAAAAACTTCCTAGCTATCATAACAGAAATTTCAATTCTATTAAGGACCCTGAGGCGAGGATTACCCACCCTCACATATGTGATAGCCCACCCGAGTTCTTGGATCTCGTATTAGCGTACGTAAAGTGTTTTGGATATCTTTAAGATGATTTCTGCTGTATGGTATGCTTTTCACTTGATTCCTAGTCAAGTGTGCGCAGTTCTTTTTTCTTTGGTACAACTTTAGTGTATTTTCATGGTTCGCACATTTGCTCGCTAGAATTTCATTTGTTGTTGTTGACTTTGGGATCTGCTTCCCGGGTTCACCAATGCTCTCTAAATTGAAGGAATGGATTCTTCAAAACAAAACTGAGGAACTTCCACTAGCTGTTTGGTCGCAAAAAAAACAAGCATTTACAATGCAACGGTCTCGCCTTTGCAAACGTTAGAGCTATTGGCATTGTAAATGACAACATTTTTATTTATGTGTTGGTTTTGAAAACAAATAAATGAATGGCATTGTCATTTCCAATGCCAATAGCTTAATCTCTCGCAAATGCGAGACCTATTGCATTTGCATCCACACATACAGAGAGCCAGACACACACACACACACACACACACACACAGCCAGCCAGACACACAGAGCCAGAAACACACAGCCACACACACAGAGACAGACACACACACACACTGAGACACACACACACACACAGCCACACACACACACACAGAGCCTTGCAGCCCCTGCAGTACAGAGCTGGGGGCTCTTTGGATTCAGCTAGTAGCCATTCTAAAAGGTATGTCTACAGAAGTGGATTTAGGTTAAAGGCACCACAGCAGTAGTAGATATATAACAAGAAACACACAAAAGCAGTAAGTGATTCCCACCATGTCCCGTTCCCTTAGAGGGCCATTTTCGACTACTGGAGGTCACAAAAATATATCCAGACATGAAGGGAAGTTACTTTTCATTGTGTATTACCCTGCCCTAGGAATTGCATTCACCAGGGGGCCTTGCTATTTTCGAATATGGTCACAAAAATATATCCAGACATGAAGGGATATGAAGACGAGGACAATGCGCCTAGGAAAAATACGAACAAATACTAACAAACTTTACCAACCTCCTTCCATTGCCTTCATTACACAAGACAGCAAAGCCTAGAATCAAATATTGGCAGCACCAGGACAGGCAAATACAGATTACGCATACAAAAAGATTAAGGACGTTTGTCAAGATACTGCTGTTCTCTCTGTCCCAAACATCATTATTGTGTTTCTTGTAAGCGTAAGCACTGCACTTGTGAATTAGTGCATGAAGTATAAAGTGGACAGAAAGGTATTGATTGGGCAGTGTAGCAAAATAAACATACATTGGAAGTGTATTATTGTATTGACTCCATGCCTATAATGCCTTGCCTGCTTAAGAGAAGCCATGATCACAACAACAACAAATATCAAAAACATCATACCTATAACAAGTTCACGACCAACAGTAAAAGAAGTACAAGGATTAAAAAATGCAAGGCTGGACACAGTATGTTCCCCTGCGCCCTCCTTGACCAACACCACCTTTACTTGTGGGATTCATATGAACTGAGCTCTGGACACAATGTATAAACCTAAAACATGGATGTGTAACAATAAGTTATTTCCAAAGACTCCGCACCTACAAGGCACTTACTTACTAAACATTACGTGCTCTGTCCAAAAGTCGTGAAAATACTAGCAACAATCACACTTCTGACTGCCAACCGTAGATAGCGAGTAAAATGAAATACAGCAGTGCATGTTCAAATCTTGGCACCACTTGCCCCAAAATCTATACTGACAGCATCATTAATATATTACGGGCAGTTTGAGCAATTTATATGAAGAGCATCCAGTCAACAATTTAATGGATAAAGCATATAAATAAGGGCTATGCTGATGTAAACATGGTTATCTCTATAGCAGGTTACCAGCCATCCCCATTGTGGCCCTCTACTATGCATTACTCAGGATAGCAATACCAGAACATGTAAAGACTGACAGTAGTACAATAAAATCAAAAAGAATGTAGGAATTGAGTATTTCGAGACATCAAGGAACTGGATAAAGCGTCTAGGCAACAAATTTGAATAAAAGAAACACATAAATATACTCTTCTCCATAAGCCTTTTCCTTCAGCATAAAAAAAGCCTTCCATTCAACTTCTTACTCAGGCTAGCAATTGGAACGCATAAAACACTTACAGAAGGCACATATTAAGACAACTACACAAACTAGTATTTGGTGACAGTCTTCCTCACCCAGACTAGACCATTCTAGAAGTACACAACCAAGATATTCACAAGAGTTGTACGGCTGAACAAGTGATTTTTGCAGCTCCCTCCTGATGCTCATGAAGGCCTTCCCTTACAGCACAGTACAAAGGGTAGCAATTCCAAAACACATGATAGGGCAACAAATTCACTGCCTAGCAAGAACACGCCATGTCAGTAATATATAACCAAGCACTAAAATAGTGGTATCAAAGAGGAACATGCATGCAAATATGCTCTTCTCTACAACTCACAATTTTAAGAAGGTTTTTAATGCTACATACTTCTTAGGCTACCAATTCAAACACATGTAACCAGTGGGAACAGCCCCATCTCTCAAAATACAGGCAGGTGCTTGTCATCTTAAATTCTTTTACCACCCCATCCCCCAACAATATCCACATAAATTCATTCCCTTCCACACATTACTCACAGTAACAAAGGCAGGTAATGACAGCACCCGTGAGTACGGAATAGATTGTACATTTGTATACTTGTATTGTATTGTATTGTATTGTATTGTAAGGGGTGCTTGTAGAGCGCACTGACACCATGGGTTTCCTGGCGCTGGTAGGAAGTGGGAGGGACAGAGGGACTAACCAGATTGGGGGAAGAGCCAAGTTTTTAAAGATTTACGGAAAAGAGTCAAAGAATTAGAAGTTCTGAGAGGGAAAGGAAAAGAGTTCCAAAGCTTGGGGGCCAGGTATGCAAATCTCTGGCCTCCAGATCTACAGAGCTTGTAAGAGGGGACAGTCAAAAGATGAAGATGAGAGGATCTCAAGTCGCGAGATGGGCAGTAAGATCTAATGAGAGATTTCACAAAGGCGGGGCAGGGCTTATGAACACACAGGCCATCCCTGGGCTACCCAGTATCCGAATGAAGGCCTTCTTTGCTATACACTGCACAAGCCTTCTAGCTACCTACATCGACAATTGCCTAGGCCAGTAAACTCAAATTAGACTGCTTTTGAATAGTACATGGAGCGATATTGGCAAGCCATGGGACACCTCAGGCCTCTCTCTGCAAAGGACCTTATTCGCCCCTCTCTACCCGGACGCAGTCCAGAGCAGCAGCGAGGTGAAATCCAAACAGTGTTTGACAGGAGGAGAATGAAGTTTGCCGCGCGGCCCCCCGCCCACCTTAGAGAAGCCTCCCAGGGTAGTGACCCGGGTGTAGAGAGCATACAGGTCCAGCTCCCTGCCCGCCACAGCCGGCAGCTTTCGAAACCGAGACCTGTGCACAAAGAGAGAGTGTTAGAGAGATCCGACAGATGAGGCCGGCGATACCGGACCCCTGGCAAAGCTACCTCTCCACCACCCCCGTGTCTTATAGGTTTATGGCTAAATGGGTCTTCTCACCCTCTGCTGTGGTGGAACTGCCTCAGCTTGTCCAGGAAAGCTTGCCCTTTCGCTGGTCCTCTTGAGGTTTCCCAGTCGAGTTTGCCATCCTTTTTGGTTTTGGGGATTTTAAAAACAATATATATTTCCCCCTTTTTATTAATTTTTTTAATCCCCTCTCGCCGGGTTAGGGAACCAGAGTCCCCATCGTCGTGTTTGGGACAGAAGGGTCCGGAGAGTGGTCTCTTTTCAAAGAAAAGTTGGGATTTAAAGAGGGGGGTGATAGCAGGGCCGTCGGCGGGCTGAACTGGGTGGGGGTCTGGGATCTTCAGCAGGGCCAACGGAAACACGGACCCGGCTGCCCCGCGCCCCACTCCATGCCTCTCACCAGCTTCGGCAAGGGAGATACAGTGTTTATTTCCCAGTTTATTTGATTTTTCAGGGGTTTTTCTGTCGGTTCTTTCGGGAGACATCCAGGGGAGGTGTATGTGTGTATGTATTGCACGGACACCGCAGCCACCTCCACGGGCGCACTTACCACATTCGATCACACACCGGCCGCTTGCGCCCGCTTACAGGACGCACACACACTCACACACACAAAAAGAGCCCGGGATATGCGAGGCCGCGGCGGCTGCTGCTCGCCTGACAGAAGGGGATTGTGTGTGTGTGTGTGAGAGGGAGGGAGCGAAAGAGCCCGGCAGCGACCCCTACACTAGGCCGGAGGTACTGCGCACTGACAGAAATGGGTGGTAAAGTCTGGTCAGCTGTGGCTCCCAATCAAATGAACGCCATCTTGTAGAGAACGACCTCAAGCGAATTTATCAGCGACTTTCAACTTTATGTTCGTAACAGCTTCATTAATTGAATTATAAATACACACTTTTTTATGAGTTGGAATACTTTCTTAAACATCATAATTTTCACAAGCGAATTTAATAAAGGCATCTTGGTTTCAAAATATTTGCAGGCTGTACATACTTGCTAATTAATTTCAAACCAATATCTTTACTAATATGTGATGATTTAGCTTTGTACTTTCGTTATCTGTTTGAAAGCTCTTTGAGCTTATTTAATAAAAAAAAACGATGTGCTCTAAAATGGCCGGCGTGGGACTCCTTGCCGTTTGCAGCCACCCCAGCGGTAAGCAGCCAAGCCGGGAACAATAGAACAGACCAAGGGTTCGCCTTCCCGTGCTTTAGGGACCGTCTGAAATGTGCTTTACTTTTTACGTTGAAGTTAAGCGGAAAAAGAGAGCGGGAAAGAGATCAGGAAGGGGAAACGAGAAAAACAAGGTCATTTTGGGATTCGGGGGCGTGTTTTTCGTGCTCTCCCCTTCCCATTGGCTGGAAGGTAAAATTCCAGCCAATGGGAAGAGGAGAGGGCGGGACTTAAAAAAAGACCCAGAAACGCCCCTGAATCGCGTCGTGACGGGGGAAAGAGTGATTGACAACCATCTCTTCCAATGGCTAGCCTCCATTTATGGAGCTAGCCAATGGAAGAGAGAGGCGGGACAAAGCCCCATACTGCTTCTCAAAAGATTTCGCCTGCGCGAACGCTGCTGTGCAGCGGACGCCAGGCGAAACCTAAAAAGAGGGCAAGGGACAAGACGGCTTAAATGGCATGACTCTCCCCGATTGGATATTGGACTTATTTTTTTATGTACTTCAGTTTCTTCCATGGTGGTTATGGGAAATAACTTTTTTTTGTTTACCTTTGTGGTTCCTGGTTAACATGGCTGCTGTGCAATAAAAATGAAGTAAGGGTAGCATAATCCTGGTCTCCGAGTCCTTAATAGAGTTGAAACTTTACGTTATGATAGGTAGGACATTTTTCTTTACATGTGTGTAAATCTGTGTATGGAAAATGTTACATTAGATAAAGGGGGCTACAGGGCGTAGGATTCACAGGTCATCCATACTGATAGTCATTTTGCCTGGTTTGGGGAAGCACAAACTCAGGATTCAGAACATAACACAGTGGTTAGGGTTGACTTTACTAATAAGAATTTATTTCTACCCAAACAAACCGTTTTAGAAAAATTAGGATAATGAAAGACTGGGACAAAAAAACTTAGCTTACTAACCTAAATTACAATTGTAATTTATGAATTGCACAGCAACAGAAGGATCTCTGTGACAAAATCGGTAAACCACTTAGCTATGCACATAAAATACTGTTCTGTAATCTGCATAGTACACTATTTGCAGCAGGCATGTTAACCCTCTGTGATAACTTAGATGAGTCGAGACTGCAACTAGATAAAACTTTGATATCTCTATAGCAGGTACATTAATTACCAGAGTTATCTTGGCCCTTTGATTGTTGCCAAAAAACTGTTAAATAAACAAGGAACTCTGCACTGCTTTTAAAACTGCTACAAAACCGGTCGCCACTAACAAAAGCGACCACTCACCCTTCTATCCTGCCTGGGAATCGCCTGATACCCAGTACGACCAGTCTGGCCTTGATGGCAGCGGACTAAGTAAACATTTAAAAGATTTTAATACAAAGTAAATTGTGGTAAGCTTTAAACAAGTATAATCTATGCCTCAGCTCCTGCTGTACAATAAAAAAAAAAAAGATTCTAGCTATCCCATCTAGAATTTTCAATTCTATTAAGGACATTGACGGGAGGATTATCCACACATGTTGTACTTACATAGCCATATTGTGAATATGACAATTGTTTGGATTGTATTTATTTTGTGCTCATCTCTTTTAACATGCGTCAGTGACGTAGAAACACTAGTTATATCTGAGTTTTCTATTCCAAATGCAGGAGTGATGATGGACTTGAGAATGAAACATTTTCTAAAGGGGCGGTGTTCTCGACAGTTCGGCTGTTAGTGACTTCATGGTTTTTTGTAACACAAGTTGCTTGTTTGATTTTGGATCAAAGATGCCAAACGCAGACTAGTTTCTAAACAGTTTGCGTCAGTGAGTAGAATATACAACGCTAAGTTTCAGAAAAAAACAGCAAGATGATGTCAGTTGAGAAATGACCGATGGAAAAAAGAGGTATTCAATTGGCGTTCTCGGGAAAATGAAGTCTAAAATTACAACCAGACTATTTTCCAATCTCGCTACAGAAAACAAGTAATGGCAAAACTAATAGGTCTGGCGTATAACTGATCATGCAGACCCTTATTCATCCATTCATGCATTTAAACGCTCATCCACTTAACTGTGGCTTATCCCTGCACTCATGTATCTATCAATACAAGTAGTTTCTCTCTCATCAATAAATGCAGAGGCATTTTCGCCCTCTGCAATGAGTTCCTAGCAAGACCTATTGACTTTGCTATTTTTTTGTGAGGGGTGTGAATGTGCTTTCAGTAGTGTGCAGCTGCTAGTCTGTGAGGAATGTGAGTGTGACGTCATATTTTGATACTACTAGTGTGTAAGGGGGGTGAGTGTGCTATGACTGTTGTCAGATTGCTACTCTGTGAGTGGTGAGTGCTAAACGTGCATTGACTGAGCTTAGGGCAAGGCTAACAGAGAAGAACCTTTGCTAACCGAAGCCATCAATGTGGTTATCTTTATGATCTGGTGGAGAAGGGGGGGGGGTGTATTGGGGTTGACTCTACTGGTGGATGCCTGCACTACTGAGCTTTCCGGCATCAGATGCTGAGTTAGAGAAGCTGGATCCCCTGGTGCAGGGTGAAGGAGCCGGGCAATTTGCTGATTGACAGGTGGCCCAGAGCAAACCTTCACCCATGCCCACAAGTAGGGTATCCTTTAGAGTCTTATTGAAAAGGAGAAGTGCATCAACTTTTGGTATCAAGATATCAATGCTCGGGGGTCCAGCACAAATAGTGGCATCAGGACCCAAGTTAGGAAGCCACAGCAGGTTCAGAGGGTCAGACTGGCGCAGAGGGAAGACCGGCCGGCTGAGTCCCAGTTGGAGAGCCTTGAAGGTCCCTGGGGCCAGAAAGCATACAAGAGTGAGCCAGTAGAGAGCTAAATATATGCAGCATGGTTTCATGGAGCTGTTCTATCTTCTGTGAGGCTCCCGACATCCGTGGAAAATTCCAAAGTCAGGCAGGCAAGATTATGCTTTTGCGTCTTCTCTGAAGCTCGAGAGTGGCAGGAAGGTGCAGAGTCCCACTTGCACTTCTTGGGTTTCTTCTTTAACTTACTCAAAGACTTGATCTAGGACAATGACCCGCTGCGGGACCAGAAGTGGGATCAGGTCCTTCCTTTGGACCTCAACGGGCATGGAATCTTCTGGTGTTTGGCGACATACAAGTTCGCTTCACAGTGCTGTATAGCCTTTGGGTTCATCTGGGAGCACTTGTTGCAGGCACTGGGGGTGTGACCCGACTCAAAGCACCAAAGACATTTCTGGTGGGGATCTGCCATGACATCTGTTTGCAACAATCCCTACTAAATTTAAACCATGTAGCTTTGGGAGGTGACATTTTCCATTGTACACTGGATGTAACCAATTTTTTGGTGAGAAAAGAATCTGGTCGAAAATGTGTGCTGGCTCTTATAACACATCTGGTGGAGCTAAATGAAAGGAATCTATGTCAGCACACATGGAATGTGCTTGTATGCAGCTGATTTTGCATGTCACGTCCGAAGTGGAAAGACGGAGTTAATGTTACTGTTACAGTTCTTATAGAATGCACAGCTACCCACAAATGGGCTTCTCTGTGCTAACAGGACACGTGAAAGAGTATACCACTGTAAATGAAGAGATGTGTTTTCAATTGCTTCCTAAAACTTAGCAGATTATCGTTTGATCGAAGGTGAATAGGAAGAGAGTTCCAAAGTTTAGGAACCAGGTAGGCAAATAAGCAACCCCCTGCTTCTAGCTCTCTTGATTCTATGGTCGGGAAGAAGGAAGAGATTGTTCAATCTAAGCTCTCTGCAGGCACTATACGAGGTGATAAGATGATGAAATGGATGTGGGCCAGCCGAATGTTTAATCCTGTGAGCAATACATAAGGACTTGAATTCTATTCTTTCTCTTATGGGCAACCAATGGAGATGGACAAGGGTTGAACGTGCTGATTGCACTTTGGGTAAACCCAGCAGAGCACATTCCGCAGCATTCTGAGTGACTTACAACTTCCTGGTAATATAAGAGGGGCTGCCTAAATAAACAAGTTGCAAGGCGGAAGAGTACCAGGCCCTGGACTACCATCCTGCAACATTCCATAGGGAACCACTTGATCATTTTCCTAAGGGATCTTAAGAGGCTGAAGCAAGTACCAGAAATGGCCCTTACCCTGGGAGCTCATAGTTAGGTCCTTATCCAGGATGACTCCGGGGCTCTTTATTTCTGGCCTAGGGGAAGGACATTCCCCCAGACATGGGGGCTAGACGATTTGATCCAGAGTAAGGGATTACTTTCCATCACCATTACCTCTGTTTTCTCCCTGTTTAACTTGAGACAACTTGTTGCCATCCAGCTGGTCACCTGCGCCAGACAAGTAATACGTTTTCCAAAAGTAGAGTCCGTAAAGGGTGATAGGGAGACAACAATCTGAGTGTCGTCTGCGTATGACATCATCGTAAAACCTGAGGAACAAATGAGGTAATGTAATGTAACGTGCACTTATATAGCGCTACTGTCACCCCAAGGGTATCCTGGCGCTTTGGTTACCAGCTATCAAGAGCAGAACAAGAATAAGTGGAGAAACTAACCCCTAGGAAACAGAGGTCTGATATAGGGTGGATATACACATTAAAAAGATTATGGCTCCACATTCTAGCTGATGTGTCTCCGATAAGAAAGACCATTTACTGACTTGAAAACTACTCTTAGCTAGAAACGAGGTTAGCCATTTTAATGCCACACCTGTGATTCCAATTACTTCTCACCTCTGACATAGGATCTGGTGGGAAACCATATCAAACGCTCCACTCAAATCCAGAAGGATGAGCGCAGCTGACCCACCCTGGTCCAGCATCTTTTTAAGTCATCCGTGGCCAATAAAATAGCTGTCTCTGTACTGCAGCCAAGTTGAAAACCAGTTTGTGTCTTGTGCAGTAGTTTGTTAGAATTTAGGAAGTCAAAATGAACACCATTTAACAATTTTTCTAGTATTTTACTAAATCATGGAAGTAACGAAATGGGTCTATAATTGTCCACCTTGTCAGGGTCCAAGGAAGGCTTCTTCAGCAATGGGCGAATGATCGCATGTTTCCATGTATCAGGAGCATCTCCACTCGCCACAGATAGATTATAAATGACCGTTAGAGCAGATATAATAGCCTCACCCCTTTTAACAGAATATCTATAGGGGGCGGGTCCAGTGGCGAGCGGGACCTCACTGTATTTTCCCGCCCTTAAAATACTTGTTTTACTCACTTTTAGAAAAGTTGAGAGTTCCGCCATTGGCTTCGCAACTTTAATTCTATTATTAGCTTTGATGAGGGGGGGTCTGATAGTCTTCATAGGGAGTCATAAAGAAGTCTGACTTTTCCTAAAAAAATTACTGGCCAGCTGCACACACCATTCCTTAGAGGAAGGAGGGCCAGCTCCAGTAATATTGTTTTTTATAAAGTTGACAATGGCGTATATTTCTTTAGATGAGTGTGAGTACTGACTGATCATATCTGCAATGTCTTTTAACCTTTAAATCTCCTACATTTTGGACTTTCTAATACATTTCTTTACTAACCCCATCCTACTGGCATCTCCATTTTATTTTTTTATTTTTTTTATTCTTTCTACAGCTCACTTATCTCAGGCGAGAACCGTTTTGAGTTAATTCCAGCTCGGGGTGTTTGCAGGCATCCCTAGGAACTAACGTGTCCAATGTTGCATTGATCCATTCAATAAAGGTCTCATAAGAGGCGAACATATCACTGTCTAGCCTAGGAGCTGACTTATCCAGGGCTGCTTCCCAGTTCGTAATGTCCAATTTAGTTCATTGTCTAGTAGGTTTTACTTCAGCTCTATTCGATTAAGGAATTTCCGATATGGGGATAAAAAAAGGAACCAATAGGTGATCTGGCCAAGTGACTTGCAGAGGAGCATTCACTGTCTTATTCAAGATGTTTTTTAAAAGATATGGCCCTTAGAATGGGGAGGGAGCATTACCAATTGTGCAAGCTGTATTGTTAATAAATCTTGTCTAAGATTATTAGCCTAAGTACATGAATTGGCATCCACATGAATGTTTAAATCTCCCAGTAGCATAAAGTTGGCTGTCTGAAAGCTATGTGCTGCTACCATTTCTGGCATCATCTGTACAAACCCTGCAGCGGACCCTGGCGGGTAGTATAAAATTAGACCAGAACAGGTAAAATGTCTGTGAGAGTTTTATGGAAAAGAGCAGATTTTCTCAGTCTGCAATACCGAGAGGGGACGACTTACACTCATGATTGTCTTTAAGAATGTTGGCTACACCACTTCGTTTCTTTCCTGACTGGTAATTTCTCGTCATTGCATAGCCAGGTGGGAGTGCAGCCACAATATCTGGCCAACTGTCCTCATTCAACCATGTCTCTATTAAGAATAGAACTTTGGGACGATTATCTTCCAGCAAAGTGTACAGTTCGGGACTATGTTTGGGGAGCGACCTACAATTTAGTAGGATCATTTGCCAGACAGTAACAGGCTGCTTTGAAGATGAAAGTGCTTGTGCATTCCCTATGATGTGAGACTTGTGAATAACTCTGACATCACACAAATCCAACAGACAAGTGCAATTTGCACACTGACTGGGCATCGTATTCGGGTCCTGAGAATGGTAGCAGTCTTTCCTCGGAAACTGATTAAGACTTTTCAGGGCCTCAGGAGTATAATGTACACGATCTGCGCCAAAAAGGGGAAGGGTTTCTGGCCCCTGACCCCCGCCTGGCTTGCCTTTGGAGCATCGACTGTGCTGCTGCGCACCTGGGCGCAAATAAGAGCGGGACCACTAACCAAGATGGTGCCAACTCGTATGCTGTTGGAGCCAACTGGTTCTGAACACAGCCAGGCAGAACTTGACTCCAAAATGCCCGGGAGCACCAACTTTTAAGAAATGCTAAATCGAACAAACTGACTGGCAATACAGTACTAATCTCCTACCAATCTTCCCACCCGTTCGTCTTGTACTGTAAAGCAGTAAGTAGAAGCTAAGAAAATGTGTAAACACAAGTTTTTAATGTGTTTTGAAAGTAGGGGCCCCTACTTACAAGATGAACTTGCCAGGCGTAGGGATTATATCACAAATTGGGTAACAAAAAGCCTAGAACAAGTATACACAGATATATATATATATATATATATATATATATATATATATACACACACATACACACACACACACACACACACACACACACACACACACACATATATAACACAGGGGAAAAAGGCAGTCTGCCGAAACGAGTCCTGTTAAAGCGTGAATAAACCTTTTGAAAAAAAACACGAGAGGGCGGCCAATCCCTTTTTTGAGGGAATTCTTTGGAGCCGATATATATATATATATATATATATATATATATATATATATATATATATTTATTCACTGAAAAAACCATAGGTTTCAGGCCTTATATAGTTAGGAATTAGCTTTTAAAAAACCTTTGAAATTCACTCAAAAAACTATAAGTTTTAGGGGTGTTATAGTTAGCTGGACATTTCACTCATACAAAACCATTGAAATTGCTCCTATATAGTTAGTTGTACTAACTATATTTCGCGCACCCGCAATCCACTGCTGATGTCACATATTAGATCATTCATGACATGGTCAGTGACATCACTGATGACATCTCAAATGACATCACTGATGACATCATCCAGTGAATGTGGTTTGCCTCGTTATTTAAATATGCATTATATATATAGCAATTTGCATTGAAGAAGGAGTGGATATATATAAATAAATATTTGGATGGAGGATTTAGTAGCAGTGTAATTGACTGTTTACTTGACCAATTAATAATGTCTCACTAAATATAGTGGATAGTGACTAAACTGTGTGAATATCTGTATCACTTTGTCAGTTGTTGTGTAAACTGATTCTACAGTTGGGTACTAGCTATGTGAAAGTCTATATTAGTTATTGATTAGTTAACTGAGTATTTGTATGGGAGTGTGAAAGTGTGTGTGGTTCGGTGGGGTGTGTGTGACTGTCCAAGGATGTGTGAATAGTTGATTCAGTAGATATATGAAGTTAAAACTACATGTTCTAACAGTTGTTTGGGTGAGTGAATATCTTTATGGGTGTGGTGATGAGCAAATATATTTCTCAATGGTACACTTCCAACAAACTAGAAAAATAAAAGGCAGTGTATGTATCAGTTGTTGTATATAAATAAGTATACATAAGACTCAATGATTGTGTGAGTGACTGTATGGATAACTGTATACTTGTAATAATGATTTTATAATTCACTAAGTATGACTTACTATCTAAATGAATAGAAGTGGTGTTTGTATAAGTGTTTTGCTAAGTAAATATGTAAGTATGATCCATTGTTTGCATAAGTGAGTAGGATGACTTCATATGTGAATAGGATGTGTGCTGTTGTTTAATGTCGATATAGGTGTATAAGTATTTTTGATAGTGTTCTATTGTTCATTGACAGCATGTATGAGTGAATCCACAGGTAAGTGATTAGATGTGTGCATACATCTAGGAATCACTGAGTGGATTTTTAGATACTTGTATTGCTGTGACAATGGATTCAAATATGATACTCTGTATTTTACAAAGAGTGATGAAAAATTGTAATAGTGTATGAAAAGGTGTATGTGATTGTCAAGTGGATGATGTCATCAGTGATGTCATTTGAGATGTCATCAGTGATGTCACTGACCATGTCATGAATGATCTAATATGTGACATCATCAGCAGTGGATTGCGGGTGCACGAAATATAGTTAGTACAACTAACTATATAGGAGCAATTTCAATGGTTTTGTATGAGTGAAATGTCCAGCTAACTATAACACCCCTAAAACTTATAGTTTTTTGAGTGAATTTCAAAGGTTTTTTAAAAGCTAATTCCTAACTATATAACGCCTGAAACCTATGTTTTTTTCAGTGAATTTCAAAGGTTTTTTAAATGTTAATTCCTAACTATATAACGCCTGAAACCTATGGTTTTTTCAGTGAATTTCAAAGGTTTTTTAAATGCTAATTCCTAACTATATAAGGCCTGAAACCTATGGTTTTTTCAGTGAATTTGCAAGGTTTTTTTAAATGCTAATTCCTAACTATATAAGGCCTGAAACCTATGGTTTTTTCATTGAATTTCGAAGGTGTTTTAAATAAAAAAATGTAAATCTATTAATTGTTATTTTTTTATACTGATTAACTACATTTTTGCAGGCAGGTGTTCAGAGGGCACGCCCCCTTTTTACAACGTTCTGCAGCGCAACCCTTGGCGCGTTTGCAGAGGAGGAACTAATTCCCCTTGCATACTGGGGGTCCCTGGGGGGCAACTAGCCCACCAGGAGCCTCCAGTATAAGCCAGGGAGCTGCATTGCAGAGAGGTGTAATGAGGCCATACCCTTTTTTACACCTCTCTGCAGCGCAACCCCTGGCGTGTTTGCAGAATAGGAACTAATTCCCCTTGCATACTGGGGGTCCCTGGGGGCCAAGTAGCCCACCAGGAGCCTCCAGTATCCGCCAAGGGGCTGTGTTGCTTTGCCCCGGGGGCGGCGGTCCCCGGGGCAGTGTTGGGGGGATTGTGGACCCCCCACACTTCTTTATCACTATGCCGCCGCGATTTGGTCCCCCCGGGGGGTAATTTTTTAAAAAAAAGACCAGTTTTTTTAAAAAGAAATGTGGGCCTTTTTGGTCCTTGTGGGACGACCTGGGCAGGCCTAGGGGGTCAGGGTGTATCTACCCTGCCCCCTTTTTGTGTTCTTCACGTTTGTTTTTTTGCTTTCTTGTGCCTCGGTCTATCTACACGCACACATATACACATATATATATATATATATATATTCACTGAAAAAACCATAGGTTATAGACCATATATAGTTAGGAATTAGCATTTAGAAAACCTTATTTTACTCACACAAAACCATTGAAATTCCAAATATAGTTAGTTGCACTAACTATATATCGCGCACCCGCAATCCACTGCTGATGATGTCACATATTACATCATTCATGACATGGTCAGTGACATCACTGATGACATCACTGATGACATCACTGATGACATCACTGATGACATCTCAAATGACATCACTGATGACAACATCCAGTGATTATGTGTTTCTGTAAAGTTTAAATATGTTTTACATATTGAAGAATGAGTGGATGTATAAGTGTCTGAATGAAGGTTTTAGTAGGTGCGTGATTGACTGTATGAGTGAGTGATTAAATGCGTCTTACTAAATGCACGGGTTAGTGACTAAACTGTCTGAAAGTGTGCATCAGCATGTCTGTTGTTGTGCAAGCTGCTGCATGTGTTGATCAGTAGCTATATAAGTAGCTATATGGGTTATTGATTGGTTGCACAAGTATTTGTATGGGAGACTGAGTGTGTGTATGGCTGGCTGGGAGGTGTGTGACTCTGTGCAGATCAATGTGTACTTGTATCAGTGATTCTATAAGAGAGTAAGTATGTGTTAGTATATGTTTGAAAATGTAAGGTACTCTATGTTTAACTGTGTAGATTAGAAAATGGAACTGTGATTGATTCTTTACAGGACTGACTAGGTGTGTGAGTAACTCCATGGATGAGTGGCAGACTGTGAGTGTCTGTATAGGTGTATGAGTGCATATGATAGTGTTGTAAAGATGAGTGATTGTATGTATGAATGATTGTATGGGTGAATGAGTGAATGTGTGTGTAGACGTAGGAATCAGTGAGTGCGTATGTAGTAACTAGTATTGATGTGTCAATGGTTTCAAAAATTATACTCTGTATTTAACACTGGGTGTAACAGAGGTTATATTAAAGTGTGAGATGTATTGTATTGTCACATTAATGATATCATCATTGATGTGACCATTGATGTCAAATGAGATATCATCAGTGATGTCATTTGAGATGTCATCAGTGATGTCATCAGTGATGTCACTGACCATGTCATGAATGATGTAATATGTGACATCATCAGCAGTGGATTGCGGGTGCGCGATATATAGTTAGTGCAACTAACTATATATGGAATTTCAATGGTTTTGTGTGAGTAAAATAAGGTTTTCTAAATGCTAATTCCTAACTATATATGGTCTATAACCTATGGTTTTTTCAGTGAATTTTCAAGGTTTTGTAAATGCTAATTCCTAACTATATATGGTCTATAACCTATGGTTTTTTCTGTGAATTTCATTGGTTTTTTAACAGCTAATATCTGTAGCTGTAAAATATATTTTATATGTTTATGAATAATTTTTTTTTTTAATATTTTTTTTTCTACGTTCCCGCTTCGCGAAATCGGGAAGCTTCCCGTTAGCTGACCTTGATGCCGCGAAATAGACCGCGAGCCGGTAAACGTTTCTTTACCGCAAGTGCCGCGTTAGAAAACAACATCGTGACGCCTCCCGTCCGCATGACGTTCCACGTTGTCGCGTGATACGTCATATGACGTGCTACGTTAGCGAACTGGTACGCGAAGCGAGTCGCAAAGCGCAGGTTTCTGGAAGCAAACCGTGAGGCCCTGCAAAGCGCTTAACGTAAACACAGCAAGTCATGTGACTTGGTAATAACACTTTTCATTGGTTCATTTCACTTTTGGTTTCCTAATGATGTAAGACTAGGTCATATAATCTAAAATGAACACTTTTGATTGGTTGAGAACTCTTGTTTTTCCCAAATGATGAAAATCCCTCCTTCTTTCCTCACTCTGACTTTCATCATTGTGAGAGAAAGACCCTTTGTGATCACTGAGCAATGGCTTCTTTAGTAGCTTCAGCTGGTGCTTCCCCACCACCTCCACCACATCCAAGGAAGAGTGGACCACCTGCTCAAGTTATAATTCAACAAGAAGAGGAAGAAGAGGAACAGGACGACGAGCACGAAGAGAGGCAGTTTTTGCCTGAGCAGCCCAAGACGTCTCACCGGAAAGAAAACTTCATTTGGCAATTTTTTAAAATTCCCAAAGGTCAGAAAAAAGTAAATGCAAGATACGTAACTTGCCTTATATGTCAAGATAGACTGTCCAGAGGAACCGAGAAAAAATACAGTTTCGGAAACTACACAATGCATCGCCATATGACTAGGTGGCATCCTAACAACTACAGTGCTGCACAGTTTCGGAACGACCTAGATAATCTCCCTATTATGGCCAGAAGATCTGTTGTACCGGAAGTAACGGGACCAGAGGGCAGGGAGATGGTGCCAAATATACAAATGAAATTTGGTGAAGTAAAACACATCTGCGTATTTTGCGATGGATTAATTTCCTACGGAGAAAGAAGCATCACTCTGATCAACAGAGCTATTGACTATCATATGCAAGTTTGTACGAAACGCCCAAAATAATAAATACTTCTTTTTTTGTTTTGTTGCTCCTGTTGAGCCCTTTACAATGAATCGTTTTCATTGCCCCCTCCAAGAAAAACCCCAAAAAATATAAAACTGTTCAGAAAAATTCAAAAAAAGTAAAAAAATGTTCCGAAAAATAATAAAAAAAATATAAAACAACAAAAACAATAAAAAAAAAAGTTCTTTTCAGAACTACCTCCCCGTTATTAAAAAATTGGTACAATATTTGGAACTGTGCCAACCTCTATTTCTCTTAGTTCGCTTCCCAGTTCGCTCGCCGGTACGCGAACCGGAAGCGAACCAAAAACAGTAAGTATAAGGGAAGGAAACAGACACTTATGTTAAAAGAAAGACAGCTATAGGGGAGTAAACTAGAGATACTATTACCCGTAATCCACTGCTGATGATGTCACATATTACATCATTCATGACATGCTCAGTGACATCATCAGCAGAGGATTGCGGGTTTTTTGGCAACGTGCCTTATCCACGGTTTAATAACGCTGCCTTTTGCTTTATATAAGTTTTCAAATTGTATGAAATATATACCAATAGGTCGTTATGAACCTTTAGGTAGTGCTTTTCTTCATGAGGTCTGGTCGCTTCCATACACATACAGATGTTTCAAAGATGATCAAGAAGTTTATCTGAATGGAGAGGAATGCACTGAGACGCCAGATCATTCACTAATGTGTAGGCACATACAGTTACACGGTTCATGCAACAAACACCGACCAAATATGGCTTGCGTGTTGCAAGGCACGCCAGTTCCTCCTATCATCCCCACGTTCAAGTTGTTGGAAAATGGTAGTTATTTGATGCTCAATAATGAAGATTGTTCTGAGTTAATTGAAAAGGGTCTGCACCTCTGTACGGGTGTTCGCTATGTGAAGCACGAAAGTTTCACGGGCCGAACTCAAGGCCACCTCTCTCTGAGACAAAAGAGCTCTTATTCTTGCCATGCCGTTGAAATCTGTCCCAAGGTTGGTATTTGTGGCCAGATTGAAAACTCCCTATGTTCATGTGTGGGAGGAAATAGAACATTTCTGCAGCAAATAACCCGTTCACTTACTGTTACGATAAAAGGAATACTTTTAATTCAGATTTGCCTTTCAATTTCAGCAAGATGGTTCCGACTATCTTTAACGCATCCTCCACAAAGACCCTGGCGCACTTTTTTAAAGTTGTTACCAGTGGTCTCGTGACTTCATTTGAGAAAATCTTTGGAGTCATCCCTGCTTCCTTTCATTCTATTTTCTCCACTCTGGTTCGTGGATTGGCATTTTTACTTGCATTACCAGCGGACGCTCTTGTGCTTTTTTACATTTTTAAATATGGATGTCCCTCCTATGCAACCTCCCACCCTGCAGCTGCTGACACTGTTCCGCAATCGCATGCTAGAATATTATGGCACAATGCCGTTGGCGATATTAAGCACGGCATATGGATTATCTTTTCGATTCTCCTACTTCACCTGTGTCCAGCCTGTATTTCACTGCCTGACCTGTGATTTCGATTGGGCCATTGATTTGTGTCTCTGCGGACCGGTTTCTCCTGACGTCGACTTTAATCAGCTGATGACTCCTATCATTACTCACGAGTTGGTTTGTCCTGGCGAAAGGATTATGGCTGTGGCATTGATGCATGGACTACTTGGTCCCTGGAATTTACTGGCGGCAGCACAGTCTTTCTTGGAACAGAGCTTTCTTGAAAACCCACCGAGCTGTCCTCTGATGGTGATAGAGGATCCGGTGCTGGGAGAGCACGTATGTTCTTTTCCGCTTTTAAATTGGATGGCTGAACTGTTTTCGGATGAAGACGGTGACTTCCTATTGGAGGCTGTTGCAGCTTATTTTGCATACACAGTTATGTCATAGACCTTTTTCATGTTTGATATGCTGAGTACTAGCATTTCATTGACAATTCATTGACTTATTTGTCAAGTTTTTATTATTTACCTTGCCTATTGGCTTAAGACTCGATAAAGTACTTGGCTGTTTTATTTTTCTTTAGCATTAAATTTTCCTAGTTTTTAATGCTTTACCTTGCGGACCGTCCACATATAAACTTGCAATCTGCTCTCATGAGATGGCACTTCTATTATCTTATTCAGTTCGTTTCCGGATCATGGGGAGGTGTCATCTAGGTCCTGGATATCTTTACACCGTGTTAAGTTAGCATGGGCTCATTACCGGTTTAAACGCCATTTTTCCTTTTTTGCAACTTCTGCACACGACACTTAGTTGTTGCTTTAGCTTTCCACCTAGTAGTTCATCGTGGTTTACATGAGAATAATATGTTATTGCTCTACTATCTGCTTTGCTTGTTAAACTATATCTGTACAGCGAGTGCTAAAGTTTCAAGAACAACACGATACAGAATTGTTATGAGGTCTGATCTCCACGACTTCATACTCATAACATAAGTGCAACTTCTGCCAATTCTGGGCATGAGGCGGGTTTTATATTGCTTTGCCGAACACACATACACAACAGTTGATGCGGTTCACATGAAGAGAGAGCTGGTGTATGCTGATGTGATTCCTTCAAATCTAAGACACTAAAGTATGGGCACGCCCTAAACCAACACAAAGAGACCTTCTTAGCAAATAATATAATATGTGTATTAGGGAGGGTGAGATATAAGCAGCCGCGGGCCGTGGAGGGAGTTACGGTGAGGCAGGGAGGCGGGGAGGGGGAGAAGCAGGGTGGAGCCCTCTCTACCTTGCCCCTCCCCCTCCCCGCCTCCCTGCCCCACCGTAACTCCCTCCACGGCCCGCGGCTGCTTATAAGTGTTGCTAACTCTTATTCATTTACAGCATGTTAACATACTGTCACCATTCGCTTTTTATGTACTAGTAACTTTGCTGGTAATTTTGCTACTGATAATATGTGTACTTGTATTCTCCACCCTGCTTCTCCCCCTCCCCGCCTCCCTGCCTCACCGTAACTCCCTCCACGGCCCGCGGCTGCTTATAAGTGTTGCTAACTCTTATTCATTTACAGCATGTTAACATACTGTCACCATTCGCTTTTTATGTACTACTGACTATGCTGGTAATTTTGCTACTGATAATATGTGTACTTGTATAATCTAAGATACTACGCCTCAGAAGACGGCATTAGTAAATAAACATTTCAAATACACATGTGTTCTTCTTAACTCCATGTTCTGGTTTCTAAGAAATATATAACGACCGACTGTTCATGAGTTCCACGTATCCTGAGGTACTATAAGTTCATATTCTGGATTGTCTAAACATTGAGAGTTTGTTATATCCAATGTGACACTGTACCTAGCTTGCTAAGGAGTTTTTGATTACTAACGTGAGTTTTGGGACACCCTAATTCGCCGAGGTTCCAATCCTCTGTCCACAGTTCTGTGTGAGAACAGAAACCCTGCGACAGGGGCAACCCCGACCCTTGCTGGAGCTTCATCACACTTGCGATACAACTCCAGCAATGCGCCACCTTTACGGCACAGATACATCACGCATCTGTGCTGTTTTTGCCCCATGATGCGCCGCATTGTAAATGCAGCACACCATAGGTGACGGAACAGCGGCACAGAATGACTAACACATCCCTGGTGATGCGCCAGTCATCATAAATGTATCCCTATGCTTCTTATCTTGTTAGAGATGAACCGCCATATATATCATCAAAGTTTTTTGCATTTCCTAAATAGCGAACTTTAAGGAATAAATAGCGATTCTTTACCATTCCTAGTTTGCGATTAGCTATTTGCTAATTACAAATTACCCATTCATTTCCTTCATTTCCATAGGGCGGTTGGACTCACTTTTAGCTCGAACGGCTGAATGGATTTGCACGAAACTTGGCAAAATTGTAGGGACTGGTAGCCCGATGTGCCTTTGCTATGTCTCAAGATGTACGCTCCAGTGGTTTTTACGAAAATTAACTTTGAAAAATATATATTGGGCTACATTGGCCTATATATATGTTGGAGCCCAAATGTAGCCCAATGTAGCCCAATGAAGCCCAATGTAGCCCAATGTAGCCCAAAGATGGCCGCCAGACACACAAAAAAACAAATGTAGCCAAATATCAGCCAGATGTAGCCCAACTATAGCCCAGTGACAGAATGACCAATCCGCTTCGCAAACCTCCGTTACGCGAGGCGGAGCGCTGTTACAGATATATATCTTTTTTTGAACGTTAATTTCTCAAAATCCACTGGAGCACATATATTGAGACCTAGCAAAGGCACATCGGGCTACCAGTCCCTACAATTTTGCCAAGTTTCGTGCAAATCCATTCAGCCGTTCGATTATTATTATTATTATTTTTTTTTGCCCCGCGGGGCCCTTTTAAAACCTCCACATCAAACCTAGGGGGTCAGCGAGGATCTACTATTCCCCCTTATGGTCATTTGCCCCTTCGCTTTGGCCTCCTCTTGTCTCTCGATCCTACCGAGAGACAAGATGGCGGCCGCTACGGACTGTTTGGAATGTTGACAGACGCCAGAGAACCAATCAGCTTCGCTTCACAAAGCTCCGTTGCGCGAAAAGTACGCGTCCTGGGCCGCTGCCCGGTCCGCTGTTACAGATATATATCTTTTTTTAAACGTTAATTTCTCAAAATCCACTGGAGCACATATATTGAGACCTACAAAAGGCACATCGGGCTACCAGTCCCTACAATTTTGCCAAGTTTCGTGCAAATCCATTCAGCCGTTCGGGCTAAAAGTGAGGCCAACCGCCCTATGGAAAACTCAATGTTAAAAACACGTTTTGGGACCCCCCTTTTTTCTCGGCCCCCACTGGACGAACCCCCCCAAATTTTCAAGGGCTGCTCAGAAACAAAATGTGCCATTTTCCTGAAAATTTCAGCCAATTCCGTCCACAAACGGCAAAGTTATTAGACAGGATTTTTTCTCTATGGGTTTTTTGAAAATTCTATAACTATATATACCTACTGGCGACCGCCAGTAGGTAATATGCATATATATATGTATGTGTATATATGTATGTGTATATATATATATATATATATATATATATATATATATATATATATATATATATATATATATATATATATACATACATATATAAACATATATAATCTGCATATCTATATAAATACAAATATAAATGCATGCATACATATGCATATATGCATACATATGCATGTTATTTACATGAAAGTTTGAAAAACACTATTAACAGCAAAGCTAAAAAGCCACCTCATTACAAACAGAATGGCGTTAACTTAAACGAGGGCGAGATCTATTGCATTTTCAATGCTTGTTTACTTTGGTTCCATCAAGAAGGCATTCAGATGTGTCACACATTTGCCATACATTCTGAATGTTAGCACTCTAGTTGCTCATTATATCACTGTAGTAAAGCTACTGCTCACCAGGGAAGTCTGCTGCTGGTATTCAACGTGCATGTTTCAGTCTGCATGTCAGAATTCTTTTAATGAAATAGAAGAGGATTTGAGAAGTCACTCAAAATGTCCCCTAATTTTTCTTTCTGAAGCACTAATCATACTTTCTATGGCAAAATGAACCCCCTCATTTTGTTCCTTTTTAAATTAAATGTTTTCAGACTTACCACTTCATTCCAATCAAGATAGCTTCTGATGTGCCATACTTTTGTCATAAGTAAGACTGTTAGCGCTCTAGTTGTTCTTTATAACACTCTGGGACATTCTGTCATTGGGCTATACTTGGGCTACATCTGGGTGCTATTTGGGCTACATTTGAGCTCTTTTATTTCTGGTGGCCATCTTGGGAGACTGCATGTCAGAATTTTTTTATGAAATAGAATAGGATTTGAGAAGTCACTCAAAATGTGCCCTAATTTTTCTTTCTGCAGCACTAATCATACTTTCTATGGCAAAATATATCCTCATATTGTTCCTTTTTAAATTAAATGTTTTAAGAGTTACCACTTCATTCCAATCAAGATGGCTTCTGGTGTGCCATACTTTTGTCATAAGTAAGACTGTTAGCACTCTAGTTGTTCTTTAGAACACTCTGGGACATTCTGTCATTGGGCTATACTTGGTCTACATCTGGGTGCTATTTGGGCTACATTTGGGCTCTTTTGTCTCTGGTGGCTATCTTGGGAGACTGCATGTCAGAATTGTTTAATGAAATAGAAGAGTATTTGAGAAGTCACTCAAAATGTGCCCTAATTTTTCTTTCTGAAGCACTAATCATACTTTCTATGGCAAAATGAACCCCCTCATTTTGTTGCTTTTTAAATTAAATGTTTTCAGACTTACCACTTCATTCCAATCAGGATGGCTCCTGGTGTGCCATACCTTTGTCATAAGTAAGACTGTTAGCGCCCTAGTTGTTCTTTAGAACACTCTGGGAAGCTGCAGTAGAACACAAAGGAATCAACTGACAGTCTCTGTCCTTGTTGGATGTACATGTTTTACTGAGAATGTCAGACTTCATTCTCACATGACTGAGAAAGATAAGGTGAATTTACAGAAAATATGCTTTCAGTTTAGCTTATAGATCCCCTTCCAAACCACTGTGGGAAAAGCATGAGATAATAGTTTTCTTTCAAACATGATTCATGATATCCCAGCAGAAGGCTTTTTCACATGGTAAAATCACCTTAGAACACACCACAATTCCTAAAATGAGTATGGTACCATCAACAAATGATTTATAATTCAACTAAAGTCCTAAAACCCTCTATTAAATACAATGCTTTTTAATGAGGTGCTATCATGTATATTGGTCCCAAGATGGCTGCCAACACTTCTTGGATGAAGAATTTGAATTTTGAAAACATTATTTTTTTTTTTGCCTTGGGGGTCCTTGTGGGACCCCCTGAGCAGGTCTATGGGGTCAGGTTGCTTCTACCCTGCCCCCTTTTTGAGTTCTACACATTTGTTTTTCTGCTTTCCTGTGCCTCAGTCTACTAAGGCACAAGATGGCTGCCAACACTTTCTGGTTTGGAGTGTTGACAGACATTGGCAGCCAATCAGAATGCAGCTCATGCTCAGAAAGGTAAGCTTACAGTAAGCTTACACGTAAGCGGCTATAGATATATATATTTTTTCTCTTTTGATTTTCTCAGGAACTACTGGAGGGATTTTCACCAAATATAGCAAAGGCACATCTGCGTACCAGTCCCTACAATTTTGCAAAGTTTGGCGTAATTCCGTTCAGCAGTTCGGGCTGTAGACTTGTCAGACCGTCCTATGGAAATTAACATGGGGAAATCTTGCTGCGGAGATAGATCGATCGATCGATCTATCGATCGATCGAATCGCTGCGGAGATAGATCGATCGATAGATAAATATTCTTCCCCTCCATGTGTTCCATGTAGTGTATGTTTCAACGGTTCCCTGATGAAGGCAACCATGCTGAAACGCACGCAGTGTGTTAACCTACCGCCAACCTTTCTCTTGAATTCAACAATTCACAACTTGGATTTTCCCTTTTTCCTCTCATTGTATTATGATCTAATGTTATTTGTAATGTATAAGGATAAAAGAAAAGTTTATAGCTGTGCAATAGAAATATATTGCTTTACATGAACACAGAAATGTTGGATGATGTATGAGAATGAACTGATGGTTTTTATATTGTACATTATCCATTATGGCTTATTTTTGATAGATGTATAAAAATCTGAAAATATGTATTGTATCAAAAAAATACAAGAGTTATGTATAATTTCTTTTTGCGCTGTAAACTGATCTAGACAGTGTAATTATTGGTTTGCCTGCATATATAAATATTTATAACTGTGTACATTTGTTCTAGGCTTTTTTTACACAACACACTTTTTTAATGCAGGCAGTGTAAGTCCTAAAAAGGCTTTTTTTAAAACATATTAAGAACAGATTAAAAAACCACGAGCCTCTCTGTGTCCTGTGTAGTTGCTGCCACGCACCAGGCCTCGGTAAATAGTGTTTTGGGAGCAAAAAAAGAGCTGTACTCTCAACCAAGATGTTGTCCACTCGTATGCTGTCAGGAGGCTACTGGCTTTGAACCGCCAGCCTCACTGTGTCCTGAAGGCGTACTGACATCCAGGAATACTGCTTGAAACATTTTGTGATCTATTCTGAAACCTCAGGAGTACATAAATGGTGAGGAATCTGTGGTTAGAAGTATTCATCAGAAATGTGGACTAATTTAGTCATGAGGAAATGACCCATTATCATGAGCAGAAAAGGAGGTGGTTTCAGATCTTTTATGATTATAGCGAATATGAGTTCTGTAACTGTGCTACAGTGTAACTTTTTTTAAGACATAATGCCAAAATCATTGTCATGACAGTACATGTAGTCAAGCCATCTTTGTTTCTTGAATTAACTACTTCTGTTATGTTTTTGTTATAAATGTTATAGAGTGCACAGCTGCCCTAGCAAATGGGCGTCCCAGCACTAAACCTGCAAACTGTTATAGTCAATGCAGGAGATGCACAGAGAAACCAATTATGCCGGAAAGAGATGAGTTTTAATGGCTTTACGGAACAGCACATGTTTTTGGATACTTCTGATACTCACAGAAAGAGAGTTCCAGAGCTTCGGGCGAGAAGGCGAAAAGAGTGCCCTCCAGCCCGGACTCTCTTTACCCGGGGGACAACCGCTCGGTGCTGGCCCATAGAACGCAACAGGCGGGTGGGTGGGTAGGACGTAAGGAATTTAGTCAGAATATCACGGGATTGAAGATTCAGAATTCAATGGGCGATACAGAGAGTTTTCAACTCAATACGTTTCTCCACCGGCAACCAATGCAGTCTGCGGATAGCATCAGTTGGAGGGCAGGTTCTCGGCAAGTCGAGGAGTGTCCGGACCGCAGTGTTTTGTGCCCTTTGTAGGCAGAGAATCTCAGCTCTATTGGCCCCCAGGTATAGGAGCTGGCATAGTCCAGTCTGGATAGTATAGTAGCCTGGACTATCACCTGACGGATGGTGGGGTCAAAGAATCCCAAAAGTGGTTTAAGCCCACGTAGGAGTCCAAAACAGAACCCAGTTACGGCTTTATTATGGGCCTGAAAAGTAAGAGCGGAGTCTACCCACACTCCCAGATTTTTGACTGTTTAGGAACAGGCTGACAGCCCAGAGTGGATGGCCAATATGACAATGGTGACCCCCGAAAAACGAATGTAGGTAGAGAACCAGGGGAAAAAAAGACCAATATTCTCACAGAATATCTCTACATATTTTGCTTCACAATGACTAGTTCGTTTTCCAAAACCTAGAATTTATACACCAAGTTTGAAAACTAACTACTCATTGTGAGGGGCACTAATGTATATTTAGCTTTTTCTGGCATATATGTGATGTATATCTGTGGTTCAGTTTGATTATGGTTTGAGTCTGTAGCTGATTGAGTGCTATGGATGGTTGTGTAATGGGATCTGACCTGTCAAATCAGATCAGTTTTTCTGTTTGGCCTTGCTATTTTAATGTATCAATAATTATGTATTATTAGTAATTTTTCTAAAGAAATTGTTTTTTTCGCATAAAAAATGAAAAATAACACAATCAAATAAAGAATGAGCATACCTCTTTAAAATGTTTTTATTGTTTTTTTTAATGGTCCAGCTAGAGTGTCCTATTGAACATAAGACGTATAGCATATATTGAAGCAAAATAGGCAGAGATATTCTGTGTGAATATTAGCCCATAGTGGATGGCCACCAACGCAGGCTCCACCGTAGAGTATCTTTCCCCACCAACAAGAGCTCAGATTTGCTAGCATTCGTTGGAGGCAATTGGTGGTCATCCAGTCTGCGATGGCTGTTAGATCTTCCTTCAACTTAAGCACATCCTGCGCAAATTCATCTGATGGTGCCACTACCAACTGTGTATCACCTGCATAAGATACCACAGTTAATCCTCTGCTCCTGCCAACTGCTGCTAAGGATTGAATGTGGATGTTAAATATGGTTGGGCACAAAGCCGAGCCCTGAGGAACCCCTTGGTGGACAGCATGTACCTGGGAGCAGAAGGGGGACAGACACTTGGAAGGTTCTCTCCGATAAAAAGGAGGCGAACCAACCCAAGGAAGGGCCTCTAACACTGATCTCCTCCAAGCGCTGCAGCAAGATCTGGTGGGACACTGTGTAGAACACTGCGCTTAGATCCAGTAGCAATAGATCTGAAGTGCGACTGACCTCTAAGGCAGCCCTTCAATTCAAAATGACAAAAATCCACCATACATATGTCAAGACATCATCAAAATTAGGTTATTCACAAAACTAAAGCTGGTAGCAACAAACAGCTCCACCTGGGGCTATTATGACGTTGTGACCGAGGAAAATGCCAAAGTACGGCGCCGACAGCGTGGTACGCAGGCCTGGCACAGAGTCACGCGGATCCCCAAGAACAGTACTCTGGCAAGCGATGAAAACAAAGGTGGTGAACGGCGTCAGGGAGGTGATGCGTTGTTGGTGCTGGGAGGCGCCGGTTCCTTACGACCAAAGGGGAGGTGAGGTGTCGGTTCCTTATGACCACAGGGGAGGTGAGGTGGTTCCTTACTGCGATGTAGGGGAGGTGAGGCATCTGTTCTTTACTGTTGCCGGGGAGGTGAGGAGTCTGTCCCTTACTGTTGCTGGGATAGGTGATGTTGCAGTGGTGGCGAAGCGTTGGTTTCTTGCGACGGTGCAGGAGGGTCAATGGATTTGGGGTTCACCGTCAGGTAGGGGCTCTGTGATGATGAATCACCTGCGCCAGTGAGGTCATGGCTAAGGTGCAGGTCGGGCGGTGCATCATGGGCATCACGAGCGGTGCCCTTGGCTCTGGTACAGGCAGCAGCCTCAGTGACGGGGTAAGAGTTGATATGGTGCGGCGTCGGGGCTGCTGTGAATGATGGATCGGTGTGTTGTGCACTTCAAGAGCGACGCCCATGGCTTAGTTGCAGGTCAGGGCGTCGCTTTCCGGGGTCGGTGTTGCTTTTTCCCTCAGTGGCAGCTGAAACAGCACTTCCAGGAGCAGGAGGACAGACAAAGTTAAGTCTTTGTGTCCCTGAGACTTCAGACCAGGAGGCAAGCTCTACACCAAGCCCTTGGAGATCTTCAAGCATAATACACAGCACAGTTCAGTCGTTGTCCTCTCCTTGGCAAAAGCAGCCACTGCAGGCCAACTCAGCAAAGCATCCACACAGCAATGGGGCCGTACTCCTCCTTACAGCTTCTCCAGCTCTTCTCCTTGGCAGAGGTTCCTCAAGAGTCCAGAAATATTCTAAAGTTCTGGGGTCTGGGCCCCAAAATTTATACCACATTTCTTTTGTTCTCTTGTGGCAAATGTCTCTCAGCTTGGTAGAAACCAATTATGTCCTCTCTGGTCCAGCTTCTGGGCAGGAGGTAGAGACCGCATTGTGCACAGGATCTAGGGTCTATTCAGGTGCAAGGAAAACTCTTTCTACTACCCTAAATGCAACCCAGCGCTGGGTCACCCAGGAAAGGCAGCACACACCTCAACCCCCACAGTGGCTGTCTGCAGTGAATGCACGTGTCATTCCAAAACCAGTCAATACACAACTCAGCAGAGGCATATAGGATAGCTAAGCAACAAAACGCTTACTTTCTAAAAGTGGCATTTTCAAACCCACAATTTAAACACCATCTTTACTAAAATATGTATTATTAAATTCTTAGTTCAGAGAACCTAAACTCCATTTCTCTATCATGTAACAATAGGAAGTTATACTTTTAAAATCTTACGAAGTATCTCCCATGCAATCCAATGAGACAGATTCAATAGTGAAAAATGAAGTACCCAGTATTTCACCATCAGGATATGTCACACACCCAGTACAGTACAAGACCTACCTTTCACATACACTGCACCCTGCCCAGGGAGGTACTTTGGGCCTAACTTATGAGTGACTCACATGTAAGAAAAGGAAAGGTTAGGGCCTGGCAAGTGGGTGCAATTGCCAGGTCAACATGGCAGTTAAAACTGTGCACAGACACTGCAGTGGCCGGTTTGAGAACCCCTTGAGAACTGCTAGTGTGTGTGGCACAATCAATGCTTCAGGCCCACTAGCAGCGTTTGATTTACAGGCTCTGGGCACACACAGTGCACTGTACTAGGGTCTTAGCAGTAAATCAAATAAGTCAATCATCAATCAATAAAGGGTTTGTGAAGCGCACTACTCACCTGTGAGGGGTGGGAGCAGCTCCGGATCAGTCGCAGCTCCGGATCAATCGAATAGCCAGGTCTTGAGGTTCCTCCTGAAGGTTTGCAGGGTTGGGGACCGTCTGATGTTCACTGGGCGCTCGTTCCAGGACTTGGCTGCGATGTAGGAGAAGGCTCTCCCGCCTGTTCTGGCTCTGCGGATGAGGGGGACCTCCGCCAGGGCGATGTTGGCGGAGAGGGGGTTCCTTTTGGGTGCGTGGAAGGAGACTCTCTCGTTGAGGTACTGGAGTCTGATGTTATTGAGGGATTTGTAGGCGTGGGTGAGGAGTTTGAAAGTGACCCTCTTCTCGAAGGGGAGCCATTGGATGTCTCGCAGGTGTTGGGTCATGTGTTTGTGACGCTGAGTCCCGAGGATGAGTCTGGCGGTGGCGTTCTAGATGGTCTGGAGTCTGTGTAGTAGAGCTCTGTTGATACCAGCATATAAAGGTGCACTGCGAGCCAAGTGCTCGAGGAATTTTACTTGTCCCAGTTTTGCTGACCTACTAGAGGAACCCGTGGACATCAGATGGAAATGACCCCAGGCCCTAAGGCTGAAAGCCAGTAACCCCTACTTACCCCCTAAACCCCAATCGGGGGCCTAGACACAGATTCTATTTGGCCTGTATTTATCAGCATTTACAGCTCAGTTCTAGGTTACTGAATAAGGAGATCCACATAAATGTGCCTGCTTTATGCAAACAATGTATTGCCAATGCACTACTCCCAAGGAGCTTCAATGCAATGTTAAGCTCATCCACGCTCGGAGCATTATCAATAATGTAACAGCAAATACTGTTATGAGAAACATTTTGATGTTTGGTACAAAGGACCCCAAGTTGTTAGGGTGGATGTCTGGCTCAACACTTAAATGCATGCATGTAGGAAATTACTATATTTGTATGGTGTACCCCTACATTTCTGCCCCAACGCTTTTTGCTGGTTGTAGAACTCCATGCATTGTACCCCTGCTAACCAGCAGTAATTCGTGTGTGCTCTTCCTTTCAACCTTTTATTCCAACTGAAAACCGACCTTTTGTGTAGCAGAAAATGTTGGGCACTAGGTCAGCTGGCACCTAGGGAAACTTAAACCTGCAAATTTCTGAAAACTAGACACCCTGGCAGTCCAGAGGGGCATCAGAGGTGCGGTTCTCACCAGGTTTTTTTGAACCCAGAAGCACTTGCAAACCTGTAACTTTGGCTACAAATACACATTTTCTTCAAATTTCTGTGATGGAAGGTTCTGGAATCTGCAGGGAGCCACAAATGTCCTACCACTCAGTGTTTCCCCATGTCTCCTGATAAAAATGGTACCTCGCTTGAGTGTGTGGGCCTAGTGTCCGCAACAGCAGAGGGCCCAATATGCAATGTGGAGACATCAATATTCCCTGCCAAAAACCATTAGTTGATTCAGCAAAGGGAAAGGCTTTGATGTTTGGGCCCGGGCTCTGCGTCCACCTAGGGAAAATTAACATGCCCACACATTTCTGAAAACTAGACAGCCAGGAGAGCCTAGGGTGGTGTGCCTCGCATGGCCCTCATGATGTTTTGTTACCCAAAATGCCCGATAAATCTCAAACTTTACCTAAAATAGTGCATTTTTATTGCTTTTTAGAGGCATAAACTTTCAGAATCGGCAGGGGCCACAAAATTCCTACCAGCCAGAGTTCTACCACTTGTCCCGATAAAAACGCGACCTCACTTGTTTGTGTGGCTGGGCCTACTGCCAATGGCAGGACTAAATCAAACCAGGGTCAACGGCAGTCCTCGTTGTGTTGATGTTGCGTTTTGGGCCCTTTCCTATCGCCCAGCCAGACTGGCTTACCCTGCATGGAGAGGGGGCATGGCTCAATGCTAGGGTAGTATGCCTGAACCCATTCACTTTGCCCAAATGTGAAATATGGGTGGGGAGCAGATTAGGGGCAACGTTTCCAATCAGAAAAACCTATCTGCTCATGATAGGGAGGTGGGCAAACTTACTCTACTGCCCATTCTGGGATGGAGGAATGGCTCAATGCAAGTGTCGGCCTCACCTAATATTTTGATTGTTTTAGCGCTGTCTCTAAAGGCCTTTCAGTCTCCTGGTGGCATATTGTGGGTAAACACTCCGAACTCGCCCATAGGGGGGAGGCGGTGGGGGGAGTAAAACTGATACATACATTCTGGAGTTGGGACACGGTGCAATGTCTGGGTAAGCCACGCCCCCACCCTTCCTTTTCTTAGGCCCATTTTCCCCTACTGCAAAATGGGTTTCTGTTCATATGGGTTGGGCGACTGGGGGGACAGAAAAACTGTTGGGCCTGTTTCAGGATGGGGGCTCAGCCCAATGCCTCGGAGAACTATGCCAACACCTTTTTATGTTATACACCAAAGATTTCTCTGCGTTCTAATGGACTTTCTGCCCCTCCTTCCCCTCTAGTGGGCAGATTGGTGGTCAATCCTAGAAAATACACCCCAGAGGAGGCAGAAAGACTATTCTGGCATTTTAGTAGTGGGGGCTTAGATTGATGACTTGGAAGGCCACCCCTACCCATTGTTAAGTGGTTCTTAAAACATTTTTCCTTTGTGTCCAGTGGCCTTTTTGCCTCCCACCTACCCTGGCGGGAATTTGGAGATTAAAACCCCCAAATTTACTCAGAGGGTGTTTGAAAAGGTTTTGATCATTTGAGGGAAGGTGGGGCTCAGTCAGATGCCTGAGAGTGCTGACCCAACCCCTTTGTTGGGCTAAAATACCTCAGTGGGTTCTAGTTGGGTTTCTGCGCCTTTGAGGGGCAGGTTGGAGGTAAAACCATCCTACTGGTCCATGGGAAGTGGGGAGGGGCGGTGACAAAGACTTTTGTGATAGGAGGGTGGGCGAGCACTAGTCCATTGCCAGAGGAACTGCCACCCCCTCAATATAACTTCATGGTGTCTAATGGGTGGATATCTGCTTAGTGATTACACTCCTGCTACAGGTATCCACTAGGTAGAAATACAATTGGAAAGGTAAGACTCTTCCCGTTTCCAAAGGTACCTCCAGCATGAAAATTGGTAAACAGGCGCCTGAGATAAGCCGCCGCCGAGCACCGATGTATTGAAAGTGAAGAAAAAAAGATCTGCTCATTATACTTTGACTTTTAGTGATAGACATCAGCATGCCATAAGCATGGATTGTCATTTCAAAAGAAAAACACCTTGAGACCCTCACCGATGAGTAGTTGCGCTTTATAAGATACCTGATTGATTGGTCTCAAGGTGAAATATTGGCACATAACAAAACATGTAAATAGCTCCAGATAATCTGACTGGTGCGTACACTTCCCCACATAAAGTCAAATGTCACATAATCAGTAGTTACACATGGAGTGCTGAATGGAGAAGAAAAAGTAGTTCCATGAATGTAAGCTGTTAAAGGATACAAGGCAGACATTCAAAAAGACTATAAAGGAGCTATGCTCGAAGGAAGAGACAAACACAAGACGACGAAAGAAAACCATTAAATAAGAAGCAAGAAAATGAGACTTGACAAGAACGCCAACTTCTGGTAAGAAAATGGGCCGGCACAAAGCCCACTGTACTTATTGGTATGGTCCACAGTAGCCTTTGTCAACCGCCAGCAAAAAGCAGTCAGCAGGCAATACCTAAAAAAAAGACTCTCCCAAAATGGTACAGATTGCTGTAGGGCAAAAGCACATGCCACAGAAGCCTATGTGTTACACCCTATACATTCCTGGAAGGAGTCCACTCAATTTTTCTTCCTTCTGAGTGCATCAATAAAAGCACCACCGTTGTGGGCATTTGCCTTCATTAGCAGGTATCTCTGTACACGATGGCCTATGTAAGCATTAGCAGTCACTGGTAGGATAGATAGCTCTGTATAACAATGAGGTGCTGCAGGTTAGATGATTCGCACCAATCTATCCCCATGCATGGGCTCAGATCTTGCAGCGACCCTGAGAACACCAACACAAGTGGAAAGAAGTGGTTTATAAGCTTTCAGAGGAAGTATTGGCGGTGAAGCAGTCAACATTTTACAGTTCTTTTTAAAACAAAATTGAAACTAAAGCCAATAGGTCTGGCATTGGCTGCCAGGCTTTTTAAAATGCCTATTTTGTGAAACTTTATTTTTGAGGAGGTGCCAAGTCCTCACCAATACAAAAAATAAACATTGGCTAAACCCAATTTATTTTTTGCCTTACAAAGCTCACCTATCCACAGCATTCCCAGACAATATAAGGAACTACTGTGTGTGGTTGTGAGCTTTGTTAAAGTGTAATATGTCATGATTCTCAGAGAAGCTAGACAATGGTTGAAGTAGGCTGCCCTGCTACCCTATGCTGTAGCAGGAAGAAGAAAAATGTGAATGACAACTAACCAATGGATAAAGAGGGCTGGCGAAAGACCCTAAAAGTATATAATATGGATCATTTGATTAATTTCAAAAGGTCTTGGCTAAAGCCAGATCTTTGAAAAAAAAGTTGTTCTACAGCAGCATTGGCCACAAACAAACCTTGGTGGGGTGTGGAGGTGGTACTTTATACATATAGAAATGTTTTTCTCTGTTCTTCCATATAGAAAAAAATGAAAACAAGTAATTACAGTTCCAGTGCACTTCACTAGCATTTTTCATCAAATGAACAGTTAAGATTTCCACAGAGAGTGAATAACAGATTGTGTTAGACCGTTGTGGGTAGTTAGGAAAGCAAGAATGAACAATAACAGTGACAGTTGTAGTAATAAGATAAACAATAACACGTAATGCATAATAAGCCTATGTTGTGGCTTGATAATACTAACTAAATATGAAGCCTTTACCAGACTTAGGTAAAAAGAGTATCATGGGCAGTTTATGAAGGATACCCAAATTAACTATTTTAAATTACTTATGCTGCTATTGCCCTCTCAATTGTGCATATTTTACTTGGATCAGAAAATTAAGGCCGAGTCCCTTTGTAAGTGCGTGCATGTGTTTGGCGTGCATGCGCGCCCACAATTTTCTTTTTCTACTTTTAAATCTATGATGCACAGTAGCCACGGTGCTATGCAGCAGAGCAAAAAAACATTGTCATTAGGTAATATGGGCGAGACCAATTCACTTGGCCAATGTTTGTTTACATCAGTGCTGGAATCCAGGCCTGATGCACTGAAGTAATCACTGCTGGCAACCTTGCATACGGTGGCCACTAATGAAATCTAGTCTGAGGTGGTCACCATTAAAATTCTAATTATATTAGCAGAGCTGGATAATACTCATTAACCCCTTCTGTGTGTCGCACGGCCAGGGATCGTCCGACACACCAGTGCTCTTGTGCTTAGGACTCGCACCTGGCACAGGCAGTCCCTCTGGTGCGGGCACCAGAGGGATTCCCTTTAACCCCCTCCCCCACCCACCCACCCCACATCCCCCAACAGCCTCGCAAGCTGGGGAAGAGCTTCCCCAGCTTCCGAGGCTGCCTGCATGGTTTCCCTGAAATGATGATCAACGAGTTTCACTTTCTATGTGCTCAGGGAGCTATCTCAGCCCCCTCAGCATGTAAAAAGTCAGGAGAGGTATCGTTGAAAAGGGGAGAATCACCCCTTTCCAATGGCACCCCTCCCGAGTGGATCCCTGCTTGGGGATCGCACCAGAAGGGCGATCCCCAAGCAGGGATCCACTCACTAGGCACTAGGAAGAGGGGAGCTGCCCCTTTGGCAAGGGCCTTTGCTCCCCCCATTTTATTTGGGCCGGGAGGGGGAGGAGGTGTGGGGGCAGAAAGCCCACTAGATACCAAGTATTCTTTTTCTTGACTGTGTAATAGGGGGTGGGGGCTGTCGCTTCTCGCCAGGCTGTCTGCAATTGGTATCGGTGGGTGCGCCCTGGCCTGGTTGTCCTCATTTCTATCAGACAGGTCACAACAGGTCTGGATGCCACCTTATGCCTCAGAGCCCAAACCACTCCTCACCGGGGTCCCTCAGGGATCCACTCTTAGTCCCCTACTGTTCAATATTTACATCACTCCCCTGGTTTACCTGGCGGAACAGTACGGGGCTAAGATTATTGGATATGCTGACGACACACAGTTGTTGTTCACCTGGCCAGATGACCATCTGGATACCACAACAGTCCAGCTCTGCTTGTCCTCAGTCTTTCGCTGGCTGACTAGGCTCAGCTGAAATGCAATGAGGACAAGTCTGAGGTCCTCTTCTATGGTTCTTTCCCTTCCAGCTTTAAAAACTCGCTGTTGCCACCGAACACTCCCAGCCCCAAGGTGATGGGAGGTCCCGCAAAAAATCTCGGCATATGGTTTTGGGAGGACTTAAGATTTGAGCACCATATAAAAAAACTATCTGGGACATGTTTTGCTACTCAGAGAATGCTACGAAGATTTTTTCCATTGCTTCCCAGAGAAGCAAAAGAGACTGTTGCCCGAGCTCTCATCCTAGCAAGGCTGGACTATGCGAACGCTCTGTTTAGCGGTATCCCTGCTTATTTGGTTAATCGCCTGCAGGTTATCCAGAACGCCGCTGTCCGCCTTCTGTTTAATGTTCCGAGATGGAAGAGCGTTCGCTCTCACATGTGCTGCCTTCATTGGCTGCCAGTGTCACTACGCATCCTGTTCGAATCCCTTGCGCTCCTGTTTAGAGCAACTCATGACCAAAGGCCTGCCTACCTGAAGAAACGGTTTATCCTTTATGCCCCCACGCGAGCTCTTAGATCATCCTCCCTGTTCAAGATTACTCTCCCTCGCTTTAGGCGGTCTAGACTAGGGGGTCAGTCCATATCCGTGGTTGCTGCCCGGGCTTGGAATGCCCTTCCCCTCCATCTGCGCTCCATTCAGTGTGTAGCCCAGTTTAAGAAAAATCTAAAAACTCATTTTTTCACTAGTCTGACTTAAGCTGGTCTCTGCCCTGTCTTCTTCTGCCTTTCCCCATCGCGCCAGGACACTCCCAAGTAACAGAGCGCGTTATAAAATGGTTTATACATACATACATACATACATACAATATGGGCATGCCAATGCCCACACCCCCGCAGCAAAAGGGCAGTCGTTTTGCCCTCCCTGGGGCGCAGATAGGGGCGGAAGCCCCAAATCTGCCCCCGGGTGGCGGGGGCAGAAAGCCCACTAGAAACCAGGGATTTGGTTTTAAAAGCAAATTAGGGGTGGGGCTGCCCAATATGGGCATGCCAATGCCCCCCGCAGAATTACAGTCTTTCTTCCCCACTAGACACCAGTTTGTTTTTTTCCTGATGAATTTAGGGGTGGTGGTTGCCCAAGATGGGCATGCCAAGGCCGCCCCTCACCCCCCACAAACGTACAGTCTTTCTGCCCCATTGGGGGGACAGAAAGCACCATAGATGCCAGGGATTCTTTTTTTATAGGACTGGGGTGGGGCTGCCCAGAATGGGTATGCAAATGACCCACCCTACCCTCCAAAGAAAACAAGACTTTCTGCCCACCCAGGAGGCAGATGGGGGCAATAGCCCCTTATCTGCCCCCCCCCCGGGAGGAGGGACAGAAAGCCCACTAAGCGCCAGGGATTTTATTTTATATAGGTAGGGGTGGGGGCTGCCCTATATTTTATTTAGGTAGGGGGGAGGCCAGAAAGCCCACTAGCTACCAGGGATTTAGTTTTCAAAGTTCGGGGTGGAGGTTGACAAGAATGGGCATGCCAATGCCCCCACCCAGCCCATAAAAGATGCTGGAGTCTTTCTGCCCCTCCCAGGAGGCAGACGGGGCAGTAGCCCCGGATCTGCCACCCGCGGGGGGGGGGGCGCCACAAAGCCCACTATGCGCCAGCGATTATGCTGGCTTTTTATTATAAGCAGGGGTGGGGGCTGACCAGAATGGGCATCCCAAAGCCCGACCCCCCAGAAGAATAGCTACAGTCTTTCTGCCCCCCTCGGGGTATATCAGGGCAACAGCCCGGATTTCCCCTTCCCCAGAGAGGCGATAAGCCCCCTAGGCACTGACTTTTTTTCGGAAATGTGCCTACCTCTGGATTTTGGGTTCTAGCGCAGCCGGCACCTAGGGAAACATAGCAAACCTATACATTTTTTAAAACTAGACACGTAGGGGAATCCAGGATGGGGGGCCTTGTATGGCTCTCACTAGGTTCTGTTACCCAGAATCCCTTGCAAACCTCAAACTTAGTTTAAAAAAAAAAAAAGATTTTCCTCACATTTCTGTGCTGGAAACTTCTGGGACCTGCATGGATCCACAAAATTCCACCCACCACGCATTCACCAAAGTCTTCCGAGAAGCATGCAACCTCACTTGTATGAGTAGGCCTAGTGCCCGCGACAGGAAACGGCCCAAAACGCAACATGGACAGACCACATTTTCACAATGAAAATGTACCCTTTTTTTGCAAAGTGCCTAGCTGTAGATTTTGAACCCTAGCTCTGCCGGCACCAAGGGAAACCTAGCAAACCTATATTTTTTTTTTTAAACTAGACCCCAAAGGAATCACGGATGGGGTGACTTGACTGGCTCTCACCAGCTTCTGTTACCCACATTTTGCTCACATTTCTGTGTTGGAAAGTTCTGGAATCTGCGTGGATCCACAAAATTCCATGCACCCTGCGTTCGGTAAAGTCTTCCGAAAAATGGTACCTCACTTGTGTGGGTAGGCCTAGAGCCCGCGACAGGAAACGGCCCAAAACACAACTTGGACCCACCACATTTTCAGTGAAAACTGACCCTTTTTTTTGCAAAGTGACTATCTGTAGATTTTGAGTCCTAGATCTGCCTGCACCTAGGGAAACCTAGCAAACCTATATATTTTTTAAAACTAGACAACAAGGGGAATGCAGGATGGGGTGAGTTGACTGGCTCTCAACAGCCACATAATTCCACCCACTCCGCGTTCCCCAAAGTTTTCCAAGAAGAATGGTACCTCACTTGTGTGGGTGGGTCAAGTACCAGCAACTGGCAAGGGCCAAAACCTATTGAGGCGACATCAAAATTACCTATCACAAACCAACCTGGTTTGGCAAGGGGGGAGGTCCCATGTGTTTTTGGCCCCGGGCTAGGTGGCCATCTAGGGAAACCTACCAAACCCACACATTTCTGAAAACTAAAGACCCAGGGGAGTTGGGCTTGCTTGGATCTCCCAACGTTTCCCTACACAGAATCCCCAGCAAACCTCATATTTTGATGAACATATCAAATTTTTCTCACATTTCTGTGTCGGAAAGTTATGGAATCTACGTGAATCCACAAATGTCCTACCACCCAGCATTCCTCCAGGTCTCTCGAAAACAAGGATACCTCACTCGCGTGGGTGGGTCAAGAACCCGTGACAGGCAAGGGCCCAAAATGTATTGGGAGACATCAAAATGACATATCACAAAACAACCTGGTTTTTTAAGGGGAGTCACCTGGGTTTTTGGCCCCAGGCTCGGCGGCCTTCTTGGGAAACTACCAAACCCACAGATTTCTGAAAACTAGACACTTGCGTGGATCCCCCAACGTTTCTTACCCAGAATGCCCGGCAAATTTCAAATTTGGCTGAAAAAAGCACATTTTACACATATTTGTGGGTGGAATCACCATGCCGGGCACAAATATCCTACCCCACAGTGTTCCCCCTCAGTCTCCTGAGTAAAATGATACCTCACTTGTGTGGACATTGTGCCTACATGGTGATTCCACCCAGAAATATGTGGAAATGTGCTTTTTTCAGCTAAATACCTTGCTGGACTCCCCAGGTGTCTAGTTTTCAGGATTGTGTGGGTTTTGTAGTTTCCCCAAGATGGCGGCGAGCCAGGCCATAACCCCAGGTGCCCCCCTCTCCCCCATAGCCAGCTAGTTTTGTTATAGGTAATTGTGAAGTCTCCACAGTACGATTTTGGCCATTTCCTATAAATCCACACAAAAATATGTGGAAATGTGTTTTCTTCAGCTAAATTTGAGGTGTGCACGATATTCTGGGTAGGGAAATATTGTGGGATCCAAGCAAGCCATACCTCATTGGACTCTCACAGGGTGTCTCGTTTTCAGAAATGTGTGGTTCTGGTAGGTTTCCCTAGATGGCGGCGAGCCGGGCCATAACCCCAGGTGCCCCCTCCCCCCACAAAGCCAGCTAGTTTTGTTACAGGCAATTGTGAAGTCTCCACAGTACGATTTCGTCCATTTCCTGTTGCAGCCACTATGCCTACCCACATAAGTGAGGTACAATTTTTGTCGGGAGACCTGGGGGAACGCTGAGTGGTAGGAAGTTTGTGGCTCCTCGCAGATTCCAGAACTTTCTCACACACAAATTTTCAGCTAAATTTGAGGTTTGCTGGGGATTCTGGGTGGGAAAACGCAAGCCATACTTAGCTGGTATGCCCCGGGTGTTTAGTTTTCAGAAACATGTGGGTTTGGTAGGTTTCCTTAGATGGTCGCCGAGTCCGAGGCCAAAAACCCAGGTGACCCCCATTGCAAAACCAGGTTGCTTTGTGATAGGTAATTATGTTTCTAAACTCTATATTTTGTTACAATTTCAGAAATACACAGGTGTCTTTCATACTGATTTTTCCATGCGTATATTTACCCAAATTAATTGTTATATACCCGGTACATAATGAAAAACCATTGCAAGACGCTGCTCAGTTATTGGCTCTGGGTTAGTCGGGTTCTCGGTGAGCCTATAAGTCCTATATATCCCCCACAATCAGAAAGGTCCAGCGGATGTAACGGTATATTGCTTTCAAACAGGTGTACGAATTAGAAGTTACAGGTGGAAACGTTGGCACAAATGGTGTTTTTTTCCAACTAATTTTCATTTTTTTCTATATTTAACTGTTTGTTTCTATAAAGAAACCTTGAAGGATTTACACAAATTACCCCTTGCTGAATTCAGAATTTTGTCTACTTTTTTAAATGTATAGCTTTCCAGGATCCATTATTGCTTTCATGCCCATTTCTACCATTAACTGGAAGAAGGTTCAAAGCACAAAAAATAGCAAAAATAGACTAAATCCCAGTAAAATGCCAAAACTGTGCAAAAACTGTTGGTTTTCGACAAAAGTCTGTCAGTCCCTAAAAACTGGGAAAATGGTCATTTCAGCCCCACAAACCCTTTGTTGATATCATTTGCAGGGGGAAAAAAAAGACGCTTTCATTTGCAGCACTTTTTTCCAATTTTTCCCCCAAAAAACAATATTTAGATGTATTTTGGCTAATTCCTTTAGAATCTCCATGAAGTTGGAAGAAAAGGACACAAATTTGGCGTGGATACCTTACGTGGTCAAAAAGTTACAGTGGCCTGAGCACAAACTACCCCAAATAGCCAAAAAAAGGCTTAGCATGGGGGGGGGGGGGGCATTTCAGCGAAGGGGTTAAACAAAAGTAGCTGTTATTACAGATAAGGTACAAGGGGCACAAATTGCAACTTTAACTATAAACCGATGGATCTGTGCATGAGGAGAGGCAGGTGTATTGTCAAATTCAGAAAAATGTAATATATTTTGGAAAAGATGTTGCAATTTTGGGTACTTACATTTCCAATTGCCAGAAGCGCTTTATCAAAAAAGAGTAGCATTCCAAAAAAGAGGAAAAAGACACCAAAACCTGTAAGTCCCATTCCGATTTCTGTAACAAAAAAGCAAAAATAAATACAATAGCATAGAAATTCTGATTAGCAAGAAAGGTCAAATGAAAATAACCAGTACAGATTACAATCAATTAAAGATGTAAAATAAACGACAGTCAAATCTTAAAAAAAAGTTTTGGAGTTATTTTGGGGCCTCCGACACAGTTAACACACCTAATAAATCACCTCGTTGAAGGGTTAAATTGTATATATTGTATGAGGAAATTTGGCTATTTTAAGGCCTCAAAAATGTCGCAAAACCCACAATCGCTACAGTATGCACAGTATGATCTGCTACTGACACATGGCATGATAAGAACATTTTCAGCCCAATAATGGCCAAGTGTATATATTTTACGAGGAAAGTTAACTATTTGAAGGCCTCAAAAATGTTACCACATTGGCCATTTATGGGCTGAAAAGAATGTTCTTATCGCATGTCAGCAGCAGATCATTGTTGTGCATACTATAGCGGTCATGGTGTTTTGTCAAAGCGACATATTCAGCTAGCTTGTTGGCCTCCCGTATTGAGACAAACTAATACACAAAAAAATACATAATATTTTTGCTGCGCATTTTAACCCCTTCCATGCTGTTGACGGAACCACGCCGTCACGAGCAATGGTTGGCGTGTGCTCATGACAGCGTGGTTCCGTCATGCCGCGGCCGTTCGGTCCACGCGGCACTGATTCCCTGCCTGTGCCGGCGAATTCGTGCGTGGGTGGAGTCGTGACGGAACCACGCCGTCATAAGCACCAGCTCGCCCGTGGCTCGTGACAGCGTTGTTCCGTCACAAGCATGGCGGCACCGCGCGACCCCCCTTCCCTACCAGCGCCGTGGCGGAATTACCGCCGCGGCCAAGGGGATAGTGAAAAACAATGCAAACACATATTAGAGCAATATTAATCTCATATATATGCAAACTCAAGCCTTTGTCCTACAAACAAAAAGTAAATTCTGTTAATCACTGAGCTAGCAAATATATTTCATTATCAAGCTAATACACTATGAATATAGAATTTGTTGTTATGACCATATAATTACCAAATGCCTTCACAATCAAACTTCATAAAAAATACTTTTGCCTGCTCTTCGCAAGACATAAAAACATTTGTAAACACTGAAATACCAGATCAATAGAATGTATTACACACTTTAAGAATTGATGATGCATAGTGAACAATTTTTTTACAACAATCCTCTCCAACAACATTAGTGTGGAATCGCCCCAGGTGAAGATAATAATCCCGAGACAAATGTCAGCCGCTTATACAGAAGCTAACTCCCCCTTCCTTCCAAAAGGGAAACAATTCGAAAGGAAAAATCAGCTGAGACTGAATGTGACAAAGTTTTATTCGCACAGAAAAGCTGAGTGCCAAACACCACAACTCCTACTTCCCAAAATGGCAGCAATTCAAAGCTTAACAGAGTAAACGTGTGTCTAATTCTTACAGAAAGTGCATTAAGCCTTTTGATTACCATTGGCTTTGTGGTTTGCAACTCAAATTTTCTGGCTTTCTATTTGATGGCTTTATTTGCTTTAGGCTGTCCAGGTGTAGTTTGTCACTCCAGTTGCCTAAAGCATGTTTACTGTATTCTTCCACAAACTCACTTTCTGTAAACAGGCCTTTAAATCTTGTTCTTATCTTATCACATTTGCTGTGCATTCAAAGACTAAGGTCAAATGTCAGGCGCTGTAAAGCCGGCAAACTGTTGGCTTGGATAGGCAGCAAGGAAGGGAAAGAATGCATGCCCAAGAGCTTAGCCAGGAGACGAGAGAGACAGTGAGGGGCAGTAGACAAATTGCAGCAGCATTTGCAGCCTGCATGGCTGCTTTTAATGAGCCCAGAGTAGAAGCCTCATCGGAGGAGATTAGACTATTCGTGCACGACTGCCCAGTGACAACCCCGAGTCAGGCCTAACGGTAAAAGCTGGAGGGAGACATTAGAGAGTCATAAATCACTGTGGCACTGGCTCAGATGCAGGCAGAGAAAGGCCCCTGGCCTGAGTGGGCTACCCATAGAATTCTTCCTCAAAATGGCCAGTAAAGTGGTTAAACCGTTGCATTTGATATACTGCAATGCACATCGCGTCAGGACGTTGCCGTCAGACTCACGCATGGCTACCATTGTCCTCATGCCCAAGGCGGGGAAACACGAAAAAAACATTTGATTCGTATAGACCGATTTCCTTACAGAACACGGATGCAAAGATCCTTGCTGAGGTGCTGCCCAACAGACTATGCGCAGTGGTAACCGACTGGGTTCATGCAGACCAGACAGGCTTTATGCCATATCGCTCGACAAAGCAGTACCTGCGGTGCCTTAATAACACCATAGAGCAGAGAGACATGGAGGGGGGACCCTGGGCCATCGTGTCGTTGTGTCACTGGATAGCAATAAGGTATTTGATTCGACGGAGTGGCCCTTCCTGTTCTTGCTCTTGGAATGAATGGTGTTCAGACCTCGGTACATCACTTGGATCAAATTGCTATAAGAAGAGCCACAGGCCAGGATAAAGTCAATGGCTGTCTCTGAAAGGGGTTCCCTATTGGTAGCGGCCCAAGACAGGGCTGTCCACTGTCAACGATGATTTTTGCACTGGCAGTGGAGCCCCTGGTGGAACTCAAGAGGATAGACGTACAAATTTGGGGCGGGATGGGTGACTCAGTTTGGGAAGAATCAATATTGCTCTATTCAGATGATATACTGTTTTTACTGACAAACACAGAGCGATGTCTGGCTTGCTCAGCAAAATCTTTCAAGTATTTGGGGAGTTCTCAGGATTCGCCATTAACTGGGAGAAATCTCTTCTCTTCCCAATGGGTGGCTGGTGGCAACAATCCCCGATGTCTCTACCTTTTCCAGTGGAAACCCACTGGTTCAAGTATTTGGGCATATGGGTCACCAGAGATGCTGCGTCATACAACCAGGTTAACCTCCTCCAGCTGATTCAGAGACTAGAAGGAAATATTAAAAACTGGAGCACGCTGCAGCTGTCCCCATTAGGAAAATCAGTCTTGTTTAAAGTGTTTCCTTTTGCCCGGCTGTTATACATGCTGTAGAAGAGTTCTTACACAATACCAAAAACCTTTTTCGCCAGAGTGGTCTCCCAGTTGTGAACACTGCTATGGGCGGGAGGCCAACCCCGCATATCAATGAAGATACTACAACGATCCAAATTCGAGGGAGGCATTGCACTTCAAAATGTGCAAATATATTATGAGCAGTGAAGGTTAGTATAGTGAACGATTCAGTATATGCAGCCAGGGGCGACCCCGCGATCTGAGTGGACAAATGGGGGTGGGCGACCAGAGTCATATGCACGTTTTAACTGGTAGCAAACACAATAAACAGGCATGGCCATCGACGGTCACAGTCCTAGCTTTGTGAAGAGGACAGCTTTAGGAGTTGCAATGGAAAAGGAGACTCACACATCACACACCTCTCTGGGAAGGTACACGACTACGACAAGTGGTTGCCCTGAAAGGCATTTACGGGTGGGATATGATGGGTATCTGCACACTCGCAGATGTTTGGGAAGCCAATGGGGTGGTTTCCTTTGAACTTCTCCAAAGAGAATATCAAATGCGGACTACTCAGTGGTTGAAATACAGACAATTACAGCATGCGCTCCTTGGGAGCACAGATAAAGAAGAGGAGACACAGGAGGACTTTTCATTGGAAAGGAGACTGTTACATGGGTGAGTCCCACACTAACTGATATCTCTGACTTATGGCACAACACAAACGGATTTCTCGGACTTATGGCACACTGCAGCAAAATGCACAGGGGGCATTAACACACCTCACGGATAGGTGGGAACAGGATGTAGGGGAAGTTGACGACAAGAAGTGGCAGGAGGCATTGAGCTTTCCAATGGAAGTTGCAATTAAGGCCAGTTACAGGCTAATTCAACTAAAACTCCTCCACAGGAAGTACTACACCAGTTCATTGCTTCACAAGATTGGGAGGGAGGGTGGCGTCCACTGCCTTATGAAGTGTGGTATAGAGGGTACATTCATACATACCTGGTGGCACTAACCTCGGGTCTGTCATTTATGGGGGCAGGTGGCGAGATCCCTGGAGGGAGCGGTTGGAAACGCCCTGGAGTTGAAACCCCAAACAGCTCTAGTGGGAGTGTGGCGACCAACAGACTTCACAAGGTATCATAGGATTATGGTGAATGAGGAATTTATGGTGGCAAAGAGGGACATTGCCCAGAGATGGCGATGCGAACCCCCCCACATCACTCAGAGAATGGGAAGTGGGGATGGAACGATGTAGGATCCTAGAGCAAGAGGTTTAGGTAAATGTCAACAAAAATTGAGAAGATCTGGGGCACATGGGATCCTGAGAGGATAAGCTACCAGATGTATAGAAAAGCGTCACACCGGGCGAGCAGCAGAGGAGCCACAGGTGTGGTGGACTAAGACAGGGTAGGGACTACATAGGTGAGATGGATCTGGGATGTCACATGCATTCATACTAAGCAGCTCATGGAGTATAGTGGATTGCGGGGAGGGGTGAGGAGGGGGTAGAGACTTACACTGTAATGTATGGTCGGCGCGGTGTTGAAATGTCAGAATGGTATCCCTGTGCAAATATTATTTCACTATAATTGAAACAAATAAAAAAAAAAAGTCAGACACTGTCTTCCGAGGCCGCTAATTTACTTTTCTTTCGCTGTCTTCATAGTGAGAGGATTTAGGTAACAATCTTGCTGGATAGAGGGTAGGATACTGTTTTTTTTCTAGCACACAACATTTAAATGAACTGTTTATGTATTTAACAATATACCAGAATTAGGAACACAAATGAAGCACATTTATTATTATTTCTGAAGTGAGTCGGAAACAAATACTTTAATATGATCACAACAAATCATTACTGAGTCTATTCAGGAGATTGGGGAACATGGCGGCCGCAGGCTAGTGCGGTGCGCGCGTTAGACGCCGAGCTCCGCACCACGGAGTCGCCTCTTCTCGTTCTGACTTACTGCCTTGCTGGGGGTCTGCTACGCGGCAGCATGCTCTTTCACTGAGTCCCTGTTAAAGCATTGAGCCGTGTTTTTGCTGTGTCTTTGCAAGCCGGACCGTACTTTGAGGCTCGCGATTGTCGGTGTTTCCTTCGGATGTGTCACGCCTCGCTACCTCCTCCCAGCAGCTCTCTGCCCCTTCAGGGCCCGTGGCACAGAGCAGCCGTGGAGCTTCGTCGGGGCCGCTCAGCGCGGGGACAGCTGAGAGGTAGGCTGGGCTGTGCTGGTTCTGGGGGAGCGGAGGTTCAGCTGCTGCAGAAGCAGGGTGAATTCAATCTCACCGACCAAAGCAGATGTGAGCAGGGGGGCACGACCGAAGGGGAATCAGACACTCTCATCGGACAAGGGAGTCAGGTGGAGGCTACTGTGTGTCCTGGGGATCCTGCGAGCAAGAGGGGCGAGAAAGATAAGGAAATCTCCCGAGGGGGGACGAATACCAAAAGCTTTAAGTGTGTAATTAAAAACTTGGAAGAGATACAAAGGGTCAGTAAGGAAATACTACAACTCCCAGAATCCCTTGTTTCAGGGATAGTGGCAGCAATTGAGCTCTCTACCTCTACTCTTGTAACAAGCGAGCCCTCTACTTCTATTTTTACAGCCTCAATAAAAGGAAAGTCAAACCAGAAGCCTAAGCCAAAACCTAAAGGGAAAAGAAGCAAAAAAACCAGTAAAACTGGTCTCCAAGAGGGGTGCAAGGCTCCGAATTCAACTTGTAGTGCTAGGAAAATAACCCCCTCCTTGCGCTCTTTTTTCAAAGTGTTGCCTCAGGTATTAGACTTGATACCGGTTAGCAACCTGGACGAGAGTGTTAGTATAGATACCGCCTCTGTCAGTCTGTCTACTAACAACACTGACCCGAACATCTCCAACCCTACCAGAGTTCCTGATATCCCTGTCCCAGTTACCGATATGGCTGATCCACTGTCCCTACCACCACTGAATGTTATGGCAAACATCCCGGAAAACGACGGTGAGGCGCAAGCTTCGATCCCCACAGGTCATTTACAAAAGTTATAAAATTTAGTGGTGAGAGACAAAGAAGAAGAAGGAGATAGCCATAAGAGACCTACCAACACAGAGTCCGCATTGGTGGCCCTGGCAGCCTCAATTGCCTCAATGAGAGAAGAGATCCGGAACGACTTTCTGGTCTCTAAGACAAATTAGAATGATATTCGGTCATCCTGTGAAGCATTGGAGAGGAAAGTAGATGGCTTGGGGGAAAGAACAGAAGCATTGGAGTGCTCGGTTGGAGAAATGAAAGCCAACTTAGATGCAGCCGAGTCAAAAATCCAAAACTTACGGAGGGAAGGGGATGCGATGAAAGAAAGAGTGGAATCGTTAGAGAATTACTCACACAGAAATAATTTGCGTCTCCTAAAGATCCCGGAGGGAAAGGAAGGCGGAGACCTTAAGAGTTTCATAGTTAAACTTTTGAAGGAATCTTTAGATCTCGAGGAGTCAGCAGAGGAGTTGGATAAAGACATACAGAGAATCCACCGCGATCCTTTCCGATTAAACTCTGGCAGGACTAAACCCAGGAAAATTCTTATAAACTTCTTGACGTATGCTCTGAAAGAGAAAATTCTTAACGCTGCGCTTAAACTTAAAACCACAAAAGGCCCTGACTTCCCCTTTGAAATTCGCTCCGATCTATCTAAGACTACGCTTGATAGGCAGTGGGAGTTGGGCCAGAAGATGGAAAAACTTAGAGCGGCTGGTGCAACAGTTCAGATGAGGTTTCCGGCTTTTCTGCGTATTATGTATAACAACAAGATGCACAATGTCAGATCACCTTACGAGGCAGATGAACTTCTGGAATCCATTCGTAATCCCTCCCAGGGCAAATTCTAAGTGATTAGAACCATCAAGTCCCCGTCCTCTATCATATTTTCCTTTTTATACCCCCTGTTTACTTCCCTTTCACTTGACTTATTGTTGAGAATGCAGTCTGAGTGGCTACATTATAAGGGGGCGATTTATAGGGCTATATGAGTTATTGGAAGTTCCAGGAAGGAATGGAAAAAAAAAAATTAAGAAGGAGCTTGGAAAAGGAAAAAAAAAAAAAAAGGAAGGGAAAATAAATAAATAAATAAATAAAGAATTAAATAAATAACACAAAAGGGGGAAATGAATATATGTAAGTCCCTGCACAGGTTATTTGTCATTTTTTTCTTTAAGGCGAGCACTTCGTGGTGTGGGAGGAGAAGGTGCAGTTTGGCGCGAAGCCGGCCCTACATCCGGTCGGAGTAAGTATGGGTGGGTTCTCCAAGCGGGGGGGGGGGGGGGGGGGGGGGACAGGGGGAACACAAAAATTCAAAATTATCCTCAGGAGTCTGGCCCTTCAAAACAGGTTCTTTTTTTAAATAGTTCAACCGCCACAGCCAAGACAAACAAAGTTAATAGAGGCAACAACATTAAAGTGTGTAGTAGGGAAGCGCACACTAGGGAGAATGTTGATAGATGACCTCAGTTCAGTTCTTATCTTGAAATGTCAATGGTCTGCGCGTGCGAGAGAGAAGAGAACGTATTCTACAATACCTACATGACTCCCCAGCGCAAATCATCGTCATCCAAGAATCACATCTTTTAAAAAGTGAGGCCAATTCAATACTAAAAAAACAAAAGTGGATAAACAAATTCATCAGCACTGATCACAACGCCAACATAAGAGGAATCCTCCTAATCTGCAAAAAAACAGCAAAGGTGCAGATTCTTAATTTCAAGGAGGACAATAGTGGAAGATGGCTTCTAGTTAAGCTGTCTATTAATGGGTGGGTGTGTAATCTAGTCGGATATTATGGCCCCAATATAGATGATCCGTCCTTCTTAGAAATAGTCAGGAACAACTTAATGACCACTTCGGACCCTATAATATGGACAGGGGACTTTAATGTTATATTGAATCCAAAACTAGATAAATCCACTCACCACAGCAGATATAGAAGTCATCCTCCTTCTAAAGCTAGACAGTCTCTCAAAGGGATTATGGAGCAAATAGGACTGGAAGATCTATGGAGAGAAAAAGCGGGCACCAAACAAGGGATATCCTACAGGAACTTAAAATATAAACACACCTCAAGAATTGACTTTGCCCTGTTCAGCTATTGCCTCCAAGACTCTATATCTACTATTAAGTACATACCCTCCCACCTATCGGACCATTCAGCTCTCTTATTTATGCTAAAACTTCCAGATAAAATTAAACATCCCTCTTGATCATTTGACCGCACCATTTTATTGGAGCTGGAGGAAGTGACATATTTAAAGACCGAAACTAGTATGTTCTTAGATATTAACTTGTGTTCAGCCTCTCTTGATACGGTCTGGGAGGCTCTAAAAGCATACTTGAGAGGCTGTATCACAAACAGAGCCTCCTATTTGAGGAAAATGTACATATCTAAGATTCAAAATCTCGAACATGAACTAGAGAAAATTGAGCAGAGACTCGAGGCCTCAATTGGGACACTTCAAGATCAAAAAGAACAAGTCTGATCTGAGAAATCAGCTAGAAAATATTTTACAAGAGAGAGTAACAAAGAGATGGGAGGCGAGTAAAATCTAAAATTTTGAATTTGGGGAAACAGCGGGTAAGATCTTGGCTTGGAGGGTTAAGGCTGATTAAGCTAAAAGCCATATAAGAGGAATCAAGGCTGAAGGTGAAAGTGAGCTCAGGACTTCGAACCAAGAAATTAGTACAGCCTTCAGGGAATTCTTTGAGGAGATATACAGGGAAGATATCCTTGATAACAAACAGACAAGGGCCACATGGTTAAATCAGATACCTTTACCATCCCTTTCACTTGCACAACGCGAGGGGATTGAGATGGATATCTCCGAAACAGAAGTAAGGAAGGTCATTTTGTCACTTAAACATGGCAAAGCTGCAGGTCCTGACGGACTCCCTGGTGAACTGTATCGCGTCTTGGTTGATGCAATTGTCCCTACTCTAACGGCCCTCTTCAATGGTATCTTGAGGGAGGGTTATGACCCCCCTCGATTATGGAGCGAGGCCACCATAGTATTGATTCCCAAACCTGGCAAAGACCCAACCCTATGTGGGTCATATCGCCCAATATCATTATTGAACAGCGATTATAAGATTTTTGATTCCATCTTATCATCTAGAGTGGCTTCAGTAGTGGGGGAAATTATACACCAGGACCAGAAGGGATTCATCAAAGGTCGCCAGCTTTCCGATCTAACGTACGACCTAGTGGGGGCAATTGACATCGCCTCATCTTTTTCCCTTCCGCTGGCAACACTCACCTTAGACGCGGCTAAAGCCTTTGATAGGGTAAATTGGCCCTATCTCAACGACGTTCTGAAGAAGTTTAACTTTGGGGAGAAATTTTGTCGCACTATAGAACTTATGTACAACTCACCATCTGCACGGCTCCTAATAAATGGTACATTGTCTGAATCACTTGGGATTTCGAGAGGCACTAGACAGGGCTGCCCGCTTTCCCCCCTCCTCTTCAATCAGTACATTGAACCGTTTGCGGAAGTCCTAAGACGGGATGTACTTATTCCATCTTTCAGTTTTGGGGAGTGGGAAAAGCGGGTAGCTCTCTATGCAGATGACATCCTAATTTTTACCTCAGATTACATTCCCAGAGGTAGTAAGGAGAGCCGAAGAGTTTGGCCGCATCTCGGGCTATGAGATCAACCCAAGCAAAACTGACATCATGGCTTGGAACATCCCCGATTTATGGCTAAACATAACCAACTCAATGAGATACCTGGGTATTCGGGTAGTGCAAGACGTCGGCAAAATCGCTCAAGTTAATCTCGAGAGAGTGTCTAATGAAAGTAAGAAATTACTAAAATCTTGGTCCAATCTCCCATTGACTATCCTCGGTAGAATAAGTCTGATGAAGATGTCCATCCTTCCTAAATTTACTTTTATTTTTAATACCATCCCTCTCGCATTCGATAATGCAGCCTTGGAGAAATGTCAGAGAGAGCTTAATTCCTTTGTTTGGTGCTATAAATCGGCAAGAGTGGCATGGAAGAAATTGAGAAGGAGGAGGGAAAAGGGGGGTCTGCCTCTGCCCGATTTGCAGTATTATGCGTGGGCATTCCAACTGTCTCACTCAAGAATGCTTTTAAAAGTTCCATCCAATACATCTATTGGTCTCATGTTTAATGCCATGCTGATTGGAGCCGGTCTACCAACTAACGGCTACATGTTTAAATATGGAGATCAGAAATACTTCAAAAAAGTAAAATTAAAAATCCTTATGTCCCGAACGAAAACATGGTTACATATAAGGAGGAAACTAGGTCTGCCATATTACTCTAACTTTGCACCCATTTGGGAATCTCCAGGATTGCCGCTTTGCTTGAAAGACAGTCTCGCAATCCCGTTGAGAGTAGGAGGAATATCAACATGGGGAGATTTGTTGGTAGGCGAATCATTGAGGCTCTGGGAGGAGTTACGGGACCAACTGGGTTCAGAGCTTTCGAGGTTTAAGTTCTTACAATTAGACAGTTGGTTCAAAGCACTGGCCAGGACAGGGGGTAACACTTGGGAAGCGCAGCATCACTGAAGAGAAATTGGTAGTGCGATCAGGAGGGGGCAAAGAAGTCTCGCAGTGGTACTGGAGTCTGTTAGAAGAGATAGACGGAGAATTTACCCTCCCGGAACAACTATGGGGCACAGAACTCGGGGCCCAGAGTATCGAAATCTGGCAGAAATCTTGCACCTTGTTATACAAGTGTGTTAAACCTGCATGGCTTAGGCGCAATCATTTTTTTACGATACATCGAGCCTATTTTACACCTCTAAAACTGTCTAAATTCATACCAGGGAAGAAATGCAATAAATGTAACTACATCGCAGCTTCGGGCATCCATATGTTCAAAGAATGCCCTAGCATACTACAGTTCTGGAATGAAGTAAAAGCGACCTTGGACTCTATTCTCAACATCTCGATCTCTATTACACTTCCCCTGATTATGGATGGGACAACAGCATCAAGGGTCATGCAAGGACATTTCTGTTTTATGCAATACTGCTTGCAAGAAGAGAGATATGCAAGGTCTAGATTGAAAACTCGGCACCAACACATGCAAATTGGCTATCATCTCTCTATGCAACTTCTAAAACAGACATGTCGAGATCAGGTGGTCCACGCAACCGGGCTTTTTGGAACTTTTTGGTTCAGTGGAGACAGTAACCGGGGGTTTTTTTTTTCCCCCCCCGGTCCAATGATTATGCCTTAGAACTCCAAGAACTAGGCCTCCTCACTTGGCTCCAAGGCTAGTTCAACTGGTTAAACATCAAGTTTGGAGTCATTACCCGTTTTCTCTTCGGGCCATCTCCTCCGATTTCTATCAATCGCGTTTTCAGGTGCAATGGGAATCTTGCACTTCGATTTAATACGCGCATGGCAGTTGGAGGCTGAATAAGAGGAGGGCCAGGCAAATGAGGATAAAAAAATAAAAAAAAAAATAAAAAAAATCATTACATTAGGTGAGGCAATTTCCACACATTTCGTTTGTGCACTGTATAGTCTTATTAGTAAAACTGTATGTCTGTAAAAATGTAATGGTCATCCCAATTGAAAAGTGTTGTGTGTAATGGCAGTGCGCTACCACACCATGCATACTGTGCTCTACACCACTCCACTCTACTCTGCACCACTCCACTCTACGCCTCTCTACTCTACCCAGTACCACTCTACTCTATGCCAATGCACACTTTGCAACTCTACACCACTGCACCGTACACCACTCCAGTCTAGAACACATCAATCTACTCTGCACAACTCTACTCTACGCCACTGAACTCTACTCCACTCTGCACCACTCCACTCTATGCCACTGCAATCTATGGCACTGCGCTCTACTCTGCATCTCTGTACTCTATGGTGCTCCACACCACTGAACTCTGACACTCTACTCTACCATACTGCACTCTCTGACACTGAACTCTAGGCCAATCTACTCTGCCCTAGTCCATTCTATGCCACTACACTTTACACCACTCTATGCCACTTCACTCTATGCCACCCAACTCTACGCCACTGCCCTCTGCATCACTCAACTTCGTGCCCCTCCACTCTTGTTCATCCCACTCTAATCTACACCACTCAGAGGTGTGGAATTTAATAAATATCTACTTGTCCGTGGGGCAGGTTGCTTCATAAATCTACCTGTCCTGTAACAAAATCCACGTGTCCCTTTTGTGCAATGAAATGCAGCGACAAACTATGGCAGCAATCTCATTATATAAGAGCTCTGAAATAGCCTCTCCGATTATTCCAGGGCTCCTTCTGTAATAGGGTGTCAATACTAGCAATTCCCTCATGTTGCCACATTTCCGCAGGTCTATATACTGGGGCTGAAGGTAGTGGTAAGCAACAGTTCTAGGGTTTTGAGTCGGTGCACACCTACTAACTTGCATATTTTAAGGGTTTTCACCAACCCGTCTCTAATCTTTTCCCATACTGACCGGGGCTGGAAATTTACTCCTGACAATGGCAGACATTAAACTTCTTCCAGGGTTGGGAAAAAAATGGTTGGAGGGAAAGTGAACTTCTAAACACTCAGATTTTTGAATGAGCAAATCTACACCTGCAAATTTGCTCATGCTAAAATGCAGCTAACAAATATTTTTTAGGACCACTATTTCTTGGCCTACTTCTGTAAAGTCTTGTGATTTCATGAAAGCTGTGTATCTGCACTTAATGCAAGGATATGGTTGTACTTTTGAGACTGTAATTAATAATTAGGCCCCTAATTAGGTCTAGCGTTAACCTTAACCTTTTGAGATTATTAACATTCTGTCTCTCTCTATCGACTAGCTTCACTGCAAGCGACGGTATTCTGTTCTTTCACAAGAAGCATATTGACACAGTCGTTTTGTTCAGTGACAGGAATTACAGTGTGCTTTTTGCCAAAGTTATAATGGTGAGGGCCCGGCAGCTCTCTCACCAGTAAGGCTTCACAAAAACCATGCCAAAACACGTCACTCATTTACAAAACCAAAAGGCTGACCAACAATTTCAGACCTACTGGCTTGACCAATGTTTGTTTATTTTTAGGTTTCCCATAATCTTATTAAAACTGGTTACACTGATTTTCCATTATGACTATTTTTGGGAAATACTAGCATACATGGACACATTTTACTAAAGAATGCTGCAAAGAAAGAGGACCTAAAATTTTACATGAGTTTAGCTAAATGCTTTTTCATTTTTTATTTTTAAAGCAAAGAATCATCAATCTTGCTTTCAAGCTTCTGCAAATATTTGCATCTAATCAGAGAGCATTCTGGGAGCATTATACATAGCCTCATATTGATAAACATTGAAAACGTGTGTAAACATTTCTGTACTGGAACGAAAGTTTGTAGTGCAGTCTGAGCTTACATTTACTTAGAGCGCTAACCCAAATAATAAAGGATTTGCATTAATGAACCATAAATTAAAGTTTGAACAGCCTTAACACATTCACACAAATATTACCATAACTGCAGGCAATGCCTTTCCCTGCTCCATAATGTGGTACTGTGAACTGGGAGCCAAAGGGTTAGTGCTGTAGGGGGTTGGGCCTACTTGCCCCAAGGACAAAATACACATGAAAACTTTTTGCCCTTGAACCAAACAATATGGCCTCGGGATATATGAATTCCACATACCTACCACTGGAATCTACAATGCTGCAATGTATGCCGCTGAATTCAATGCCACTGCACTCTACTCTGTGCCACTCCAGTGTATACCATTCTACGTGACGCCACACTATGCCACTCCAATACATTACACACTCTGCTACTCCACTCTACTCCACTCTACTCCACTCTACTCCACTCTACTCTACTCCACTCTACTCCACTCTACTCCACTCTACTCCACTCTACTCCACTCTACTCTACTCTTCACAGGTCTTACCAGCCAGTTCTACCACCACCTGACTGCTCCTGCCCTAGGGGGCTAATACTGCCAACCAGCAGACTTCCAGAGGCCTTCTCTGCCTCAGGCTTCTAGTGCCCCAGGGCGCCACAGCTCACCACGCCGTTTTCGTTCCCGCTCTGCCAGCTTCCTGCCTCCCAAGCACCACTCCCTCAGACCTATCTAATGAAGGCTGCAGCGCAGGTGTGCCAAAGGTAGGCCCGTCTGCGCCTGGACCGCTCCCAGCACCAGGAATCCTGGCCCCCCGCACTCCCACGGATACTCCGCCACTGATCTCCGTGCCCTGGAACCCAATGAAACAACAACTGCTGCCTCGCATCACCTCGCTCCACATCAGGACCCTTTACCTGAATCCACTGCTAGTTCACCTCCTCCCGAGGACAGACCGCATTGTAGCAACTAATGCCACACCATCCCGGTCGGCCAAAACATCCCAGGAACAACTCAGCTGTCTTTTGATAAATGCCAGATTGCTCTGCAAATGCACCACCAAAATATGGGACACCATCTCCACCCTCGCCCCCGATGTAACCTTCAGTACAGAGACTTGCCTCATCCGCACATCTGCCCCGGACATTGCCACTGCAACACCCATCGGCTACAAGATGAAACACCGTGACCGCACCAACAGATATGGAGGAGGACCCACATCTCCCAGCACCTAAAAAGAACTCCACTGGGTCCCCATCCAGAAGAGAAGTCAATTCAAGCTCCTGACCCACACCTACAAAGCCCACCAAAGACCCGCCTATATGAACAACTGCCTGAACTTCCACCCACCTCCCAGGAACCTCTGCTCATCTCGTACACACCATACTTCTCACGCTGCTGCACCGGAGGACGCTCCTTCTCCTACTTCACTGCTAAGTGTTGAAACGCCCTTCCCCGCCACCTCCGTACTTCACCCTCGCTGACCCACTTCAGGAAGGGACTCAAAACCTGGTTCTTTGACTGATACTGCAGCATAGCGCCTGGATACCATCTCGTGCGAGGAGAGCTTTAGCCATACCGGTTGATTCATTGGCCATTCAACTCTATGACACTCCACGCAAGTCTCCTCTACGCTACTAACTTTTAGACATGCTGAACAGCAGCCACGTTGGTGTACAACATAGCTAAAACACATTGGCAAAGCCAATAGCTCTTGTATAGGCGAGACCTATTGGCTTTGCCAATGCTTGCTTATAGGTAAAGTTGTAAAGATTCCTACTAAAACTTGTCATCAACACACTCAAGGGATAACTGCATATAATTGACCCATGGGTTACTAATGCCTGCTATGGAATGTAGCATGGTATCCAAAACTATTTCTTTGATTGACATTGGATTTGCTGATTTCACATTGTAACACTTTTTTTAGGTCTCGCTTAAGAGCTAGCACAAGCCGCTTGGTTGTGAACGACCTTTGTGGGCTTCCCAAAAACTTACAGTGGACTTACAACCTATCCATTGTTTACTATTGGTTGGTTTTATTGTCACTCTTGCTTTTTATTGGATAACTTGACTTTCTCGTCTTGAGTTTGTCCCTCCCATGGAGCATAGCCTCTTTAGCATCCTTATGATAAGACGACTTGTATCCTTGCACTGCTCGTTTATTAGTACTGCTTTTATTGTTTCAGTTAAACACTTCATGAAAGTTAATTTGTTTTCCAGCTCTCTCCATTGTGCACTTGTACCCTCTGCCAAATACCTGCCGTTGCACTGCTCTCTGCCTTGTGTGCTTCTTGCTATCTCTTGTGTGTTTCTACCCCACCAAACTCGCACATTCTTATGTGGATCTCTTGTGTGTTTCTCCCCTTTTCCCCTCTGTTGCACAGTCCCTCGTGTGCTGCTACCCTCCTGTCCTGACGAATTTCTGGGATGGAGAAGTCCCTTGCATTGTGACAGACGTGCAAACCTGCCAGAGTGCCTCAATTGCGATGATATCCAGAGCCTTGATTTTTGGTCATGAACAAACACTGATCATGCTTTTGCGCAATGACCTAGGCCTGTTTCATGGACTGTGGTCTGCTTATACCAGGAGTGTGGTAGTATGAGCGTGGTGGTGGCAGCATAATGTATTTTTAGAGATCCGTAGAGTGAGCAGGTCCATTTTATCTGTGTCACTAGAGTGGTGTCGTATGGCCCACTCCAGTAAAAGTTCAGCCGCTGTGGGAATACCTCAACCCTTGGCCTGACTTGGTTTGTGTGCAGAGTGAGAATATACCTGTGCCTGAGAGATAGTACAGTGCAGGAGAAATAGCATGAGCAGCTGTGTGGGCATGCTAGCATGTACATGTGACTGCCATTAAGGTACAACAAATCGAAAAAGGCTGTGTGCGAGGTTGCTTAAGCACACTTGGATGTATGTATGTCCGGGAAGAGGAACAGTACATTGGAAACTGTGTATGAATGCGTGTGCACTTGCGAATACCACAATGCACAAAGTCCATTTCTGGATACACTGGGCTTACTGGAGGAGCAGGGCGAGGTAGAGATTTCCCCCAGACAGATTTGCGGACTGCTGTACTCCTGAGAGCTGGGTGGGACACACATCAGAGGAAGAAAGAGGCAGGCCCGTCACTGCACTTCAATAGGAGCTCTTTGATTCTGAAAGTAGGTCACTGGTCAAAGGGGCCAGGGCATAACAGAGGAAGGAGATGGTGCTGATAAGACAATCATAAAATGAGAAGGGCTGGGGCCTTTTGGTAACTTTTTGAAACACACATCACTGAGGCTGACATGCATGTATAAATCTCTAGTCCATCGTTTGGCCAGTGTTTGGGGCTATCAAGATTGGAGACTGCCCTGCTGTGATAGACTGCTCTCTAGAGGAAGAGCACAACAAAGGAGTTGGCACTTCAAAACGATCAACCACCAGAACATTAACTTCAAAAACAGAGACACTGAATCACATGTTTCTAGAAATGGATTATAAAAAGGGGAGCCCGAGACTCCCAAATTGTTGACCAGAAGCTGTACATCAGAGTGGTGAAGCTCAACACAAGTTTTGCCTGTTGCGACCAGGACTAGGGACTAAGGATCTGCCAATCTCTCACACTGGGTGAGGGGACATCATCAAGCAGTAACATTAACACTTGCCAGGAGCACCAGCTTCTGCCTGACCCAGGACCAGTGGGCCCTGCTAGGTGAAAGATCGCATGGAGGGAGCAATATTCCAGTGGGGATCCCGTTCAGTGAATTCCAGGAGCATAGTACGAGTCTCTGGGTCATGGAGACCAATGCAACGATTGGGCTGCTGCCCCATGTGCCTAAGTCTGCGACCCTCTTGCCAGGTGGGTGCAGCGGTGGAAAGAGGGCCGTTGCCTGCACATGCTACTGCAACGCTACCAGTGTTCCAGGAGGAAGGAGCCATGAAGGTAGAAAAGAGTCATCGCTTTGAACCTATGTGAAGCTGAGAAAACATCGTAGGACATGAACCATGGAGAGTGAGAGCAACAACTTCAAATCCCTCATCTGGAAGCCTCGGAGACGTGCCCCTGGATTCCAGGATAGACTTACTGTATCAGAGGAGGACTAAGGACGGTGGCTGCCATGACTCAAGCTTTCTGTCATCTGTACCCAACAGGGCTACAAAACGCCACCAATGATCTGGTTACAAAGCCCCAAACAAACTTCTGAGACTTGAACGCCTCAGCGTGGCCTAGCTTGGATGTCACTACACGTGAATGGGGAATAACCTTCAGCCATAAACGGGTAAGTTGGACTGGAAAGCTGACCTAGGTAACGCTAGTGGGCTTGCCTGAGGAGGGCTGTATATATTGTTTGCAGTACTTTGTGTTAGTAGATAAATACTTCTTTTTATATAAAAGCAAGTATTTGACAGGACAATTTATCGAGGTTGCTGGATGTATTTTAAGTTGTGAGTCTGTTTGCCTTACACCTACCTACTCCCTGAGAAGCCTTGGCCTGCTTGACCCGTGCTACCAGTGAGAGTTAAGTGCTGAAGTATTCAGTGCTGAAGCAGTACTTGGCCCAGTTGCTCACAGTCCATTCATGGTTTTCCCAAAAACCAAGTGTGGAAAACAAAAAATTATGAAAATGATTACTAAAAATAGAAATAGGTGACAACATTTTTGGCTCTAATTTTTGCCCCAAAGGCTGATGTACAAACGTAAGATACAATTACGTGATCGATATTTGTCCCAAAAAAGCGCTAAACAGAACAAACAAATGAGCTGCAGCTTATGATGATATTTAATTGTGCATATTGGGCCTGGGCACGGCAGCAACACAAGAAAACCTATAAAGCTAGACATTTCTGAAAACTACACATCCTGGAGTCCAGGGTGGTGTCACTTGTATGGATCCCACTATGTTTGCTTACTCGGAGTGCCCTGCCAACCTGAAACTTTGGCTAAACTCATACATTTTCTTCACATTCTGTGAGGGAATATCCTGGAATCTGCTGAGATTCACAAAATTCTACCCGGGTCTCTAGGTTTCAGAAATACCCAGGTTTTGTAGGGTCCTCAGTTTGTTGGCTGGCACAGGGCCCATGGCAAGCGAGAGGAAATTGGAATTTAACCCCTCTGCCAGTCAATATGTCAAAAAAACTCTTGCCTTGCAACAAAACATTTTTTTCTCTTTTCTAAAAAGAAAATCCTTCTGATGCTTGCAAGAGAAGAATTTTCTTTTGTACTTCAGTGGATGAACCCATCTTGTTCACCTCACAATCAAGGTACTGTGGTGGATGTGAACAGCTTGTCCACCGCAGATAAGTGGTTGAATGCTTATGATACCTAAAAACAAGAATGGATCATGAAAAAGAAAGATTGGGGGTTTCTGCTGATGATTCACACCAAATTATAGTTGTCCATTCATGCATGGCAACAATAATTGGTATAGGAATAAGAGATTAGGTCATTATGAGAAAGTGGTTCATTAGATGGGCTGAACTGAGGTCCGCCACAAAAAATAAATGTACTATATCACTAGGCCAAGTTAACGGTTTCAGTTTTTAAACCAGAGTTCAACCCAAGTTGGCTATGACACACAAAAGACAGGCTTAACTTAAAGAAAATATGCAAAACATTTAGAAGTACCAAAACAATTAAAAAGTAAAAAAAAAACAATGTACAAAATATAGGGTAAAATGTAATGAACAAAAGGACACCACAACAAAATTAATCCAATAAGGAGGACTGCAGATATGGATTTTTAAAGATCTAAGTAAAAATAGTGCCAAAAAGTGCCAATGATAGACATGGGTGGCAACATATTGGGTCCGAGGCACGATTTGGGGCCAACTGCAAACGGAGGTTTTACTTGGGACTTAGTCTTACTTCTGAAATTCAAGGTCCTTCAGTGGGGCAAAGGAGCAGGCTGTATCAGAAGAAATACCCATATGTTGGATAGGTGTTAGGCGAGGTACCGCTAAAAACATTGACTTTGGTTGGAACAGATCCAAAATGGGGAAATTCCAAATTCACGCTTCAGCAAGTCCACCTGCCGGTCAGATACTTTTGGGAGCTTCTCCTGAGCAAGATTTCTATCTTCTGACTTAGTCTCTTTTTCAGAGATCAAAATCCTTCAGTGGGGCAAGGTTGCAGGCTGTGTCTGAGGAGGACTCCATGAGTCCAGATACCTTCTCACAGAGGCCCTGCTGATAGAGGTTTTCTGCAGCAGAGAAGCTCCGAGCAACCCAAGAGGGGGAAACCTGTTTCTTCAGCCCAGCGGGGCTGTGCCTTGGGCGGATAAGCTTGGCTGGTTTGTCCAAGTCCGCCATAAGTCAGACTTGAAGTACAAATATTTTCTAAGTCCCAGGTTTCCAGAGAAATTAGGAGAAGTCCAGCACTTGGGGTAAAGACACATATCAGCAGAGGTACCAGCAGGGTCCCCGTTTGATCCAGTTGGTACTGTGTAGCTGGAAGTTACATCAAAAGGCCTATTGTAGCTTTTTGCATCAATGAGCCAAATAGAAGGCCAGCGAACTGACTCTTAAGAGTCCACTTCTTTGTCCAGGGTACCAGAGGGAGCAGGTCCAGTCTTTCAGGGTTCTTCTCGTGTCACAGACCACATGTTCAGTCTTCCTCTGCTCTTCCACAAGTCTAGAATGTGTTCTGAAGAAGGTCCATGGTGATGCCACATGTATGCCTTGCACTATCTAGTTGGTGGAGATGCCACCAGGCCCTTCCCTAACCAATTAAGGTTGCCAGGCGTAACCCTACCAATGTTTGCTGCAGTCCCTGTTTGCCATACTACAAACAATCCCAGAGTGACCCTCAATAACTAAAACCAATATGGAGAAACCCTCCTCCTCTTGTGCAGAGACTGTGTGCCCACCCAGAGATGGGTACAAAAGGGGGTGGCGATGGACGGAGCATCCGAACCAATCAAACACTCACACCCAGTCAACAGATCTGGGTTTAATCCATCACCATTTTTTAGCCCACCCTGTCACCCCAGTTTAGACATGGCCATATGCAAATCAGTCTGACCCTGTGCCTCGTGGGAACAGTCCAGCCCGAACTGCCAAGCCATGCCTTCCCTGGACCGGATTCAAGGTTCCTAGGACCGGTTTCTGGCATTACAGCCGTCTTCAGCCAGGCTTGCTCGAATCCAGTGGCAAAGTGAGCAAGGGACTCACGTCTGAGCATACCCTGCCAACTTATGGCGAACAAAGCGGTACAAAAGGGGGCGGCGATGGACGGTGCATCCGAACAAATCAAACACTCACACCCAGTCAACAGATCTAGGTTTAATCCATCACCGTTCTTTAGCCCACTCCGCCACCCCAGTTCAGACCTGGCCATATGCAAATCAATCTGACCCTGTGCCTCATGGGAACAGTCCAGCCCGAACTGCCAAGCCATGCCTTCCCTGGACCGGATTCAAGCTTCCTAGGACCGGTTTCTGGCATTACAGCCGTCTTCAGCCAGGCTTGCCTGAATCCAGTGGCAAAGTGAGCAAAGGACTCATGTCTGAGCATACCCTGCTAACTTATGGCGAACAAAGCGGTACAAAAGGGGGTGGCGATGGACGGAGCATCCGAACCAATCAAACACTCACACCCAGTCAACAGATCTGGGTTTAATCCATCACCATTTTTTAGCCCACCCTGCCACCCCAGTTTAGACATGGCCATATGCAAATCAGTCTGACCCTGTGCCTCGTGGGAACAGTCCAGCCCGAACTGCCAAGCCATGCCTTCCCTGGACCGGATTCAAGCTTCCTAGGACCGGTTTCTGGCATTACAGCCGTCTTCAGCCAGGCTTGCTCGAATCCAGTGGCAAAGTGAGCAAGGGACTCACGTCTGAGCATACCCTGCCAACTTATGGCGAACAAAGCGGTACAAAAGGGGGCGGCGATGGACGGTGCATACGAACAAATCAAACACTCACACCCAGTCAACAGATCTAGGTTTAATCCATCACCAACGAACTGAAGAGAGCCCGCTCGACCGGATGGCAGCCCAAGCCCACATTCCGGGACGTTTCAAGAATAGACTACATCATGATCAGCGAAGAGCTGGCGGCCAGAATGGATGAATTCGAAGTGGAAGACAGGAAGGAAAGCGACCACAGGCCACTAAGAGCAGCATTCCAGCTGGATGTACCGCCCGCCATTGTCTACCAATCTATCGGGAACTCAAGTGGGGAGGAGAAACACACTGTCCTGCGGAGGATTAAGTGGTCAGAAAAGATCAATAGTACACTTCAAATTTGGCTGGACCAGGCTCTGGAAGGCAGCTTACTGAGAGAGCCCTCACTCATAAAAGGATGGGAAAATATAATAGAGGATCTACAATCCAAGCTTGGGAACCCCAAACCCCAAAACCCTAGAATAGACCGGCCACACAGACCAGGAAGTACCCTCCCACAGGACATACGTGACCATAAAAGACAGTTGCGCAAAGCACTTGCAGACAAGAAAAGAGGTCGCCCCCAAACCGAGGGAGTATCGATTGCCTCACTGAGGGCTTCACTCAGGAAGAAGGTTTGGGAACACAAAAAAGCTGACACGGAAAGCAAGTGGCTCAAGGTCTTCTCCCTGCTTAAACAAAAGAACTCAGCACAACTCTGGAGATATATAAATCAGCTGAGCAACCGAGGCCCATCACGAGAAAATGGGATTGCAGAAAGGGTCTGGATACAACATGTGAAGCAGCTATATGTAACGGCCTCCCCACCAAGGGATAAAGCGGAGTCTGCAGAGCCGGTGCAACTGAGCGGCACAAAACCTGGAGCTCCAATTCCGTGCCCAGACAAGGTCCAGATGGGAAATAGATCCCCGGACATCGTAGATGATACTCTACCAACCTGGGTAAACACCCAACAGGTCATCAAAACCATCAAGAGCATGAGGAACGACGGGGCCCCGGGGCCTAACGGGATTCCAGCTCCGGTCTTCAAACAGGCACCGGAATTCTGGGCCAAACTCCTGACCCCGCTCATCAACTACTCCTTTTCGACAGCAACAATCCCTGAGTCCTGGAGAGGTTCCATACTCGTCCCAATCTTTAAAAAAGGAGATCGCCTAAAGCCGACAAACTACAGGCTCATCGCCCTGTTAGATCTGGAAGCTAAGGCGTATGCTCGCCTACTATTGAACGATCTAGAAAAATGGGTAGAAGAGAGAAACATAATACCCATGCACCAGACAGGCTTTAGGCCCCAGGCATCAACAATGGACAATGTCATGGCGCTCGCACACATTTCAGCCCAGGCAACATTGAAGAACCACCTCCCACTCTTTTGCTGCTTCGTGGACTACAGCACCGCCTTCGACAAAGTAGTCAGAAAACGATTATGGTGGAAATTAGAAAAGTGGGGCATCCCTCCAAATCTTTTGAAGGCAATAATGTCATTACATGAGGACACCTGGGTGAGGGTAAAAACAAGTGCCCGCACATTCTCCCCCAAAATAAGCATAGAGAACGGGCTGAAGCAAGGGTGCGTGCTGGCCCCCACCCTCTTTAACTTATATCCTACGGACCTGGGAGAGGTACTAAAAGGCGCCAGCCTAATAGCCCCAAGATTAGGAACCGTGAGGCTTCCTGTTCTCCAGTACGCCGATGATACAGTCATACTGGACCATACGAAGGTGGGACTACAAAGAGCATTAAACGCTCTAAATAGCTTCAACATAGCAAACAACTCGACAGTTAACCAAGGGAAAACCAAGGTCATTATCTTTGGGCCCTACCAAAGGAAAAAGAAAGCACAGTGGCAAATGGGGAACGATCTAATTAGTTCGGTGGCCTCATATAACTACTTAGGGGTCTGGCTCACGGAACGGGCCAAGGCGAACATTCATATAAACCAGCAGAGCTCGAAAGCCAATAAGGTCATCCACGCATTAAGACAACTCAGCCAGAACCTGTCTAGCCCTTCCACCAGCCCTATTCTGATAGCCCTTAGAGCAAAACTTCTTCCAGCTATCAGCTATGGCCACCTAGCCTTCCCCGGGAAACTGGATACTCTTCTCAATCTTGCTCAGGCCAAGGCATATAAATCGGTGCTACAAATTCCAAAGCTGGCAAGAAAAACCAGGCTAAGACTGGAGCTCGGCCTTGCAAGACCAGATATGATATGTCAAGGTGAGACCATAAAGCAATATTTACGAATATTAAGGGCCCCGGCAAACTCTTTAAAATATCATCTGAGATCTATCTTCGAGCAGCCAGGTTCGGAATGGCACACAAGGCTGGGAAAGGCAAGACGAGTCTTGAAGATCGAGGAAGAAAGCATGCCGAGGCAGGACATCCCCCTGAGCGCATGGAAGAAAGCCATTAACAGACAAGTGCGCGAAACTTCCTTCGACCTTGACCACAAATCACTTCGCCGAAGCCCGCATTTGGCCCCACTAAATGACTCATATAGGGCAGGAACAGCTCAACCCTACCTAAGTGAGTCCCTCACAAATCAGACCAGAAGCAAAATTCTATACATGAGGCTGACCATGCTGGGGATAGCTGATTTCAATCCCGTTTGGGCCCAAAACGGGGAATCCATAACGTGCAGATTGTGTACCTATAAGAAGGAATCCTGGCTGCACCTTCTCTGTTGCTGCCCAAACCTCAACAACGACCGCCGGCGACTGCTGCGCCCAATTTGCCTCAGCACGAATATTAAGTCTTGTAGCGAAGTATCAGCACTATGTCTGTCTAATACCAGCACAATGATCCTGGCAAGACTGGCGAAATTCATCCATCAAATCAGGCTGGCCTTAAAAGCTGTGGGCCACAGCGGACGGGATCCATTCACGCAGCCCTAATGTCAGTGTCACATTTGCACGTCCCCTTCCAAGAAAACAACGCAACTAGTAAGAAACCCAAACGCACCATCGATAGTAGCTTATACGCTCACCTGCAACAGACTAACTCCGAGGCACATAAGTTGGGGAACGGACAATCATGTGGGTCTTAGTCACTCGAATAAAATACTTAATTGCTAGTAAAGGATGGAACTAATCACAGTTCTGATTTTAGCACTAGCTTTTAAACTCAGTTTTTTTAAGTATCTATTTTCTATATATACAGAAATTGTTTCATTGTTGATTTTACTGTAACGATTTTAATTAATTATACAGTCAATAAAATTGTCAAAATCCATCACCGTTCTTTAGCCCAATCCGCCACCCCAGTTCAGACCTGGCCATATGCAAATCAATCTGACCCTGTGCCTCATGGGAACAGTCCAGCCCGAACTGCCAAGCCATGCCTTCCCTGGACAGGATTCAAGCTTCCTAGGACCGGTTTCTGGCATTACAGCCGTCTTCAGCCAGGCTTGCCTGAATCCAGTGGCAAAGTGAGCAAAGGACTCACGTCTGAGCATACCCTGCCAACTTATGGCGAACAAAGCGGTACAAAAGGGGGTGGCGATGGACGGAGCATCCGAACCAATCAAACACTCACACCCAGTCAACAGATCTGGGTTTAATCAATCAACGAGATGGGTCCAGGTTAATGAGCTGCCCCTCCTCTGTGTTCACTCCAAAGCGAGCAGCCCTTCCTCTGTGGCTACTCCAAAGCAGTTCTGGGGGCAGTTATTCTTCCACTGGGATCGGTGCCTGCCTGTATGGTAAGGCCAAAGGAAGGGCCTGTCCAGGTGTCATCTGATATCTTGTAACGGGGAGGCTTCTTTGAAGTAAATTAAGTTCCTGATCATAGCTCAACTGGTCTTCCCAGGGGAACAAGAACACCTCCTCGTACCCCAGCCAATGACTTTGCTCTGGGACAAGTTTTAAACCCTCATCAGGGCTAAGAACTCACTGGGCTACTGCTAGAGAGCTAAAAGAAAATAGCCTGCAGGGGCTTTCAGACACTGAAAAGGTAACCTTTTTATAATTACCTGTCCTTAAGATATATTAGAAATCCAACTTCACCATTGAGTTGGGCATCTAATAAATATTCAAAATAGCGGTTTAATACTATTTCTTGCGGATCCCAATCCGGAAGTAGCAACATTTATATTTAATATGGATTCCCAGTGTTTCTCTATGGGCCAGCCGGGCTTGCTACAGTGAAAATAGGTTTTGGGTACAAGCCAATGTAAAGACATGTAAAGTTAACATTTCTAAAGGACCTGCTTTTGTATACCATGCACCCTGGATTGTGAGCTGTGAGGCCTACTATGGGTGACTTATTAATATTTAAAAGTGTGTGGGGGGGAGGTGGCAGCGCAAGATGGCCGACAGGAAGCGCTCCTATAGGGCTTCCGGCCATTCCCGCATTATCCTACATGATCCTGTGGCAGTGTACCTTGATCTGCCCATCTTTTTGCAGAATCAGTACTGGTCATGTCCCTGTGTTCTGAACTGTGCCTCGAGAGGCAGCGGAGGAGCTCCTGTGGGCGGCAGCGAGCAGAGATTTGCGGCGGACCCAGGGCCTTGTGTTGGAGGCTCCGCGGGCTGCTGGGAGGCCACTGCCGGAATATTCCCCAGACACCGAGACCGTGGCATGGAGTGCTGGTGCGAGGCCTTGCTGCATCTGCATGGGCAGAGGCCAGCCCTCCTCGGTGGCCTTGTGCCTCCCCTGCCTTGGTTGCGGCAGGTCAACTTCGGTGAGGGAGGGTGAATAAGGGAGGAGCCATCCTTGTGTGCTGGAACCACGGACTCCACCTGTGCCCCGGGCGACCACTGGAGTTGCCCTTCAGTGGTGTGGAGGAGGTGAGTGATGCCCTTTTGAGGCATGCCCTGGGGATTGCTGCAGTGCTTTGAGCTGCCCGGATGTTCTGGAGGCCTACGTGGAATAGAAATGTTTGGAGGGCCTTAAAACTATGGCTCAGAAACTGGGCCTGAGGGGCCTGTCTCTGATCTCAATGGAACCTGTGATGGGGGAGTGGATGCATCACCCACTTATGCCTGGGGGCGTGTCTTCCACCGTCTGGGGTGATCGGCTAGTGGGGAAGTGCCACCCTGATTCTCCCCTCCTCCCCGCCACGGGTAGATTTGCCCTGCGGCTGGTCAAAGTGACTGTGTGGGCCTGGTAACTACGTCACCCATGGGCCGTAACATACAAGCGGGGGTCCTCAGGGCAACACTAGTGAACATTTTACCAGCCCAGCTTCCACCCCGCATCGCAGTGTAAATTGTGGCCTTCAAAGGTCATCTACGCAGTGATCTTCGTATGGTCTCCCTATGGTCTCCCATAAAGTCCAGCTAGCGGATGGTTCCATTGAGGAGCTGTAGTCAGAAGTCGACACCTTGAAGAAACGGGTTACCATGGTCACATCCCGCTCCGGCACTGGAGGCGAGAGAAGAGGACGCAGAGGAATTGGTCTTGACACAACAATGTGCGCCTTTTGGGATTCCTGGAGCAGGCAGAGGGGTGCGACCCTGAGCAATTTGTTGAGACCTGGCTAAGGGGCACTTTGAAGCCCGAGGGACTATCCCCTCCGTTCACCTTTGAGAGGGCGCATTGTGCTCTGGTCGCTCTGCCGTGCCCTGGAGCCCCCCAGAGAGCGATTAATGCTCCCATGCTGAACTATGAAGACCGAGACAGCATTCTTAGAGCAGCTAGAGACACTGAGACAGCCAAATATGAGAACCATAACATTTCCTTTTATACAGAATATACGAAGAAGGTTCAAGGTGCCCGAAAGACATTCCTCGGAGTCAAAGCTAAACTACGGTCGTTGGGCCTTCGCTAATGCTGCTGTACTTGGCTCGACTGAGGGTGCTGTTGGTGGGGGAAATCATACTTTTTTATACAACAGAGGATGTTTTGAGCTGGTTGGAATTGTGGGACAAGGTGCCCAAGGACCAAGGTGGCTCCTGGAGGTCAGATACAGGAAAAAGGAATGTCGCAACAGAGTTTGGCTCGAGGAGGAGAGCAGGCACCGGGAACAGATGCTTACTGATCCCCTGAGAAGACTGCTTCTGTGAGGGTGAAAATATAGGAGGATGGTACCATGGCACTGGCTCCTCCAGAGCAGCAATCTGAAACAGGAGAAAATTCTCTACAGCGGAGGGGGTGGGGGACACGCTACACACATCCTCTGACACTGAAGGCGCATTATCTTGAGGATTGGGACCATCTTCTGTAGCCTGCTGAATTCACTGTTTGTTCCTTTACAGGGGGGCGGGTTGTCCTTTGTTTAATTAGTGTTTTGCTGCTGACGTTAACAGGGAGAAGTGCGAGTTGAAGGAATTCTTGGCTCATCTCCGCAGTCCTGACGAATGGGTTGCTAGTTGTACATTCTGTGGGGCTGGCATCATTGCATTCACCTCATTGGTATCCGGACATTTCGTGCTGGGGGACTTCTCCACATTTGTGGGGCAACAACTCGGGGGTGGGATTAGGCTAAAGGTCCTAACAGCAAGACTACATTCAGATTTGCGGTGTGAAATGATGTTGCTGTGCTGTATGTCTGGGGTGGAGGGAAGTTTTAAAAACTCCTCTGTTTGGGGGGGGAAATTCAATGTTGACCGAGTTCGTATAGTGATGCGGAATGCCCGAGGTCTCCAAGATTACACTGAGCTCTATTGGGTTCCTTCTTTCCTCAGACCCCTTTGGATCCAAATTGCCTGTTTACAGGAGACACCTTGGAATTCTGGATTTACAGAAAATACAGAAGAACTGGAGGGGTCAGATGTTTACTGCATCTTATTCCTTCTATTCCAGGGGGCGGGTCACATTGGTGACCCCTTTAGGCTCCCTTATAGTGAGGCAGATGTGGAGGAGAGGTATGTGCTGATTCAGGGTACCTTGATGTAAAAAGAGATCATGTTGTTAAATTCATAAGCTCCCAATATCCATGACTGGCGCTTCTTTGAGGGGTTTGCAGACTGTTACAGAGAGTTTGTTTGAAGACTGCTATAGAGAGTTACACCACTTATAATTGGGGACCATTACACCAGGATGGTCGAGTGGGAGGCCCTGAAAGTGGTGGTGCGGGGGCAATGTATTAATACATTTTGTGGAGTTAGCAAAAAGCTATTAGAGGATTTGGAGACCTGGAAGTACCGGTTGGCAGACCTACAGACATAAGAGGTGTACACCACAGGGTTGTTTGCAGATATGCTGGCATCCCACAGGGAGGTTTGTTCCATCTGGGACACAGTAGGCAAAACAGGCCTAAATGCCTACAGGAAATTAATACATAGGGAGTGTGACAGCAAACTCCTGGCATGGATTCTTCGGCGGTAAACAGTTAACCCCAATTACGTCTATACGGAATACACAGGGACACCTACAAATCAGGCGACTGGATATTCTGCTAACACTAATGGATCATTTTAAGTAGGTTTACGGGGCTGGCCCGCCGGAGACTGAGAGTAAGATGGACAGGTTCCTGTCTGGGGTGGGGCTCCCCAAGCTACAAAGGGAAGTCAAGGTTGAACTGAAAGAGGCGCTCACCGTGGAAGGGGTGGGTGAGGCTATTAAGGCGTTGAACAGTTCTAAGACCCCTAGTGGCAAAGGATTCCCTGCAAAATTCTAGCATGCTTTCACAAAAAATTGTTGGAGGTTTATTTGGAGGCAATGCAAAAGGGATTTTTATCATCCACTATGTGAGACAGGGTGGTATGTTTGATGCTGAATCCTGGGGGGACCCTGTGGATCCATCTGCGTACAGGCCCCTGACTGTGCTTAACACCAACCTTAAAGTCTAATGTAAACTGTTGGTGATGCGATTGGGTGGGGTGGCCCAAGCTTTGGTTCATGAGGCCCAATGTGGCTTCATGTAGGCTTGTTGCACCACACAAACTCTGAAGGCTGACTCATGTCATAAATGTTGCTGTAGAAGATGGGGAGGAGAGAGCCCTGGTCTCTCTGGACCTTGAAAAGGCATTCAACAGGGTGGAGTGGGCCTTTTTGATGACAGTGCTAAGGGGCATGGGATATGGACCTGAATTCTGTGCATATACAACTACTGAACACCGCACCCTCTATGCGCATTAAGGTTACTCCTGTCAGGTGGAGAGGGGCACTCAATAGTTTGCCCACTCTATTCCTTACAGTTTACCTTAGCAATCGAGCTCCTTGCACTGCTGCTACACAAGGAGTTGGCACCCTGGGGGATTCAGGTGGGGATCACATAGCATTGCTGTATGCGGATGATGCACTGGTGTATGTCCACTCACCTGGGGAGTCTGTCCCATTGTTGCTGCAGCTTTCAGTGAGGTCTCAGGTCTAAAAATCATTGTCCACAAATCGCTATTGTTCCCATTGGGAGGGTTGATTGGGAAGCAGCTGCATCAGTTACCAGATGTAGGATTTCGATGGTAAATGGAAGGCTTCTGTTATCTGGGGATTTGGGTTACTAATACTGAAGACCAGCACCAGCCCCAGAATGTTGCCAGGGTGCTGAGAGGCCAGGGGAACTCCATTCAATTTTGGAATAAGCTCCCTTTATCCGTCATGGGTAGGACAGACCTTGCAAAAATGGTTTTCCTTCAGTGATGCTTGTATCTCGTGCACAATTCCCCGTTTCCATTGCTGGATCGTTTGTTTTGCCAGTTGGATAGACTGCTGGTGACTCTCTTGTGGGCAGGTAAGAGCAGTAGGGTGGTACTTGCAATGCTAAAGAGTGACTTGGAATACTGGGGCTTGCGGTGCCAGATGTACAATTCTATTTCTATGCGGCTCATTTGCAACAACGCGCCAGCTGGCTCACAGGCTCGGATAACTAGGAGAAGCGACTCCTGGGGGTTGATCATGGGGGAGACACCTTGCCACAATTACTGCTGCGGGGGGATGGTCTGTGGACCCACTTCTGCATTTGGTTACTGATACAGCACAGATATGGGAAAGGGTGGTCCAGAAAGTGATTCATAGGGTTCCCTTCAATAGGGAATTGATATTGTGGGACCTGGCACACTTTCGACAAATTGACTACACCATGTCTATGGAGCAGTGTTCAGTAGGGAGCTGCCTAGCAGCATGTGACCTTTATCTAAGGGATATCTTTTCCAGATGCAAAAGACACTTTGAGTGCGGCCAGCACATTTCCTCCATTACGCCATGCTGGTATGTGGCAAAGGAGTTAAGGACGGATATCCCACTGGCCTCTCGCACCTCTGGAGTCCTTGATGGTCTCATAGGATGGGGAGAGACCTCTAAGCTGGGGAACTGGTTTAGAGTCTCGGCAACAACACTCAACATCCTGTGATTCTGGGCAAATCACAATCTCCCTGTGCCTAACAAAAAAGAATGTGTCCTCATGTAACAAAACTGGTGCTCATGAAACGCACTCTGATACCTGGCATCTCGGGTTTAGTTTGCGCTATATAAAACTCGGAGAAAAAAAACATAGGATGGGTGGGAGGAGCACCATCTTATTACACGTTCTACGAAGCCCTAATAAGAGATATGCAACCACAACAGTACCCTGAACAGAGAGCCTGGGAACTGGGCGTACCCATTTTTGATTCGGATTGGGATAACATGTTACATCTTGTTCACACGGTGTCTTGTAACAGGATTAAACTTCTTCATTTTTTATTTTTTGTATCGTACATATATTACCAAGCATGGTCTTAACAAAATAGATCCAGTGAGGGGTGCTGTCTATGGACATTGTGGGCAGGTGGGAGCCACTTTCTTACACTTATTTTGGGAGTGCGCCCAAGTTCACACGTATGCGGTGCAGATGGTGCCATGCATAGTAGCTGCCACAGGACTCGCCGTTCCACTGACGGTGCTGGCCTGCCTTTTGGGTGTAGTGAAGTTACCAAGGGGATGCAGGGTCCCTTATCAGATAGCCCAGCTGGCCTTGTTACTGGCGAAGAGGCAAGTGTCCATTGGCTGGATGGGGGTAAGAGCCCCCATGCCGACACACTGGTTGAAGTATCTGTTAGAATGGGGGGTTGGCAGAGGAACAGCACATGCAGGCTAATTCGTAATGATGAGGGGGCATCTGAGGCTATAATGGGCCCAACTACTGGGCAGGTTTCACAAGGATGAGTTTGGGATAGAGGATTGACCAGAGAGCTGGGTTATTGTGTTTATGCTTTTTTCAGCTACCAAGTGGGCACTGATATTTCCTTATATGATAAATTGCTTTAAGTCTTGAGTCATGTATCACTGTTTTGAGAGCATCCTGGACCGATGGACAACTCCACTTATGTATTTTTGGCCTGTTGATCATTTATGGTGTTAGTGTAGATCAAATGATGGATCTAATGCTGTCATGGCACGCTGTATGGCTTCTTGTTTTTCATAAAATCAATCAAATACAGTAAAAAAATAAATGTATAAAAGTCAATTTTTATCCAGCCACAAAAAGAGTTTATTATGACAGATATGGCTGGAGGTTGAACATTCAGCTGCAGGCTGCAGTGGCAGGCCTGGAGTCATGTTTGCTTGGTCACACGAGTGGATAGCACAGTAGTGCTGTGGTCCCAAGATAACATTACACTTTCTATGACATAAGTGTATTTTGGCCTTATAGGAAAGTTAAACATGCCAATTAGGAGTTAGCCAATTGCGACGTGTTTTACAGGTCAGAGCACATGCTTGGGACACTGGACAGCAGTGCTCCAGTGAGCAGAGTCTAGAAACCAATAATACAATTCAACAAACAACATGTGGGTCACCATGCAGAAGGGCTTTTCCTCGCAGACATATGTGGAACTGCCAGCTTCCTGGTTAAACGAGATATGCAAGCTTCACGGTGTTAAGTGCTGCACTATGTTAAAGTAGAATCTGCTTTTGTCATTATTTTCCATCCAAGCATTTAAATGAATAACCTTTGCATGTATCAGTGTAACGGTACGAACGACTGCAACAAGTGATTCATTTAATTGTGTTCATCAGGTCCTCATTATCGTTCTGATTGCCCTATTAGAAGAATCTATTCTGTGAGACACTTTGTGTGTGCATGGAAAAGAACCTAATGAAAACATCTGAGTAAAAATCGCAGAAAAAGCTCATTTTAACAACCCTGTTTCCAAATACTCTTTTGCAAAATGCAAAAGGACACAAGTAATTCCTTTGAATGCAGAAATATAAAATTACGTCTAATTATGGTGCATTAAAATACCAAATGTATGTTTTGTGCTAGAAATATGATATGGAAAAGAACAAATCTCACAATCTAGAACTGGAATGACTCGAAGGACTTCGCCACATGGACTACTGGTTTATTTTATGACATCACACAGACAACATCTGCTCCTGAACTGCAAACCACCTTGTGCTTCCCTAATGCACATATTCATGTGGCCCCTGCAGCACATCACCCTTTGCTAACTTATTGTATATCACTTTTGCATCTGCTGCAAAGGATTATATATGATTTATGGGCTGGCTTCATGGATTATTGTGTTTCTGTCTGTTTATATTTGGATGCCTGTACAGTTCTGCTGATCAGTGTGAATGTATGTGTGCTGTGCGAGTAATTCTGTGTGCATTCAGTATATGAAAACAAAAATCACAAACTTTACTAATTTTTGTTTGCCAATGGAACAAAGTGACAAATTATTCCAGAGTCTGTCACTGGATCATTTGACAGAGTTAATAGGAGCAGGGGAAAGGACTATCTATTTTGAATGGGAGAAGATAGGGCTCTCTATTGTACTTTCACTTCATCTCCTGGTCACATTCCTTCTACAGGATGAATTGAATATGTCTATGTTTGTAACAGGATTGTTTCTCGCTTTAGTTTCAGGAGGAACATAGTAGGTCAATGTCATGAAGATCATATAGCAATGTTGGGAACCTGAAGCAAAGTCCGTGAACACGCTATATAAAACTTTGAATAAATAAATAAATACATAAATTTATTGATTCTAAAAATAAGCAAAATGGCAGATACGTGGATTTGAGAATGTAAGCTACATATGTCTAGTTACAAGTCTCCAAGCTGTGCAGGGCAAGTTCACTTAACATGTCCAGTGGGTCTATAGTGGAGGTGAGAGTGGAAATTGTTGGATATTTTGCTGTGATTCTGAGAAAAGAATATTTGCCATTGTCTTAACAGATTAGCACACAAAGTGGGGAGAAGTGAGAATGTAATCACATATGTTGTTATTCAATATGTTGAGAAAGTCTTTTGCAGAGGTTTATATGTGATGTTAGTTTCAGATAATATTACACAATTTAATACCATCAGGATTAAGGAATTTCTTGCTAGTAGAGGCATTGTTTAATACCATCCAAATTGTAATGGCCAGGTGAAAAGGTTTAATAGGGTTGCGACAAAATTGATTAACTTGCAATTGAAGGTTGGTGTCTGTGGGAGGAAGGTGATGAAAACAATGCCACTCGCTTATAGAACAACTCCTTACTCAGTTATGGGAGTCTTAAACTTGAGCCAGCTAAGACGGCAGACGTGAGTCTGTGAAGCTCTGTCTTCTCGCCCAAGCATTTATACCCATCCGGCCTGGGGATCCATATGGCAGCCCCATAGCCTGACCTGATCTCAGCTTGTTGCTGCGGGCCTGCGGTCCCACCACTGCCCTCACGGAGCATCCTGAGGGAGCTGGAGTCACTGCGTCGGACTGCAAGTCTGCCCGGGCAGACTCCGATTGGGCCTGATCTGGTCATGAACCAACGTGAGTGGGGTGCTTTGGCCCGGACGTACCGCAACGGTGGTGCCTTGGCCCACGAGCTTGTCGCATTGGGGTGCTTTAGCCGCTGTCTGGCCCATCTCCTGCTTTCAAGAGGTGCAGAAGTAATTCCACCCTTTGTCTTCCCAACCTTGCGCTGCTCCTTTCTGGCCTGGAGTAAAGCCCTTCATCATCTTGCTCCTCACATTGTACACAACCACGGTGTTAACGTTGGCTGCCTCCACTCAAGATGTTGGACTTTCCCCCTACATCCTGATATACAGTGGTGGGATTCAATAACCCGCACCTATTGAAATGCAAGAGTGGAGGCAGCACCAGGGATGGAGTCACAAACTGGTTACTTTATTTCAAAAAGTTCTATTTTTTCCACATAAAAACACTCGATAACAGCCAACGTGTTTCATTCCTGTGAAAGAATTTCCTCAGGGCAAAAAGAAATGTAGGAGTAATTTAATCGAATGGACCCAGAATACTGGCCTTGGACGTAATAGTCCCAATCCTATTATTTCTTCTTATTTTTCAAGAACCAATACGAGGATTAATCTTTCTCGAAACTGTATACAAGCGTAGTTAGAAGAAAGGGGGTATATCTGCCTCTGTCACACGGTCATGACGTCGGGAAGCAAAAAACCACAGAAGTTTTGTAGAAAATGAAGCTAAAATTCAGCATTCTTGTAGTAGGTAGCATAAATTCTACCCAAGGCTTACAGTCACTTGCAGTAGGTAAGAAAGAGTATTGTTCCACATAGAAGGATGGTTTAGCTACAGCAGACCACACCACATAGAAGTCTGTACTGTGGGGGTCCTTATGTCAAATAACCCCGGACGATCATGATAAATCACCGTGGTATGGAATCCTATCGACGCGTAGAGTCGCGGCGTCCCAATACTAAGCCCGCAATCCATGCCACTGTGATTTATCATGATCTTCCGGGGTTATTTGACATAAGGACACCCATTACTTATTGTTAGCATCTATGCTCCTAATACTAGGCAGTCAGATTTCAGGCACACTCTTTCTTCCTCACTTGCTCACAAAACCGAATTTCCCTGGATCCTCTGTGGAGACTTTAATTGCATATTGGATTTGTACCTTGATAGATCCTACACCCCCCCCCCCACCCACCCCCCGCCCCAGAGCACCCTTCCCCCTGCATGGTCCCACAGTGCGATTACATAGCTGGGCACAACAGTGGTCTCTCTTAGACGCCTGGTGCACACATAATCCTACCCTTAAACTATACTTATTCTACTCTAGCCTGCACAGGCTCCACGTGCGACTAGACCGCTTTCTGTGTACAGCGACATTGACTCCCCTTGTGCGTAGTTCCGACTATCTAGATGCATGATTTCAGACCATGACGCCAATTATATGGACCTCCACTGCTCATCCCCCAGATCACCAGTCCCGACCTGGCACCTCCAGAATGACTATCTTGACGATCCAGTTTTCAGGAAAGAACAGGGCGATTGTATTCGTCATTACTTTGATGAAAACCATGGTACCGCCTCCTCAGAGACGGTGGAATAGGAAAACATTTAAAACAGTGACACAGGGTCATTGCATACAACAAGTGGTGGGAATCAGTTAAACTATAGATGTCGACATACAATCCTGGTCTCAATCCTGAAGCCTGGGAGAGTCCCAACCCTACCAGTGTCATATCAACCAATGGCCATATTGGGCATATGGATTATAAAATCTTAGGTAAGATATTAGCAGATCATTATGCCCAGGTACTACCGAACCTCATGCATGCGGACCAAAACTGATTTGTCCCAGGCCGCAGCACTTTTCAGAACATAAGACGACTTTTCCATATACAAGACACAGTTAGAGGTCTTTATCCTAGAGATGCTTGTCTAATTCTAGATTTGGAAAAAGTCTTTGATTCGCTAACATGGAATTATCTATTCCAGACGGACTAGATTTGTGGTTGGTACCCAACTCTTTGCATATACGTGACTTCTATACACTAACCCTTCGTCCCGAGTCAAGTTGGGACTCCTCATCACTGCATCATTTCCTGTGGGTAGGAAAACTCAACAGGGCTGTCCCCTCTCTCCACTGCTCTTCACCCTTGCGGTGGAACCACTGGCTATTCGCTTACGGAAAGAGGGTGCAGACTGGGGATACCCATGGAGGACAGAACGCATGTGATATCTATGTATGCTGATGAGCTCCTACTTTATGTGCAAGACATTACATGTGACTTCAACCCCCTACGTACCTTACTCTATGAGTTTAAGGAGACTGCAGGGCTTTGTGTCAATTGGGACAAATCTGTGTTATATCCTCTTCACCCTGACCAGACACTCGGTCCATTTCACTGGGCTCTGTACCCCTGTGTTGGCAGGATGCGGTCCGCTGTTTGGGGGATCTGCCTTTACCACACTCCTTTGGTAATCTCCAGGAGGCACTACAGGGAATTAAATCACAAATGCAATTCTGGCGCTCACTGCCTCTTGCCCCGATAGGGAAAATTGCCCTAGCGAAAATGATTATATTACCTTGCTTAGTATATTATTTTGTCAATCTTCCTGTGATCTCCCCTCACTCCTTCTTCCGAGAGCTCAATTCATTGCTGGGCGCTCTTATCTGGGGAAGTGGGCGATGTCACGTGGCACTTAGCAAAACGCAGCTCCTGCTAGAACGGGGTAGCTTATGGGCCCCATCATTTGAAGCGTATTACCTCGCAGCACAACTACAAATGGATTGCATGCTGGAATGACGGTAGATGCCTAGGAGAGACCTGCAGTACAGACGAAATGATGATTTCCCAGGCTATTTGCTGTCTCCTTCTACCGAAAATATAATTTTCCTCTTCTCCACCTATACAAGTGACTATGGCTCGAATCTGCAGGTCACGCATTCACGGCCTTCCCCGGACGGGACTACAGGCATGACCTAGCTCCCTGGACCACTTGAAGCGGCTTTTTGAAAATGCTACCAGAGGCTTTTGGTCGCCTCAAGCTTGCGTTCACGCGCGCAGCCGCCATGTGGGTTTCGGTCAAGGCTCATTAAGCCTTGCGTGCCTCTCTCCGCTTTGCTTGCGCTTCAATTCCCTCCTCCTCCTCCACCACCACAGATCGCGTCACTCTCCTGCCTCTCAATACTGCCCACATGTTTACCTCCCTTTACTCCCGTTTCCTTATCTCATTTCTCCCGCCTACACCCTCATCTTTCTCTTTTCTTTCTACCCTCTCGCCCCCACTTCTCTTCGTGCTCCTCTTTTATCCACACATTTCTTTCACTTAATTAATCACTTATTCTCTCTTTGTTTCTGCTTACTGACTCAATACAATCGCTTAACCTTTTCTTCTCGATTCCGCCCACACCTCTTTGCATACACATTTTTCCACTTTCCTCGTTACTTCACTCCCGTTCTATGCACACTTTCCCTCTATCCACTTCGCTACTATTTCTTATCTCAGGGCTCCCCTCAGAACTGCGCTTCAGGTTTCAGCTTCACCATCTCACCTTCTCTTACCCTTGCATATTGTTCTGCGGTTCGTCGTCCCTTCTCTCTCTTTTATTCCTGCACACTTTGTACATTCTCCCTTCTTGGTGCTCGCCTCCATTTTTACCAGACACTCTCGCCTGCGCCCGACACCCCTTCCCCCCCCCACACCTCCCAGTTTTCCTACGGCCTTTATCATTACCTCTTCTCCCGATTTTCTTCTCGTAGACAACTGTCTGCCGTTCTCCTTTCGCATGCGCTCCTTTCTTCCCTCCCACGTCCCCCAGAGGAGCTCCCAAGGTGAAGCTCGCCACGCTCACCTCACTGCGGACCATTAAGTGCTGAATTTCTTCTGGTCACTGGATAGGGGCTGGGCCGTGCCTCTACCCCTGGTAGCTCCCGCTGGGGCCTGATTATCGCGCACTGACGCCCAGCCATTTGTCACCACTTCCTTAGCGGTTGAAAAAGGGCTTCTGGGTTTAGGCGGGAATGGAGGGAGGTCGCCGGTCAACTATTATTAGGAAGACCACCTATAGAAACCAATTCAGCATGCCGCAGGCTCTTTTATTGAAACACACTGTTAGTCTGGGCGCCTGCACGTGACTACATAAATCCTTTAATATTTATATATTTATTTTTTTAGCATGAGAGCGTTGCAGTCACCAAGCATGATGTCCAGAGCAGAGAGCAGAGGTTTAAGACCCTTCTGCCCTGGGGGCACTGCCAGACAGAGAGGCTCTGTCTGGGTGTGGTGCTATTTTTATAACACATTGTGTATGGTGTTTACTTATGAATTGGGTGACAAGATTCTTTAAAAAACACGCTTTGGCATAGCCAATAGGTCTCACCTTTGGGACCTTATAAGTGTTTAGCCATGTAACAGTTGATGTTGTTGCACCAAGGATATTGTGTTGCATAACTAAATACTTATAAGGTCCCAAAAGCGAGACCTAGTGGCTATGCCAATGCTTGTTTACCTTTGATCAGCTGACAACTGAGTATGGTTTACCTCCTAGACAGTTGCTCTTACACCGTCGCCTGACTCATATCGCATCCTGTAGAATGCAGAGGTAACTGAGCCTGCAGCACACCCGGTACTACAGACGATCCTAACCATGGGTTCTGGCTGTCATTTAATCACCTGGCTGTATAAAGCAATACATGAACTAGCTGCTGTTAAGAAATGGGGTCTCTATCTGGCAGGTTGTTACCATGTCCAAGTAGGGACCCTTCTTACTAGTCAGGGTAAGGGGGATAAACTTCTAAAATAACCTGGGCTCACCCCCTTGGTAGCTTGGAACGAGCAGTCAGGCTTGTCTCAGAGGCAGTGTGTTAAGCATTTGCACATAACCAACAGTAATACAGTGAAAACACCACAAAAGGACACCACACCAGTTAGAGAAAAATAAACAAGTATTTATCTGTGTAAAACAAGACCAAAAAGATAAAACTCCAAAATACAGTTCTTAAAAACATCAATATTGCAAAAATAGAAGTAGTTCTTTAAAGTGGATAGCTCTGTCCTAGGCTACCACTGCGGTGTGGACCAACAAATCCCATGGTTCCGGCCGACCGCTGCGGTGCCGCCCAGCTGCTGTATAAGAAGACCCTTAAACAGTAGCTTTTGTTTTGGCCGACCACGATGGTGCAGGCCGGCTGTGGCGGGTGTCGAGGCTGTGCTGTGCGCGACGGTGCAGGCCAGCTGTGGCGGGTGTCAAGGCTACGGTGTAGCGTGCAGTGCACTCAGGTCACGGTGCAGGCAGCGACTCAGTGGCAGTCGCATAGCAGCGTTGGTGAGACCAGGGCTGCGGTGTGAAGTGGGGCGGTTTAAGCAACGGTGTCCGTCGAGGATCAGAGGTCGATGAGCCGAGACTGCGTTGTGGGACGGGTGGTGCTCCGTGTAACTTACGAGCATGGCCCCCATACCGCGGTGCAGACAGTGACGGCATAGTCAGCTGGCAGCGTTGTCGTCGGGGAGACCAGGGCGGCGTGTGAAGCGAGGCAGTTTGGATTGCGGTGCCCACAGGTCACAGTGCAAGCAGCGGCTCGGTGGCACACTTCATAGTTGGTGAGACGAGGGTTACGGTGCAAGATGCAACGGTGCCCTCTGGGGTGCCTTCAGGTTTTGGTGACGGCGGCCGATTGCGGTTTCCCTTTGCGGCAAACAGAACACGGGGTACTCAGAGGCAGGTGAAGTCTTCGCTGTTCTTGAGACTTCTTGAACAGGGCAGGGGACAAACTCCACTACAAGCCCTTGAAGATAGTCAGCAGAAGAAGGTGCAGAAAGTTCTGTTCAGTCCTTTTCCTGCCCAAGACAGAAGCAGCCACCGTAGGCCAACACAGCAAAGTGATAGTCTCACCTCACAGCTTCTCCAGCTCTTCTTCTTGGAAGGTTCCTTGATCCTAAAAGAGTTCTAGAGTTCTAGAGTTCTGGGGTCTGAGTCCCCATATTTATACCACCTTTACCTTTCCCTTTGTTCTTTTGTGGCAAAAAGTCTCACATTTAAGTCCAAACCAGTTCTGTCCTCTCTGGTCCAGCTTCCTGGCAGGGGGTGGAGACAGCATGTGCACAGGAGACAGGGCCTATTCAGGTGCGAGGAATACTCCTCCTGTTACTCTAAATGCAGCCCAGGCCTTTTCAGCTCAGCTCTGAGTCATCCAGGAAAGGCAGGACAGACCGCCATCTGCAGTGAATGCACATCCCAGCTCCTTGCACTCTAAATCCAGACAGTCAATACACAACCCAGCTGAGGCACATAGGATGGCTAAGCAAGAAAATTCCTACTTTCTCAAAGTGGCATATCCAAACACACAATTTAAAAACCATCTTTACTTTACTTTAGAGAACCCAAACTCCATTTCTCTTTCTTGTCCCCAATGGAAAGTTATATTTGTAAGATGTTAAAAATCAACTTCCCGGTCAGCCTATAGGACAGCTAGCCCCGCAATAAGTGAAAAACAAAATACTCAGTATTTCACTATCGGAACATGTCTCACACACCAGGACATGTCCTACCATTCACATACACTGCACCCTGCCCAAAAGGGAACCTTGTGTCTTCCTGAGGAGGGCCTTACATGTAAGAAAAGGGATGGTTTGGGCCTGGCAAGTAGGTGCACTTGCCAGGTCGACGTGGCAGTGTAAAACGGAGTGCAGACACTGCAGCGGCAGGTCTGAGATACGTTTACAGGGCTAGTCATGTGGGTGGCACAATCAGTGCTGCAAACCCACTAGTAGCATTTGATTTACAGGCCCTTGCACACCTTGTGCACTTTACTAGGGACTTACCAGTAAATCACATAAGCCAAACATGAAAACATCAATCCATGAACACAATTTACAGTAGGAGCACTTGCACTTTAACACTGAACAGCAGTGAGAAAGTGTGCAGAATCATTAAACCAGCAAAATGAAGTACAACGTACCATCAAAAACAGAGGCCAGAAAGCAAAAAGACTGGAGAAACCTGCCAAAAGATGCCAGGTCCAAACAGGTGAGCCTTCCCTAGAAGCACTTCGACACAAATGGGAGGGAGAGTTCGGACGTGCACTCTATGATAAGAAATGGGAATTAGCCTTAAAAGTTTCTACGACAAGTATCAAGCAATTCTTGCTTTAAGAACGTACAATTTTTTATGCCACAACGCGCATATCTCACACCGACCGAAATCAATAGCATTTTCCCCCATGCAGATGCTTAATTTCCTAGATGTCACATCTTGGGCATGGATCTATAACACATAATTTGCTCCTGTCCATCCTCACACCATTATTGGGTCATGGTACAAGACATTCTCTTTCAGATTACAGAACTTGCGGATATCCACACATAGGAGGCATGCTCACTCGATATCTTAAAGCGACGTAGACCTCACAAAGTACGTTCGCGCTTTGCCTCCCTAACACTTCTCCTAGCCAAAAGCCCTCTCACTCACACATTGGAGGCCTGGTATGGCACTGTCTGCAGATGGAGAACAGCAGAAGAAGACGCCCTCCGCTAACTCCTCAATGGGCTGTCCGGTCTCGGAGTGTGACACAGGGCAGGACATTCACTCTTCACTCTTTAAGAAAGAAGTAAAAGCTATCCTCATGGCCAAATACACTTGAACTATTATCTCGAACTCTTTAAAGACGTTGCACCGATCTGTACTACGTGTTGCTTATTTGTATTACTTGTCTTATTGATTTACATGATTGGCTTTGCCTCCACCTGTGTGTACTGTTAGCCTTATTGACTCACCTGTTTTAACTATGCTTCCTCATGTACCCCTTCTATGTAAAGCGCTCTGATATCTGTAAAGATCTGGTCCGCGCTATATAAAACTTTCAAAATAAACAAATAAATAAATAAGGAACAAGTTTGAAACTCACTGACGCTACTCTTCAAAACCACACTATATTCGAGCATTCTGCAAGCATTTACATCATGCATTCTTTCATGGGAGACTGTGTGATAGATGCTCTGCCTATGGCATCCACCCTTACAACACTTCGACTCTGGTTGCTCTGGGCAAATAGGGTGCTTTCTTTCCAGGAGTGTCAATGTGAGCACCTTAGCACTGGAAGGCAAGCAGCTGCATTTCCAGGTTACCTCTGCTCTCTCCCCTAATTTTCGCACAAACCTTGCCCTGCTTTTTTAACAGTTTTGTTTATCAGCATTTCAGTAAGTATATCAACACAGCATGCTTTATACACTTATGAAAGGTGTCTAAAACCTAAAAGTGAAATCAGGAGCAATCAATCTTTAACAGGTAATAGGGGTGTGGTCACATTTTCAGAATAAATATATGTCTTAAAACAGTAATAATATAAACATTCTGCATTACTTGTAAACTATACATGCCTTAGCCTCGTTGTGGAGTCTTTAATCAATGTCAGTTGCGGAAAAATAAGGAGGGACACCAGCAGAGAAACAGACATCACCGCAGGAGCAGTGGGGGACTCCAAGCCTCAGGAAGCCTTGCTCTCTGCCTGGAGGAGGGAATGCCCGACGTGCTGCGAGGGCAGCGCCCAGCCAACGGTGGGCCAGTCATTGCCAGGAAGAGGCAGGGCACCCCATTTGATTTGTGGGCCGCCTCCTGCGAGTTCAAACTATTCTGACTCTAACTTTAACTATTTTTCGGCCCCTTTAGCTGCCATACCAGTTGAACGCCTGGTCTTGGCTCATTTGCGTTATTTTTTGGGTTCCTTGGGCTGTTTGATGCTAGCTTGTTGTCTACTTACCGTCTAACTATCAACCCATGTCTTTATTTTATTACAGCCATAACATAGAACTGACATTTTATTGAGAGGGTATAGAGACACACAAACGGTGGCCAGTTGCAGTAGCTCCTGCTGGTCTTTTCAGTTGTGATCTTTGTGCTCCCTAGGCTGCATGCTGGGTATATTAGCTTTAATTCCCAGCAAGTAAGGGTTCGGGGGAGTACATCCGGCAACACTCTAAATGTGTAACATATACAGCCCCACATCATCATGGGGAAAGGAAAGTCAAGAGACTTTGAAAATGGGGAAGGAGGAGAACAACTGAAACTAAAATCTAACAAAACCAGTAAAGTACGCAAGTTTGCAGAAAGTTTAACTGCGTTCTTGATCACATAGACGATCTTGATGAATGCGAAGATATTTTAACTCCGACAGCCGACTTATATTTGACCCCATGCCCCCCTGCTCACCAAATAACTAATAATGCAAAGCCTTGCCTGCCTAAACGCATTCCATCTATGTTTAGAAAGCCTAAAACGTGCAGTGCAAAAAACTGTTCTCCCAACCATTCATTAGTGTCTCACATTCCAAACAATGTTGCAGAAGAGGTAGAGGAGGTGATAAGTTCCGAATTCCTTGCTAGGGTTCTAGACAACACTTTAGTTGTTACTAGTTTAGCTACTGATCTTACCCTTTCTAATAGATTTCTCCCACTCCAGCTCATGCATGAGCCCCCGGTGGCAGTGGGGATGGGCCTAGGTAAGTGCCACAGCCTATATGATGGGAGTCAGGAATCGAGAATCAACCTAGGGCCCCGAAACACTTCAGCACGGTCCATACGCGAGAATGCCACCACGGACCAGGTCCTGAAGGGTCAAGATTCACTAAGATTCACTTAAGATTCTAGTTGTTCTGAGGTAGACTTTCTGAAAAAGGCAGTCCAAATGAAATTGTTAATAAACAAAGGTGTTACTGAAGCCCAACTATTTAAGCAGCCTCCTGTACAATCTTTGACCCACACCACTACTCCTGATAGCCCGATGGCTCCAACTCCAGGATTGGTTGTAAACCCCACCCACAAGATTCCCTCTGACCCTAAGCCTAGGAATATTACGTTGTATGTTAATACTGTCTGGAGTTGTACACCAGGCCTGTTGTCAACTAGTGGTCTCTCAATCCCTACCCCCATTGATGCTCGCTTCCATCGAGTCATACCAGGCAGGCGAGTCGCACCACAAGGGCCCCACAAGAGAATTTTTCTGACCAAGGTTCCCAGATTATCGCTACCCACAGTGTCATAAAAATGAAGACTCCCTTACCAATAAAATTATACATTCGATATGCCATGTGAGAGGTACCCGTTCAATAATCAGAGCGGACATCTATGGGGTCAAAAGAATTAATGGAGTTAAATCCTTGACGGACTGTATAGAGCTGCTTTTTGGTGATGCGAACATTGCCCATGCACTAGAAGCTAGGTTCAATCCTTTTACTCACACAGCTATACAGATTAAATATCACCCATTAACCACAGTTGCCAACTACTCACAGCCTGGTACACCAGCAGAGCCCTGGATCGATTCTAGATGCAAATTATTGACTTGCATACCAAACTTAGTCATCAGGCTCCATATCATATCCTTCCACTTTTATCTCTTATACTCTTGAGACCACCTACCCAGATGCTTCAACCTTACCTTTAGCCACTGCCCTGTGTACTGTGACCGGCGAAGGGTGCCTGACCGCATCCAGTGGCCACAGTGAGGGGGTAGTCCCGCAGGACACCGGACTGGATCTCAGGGAGGAGATATGGGAGAGCTCAGGGAGAGGGTGTAGTTCTAGGTACTAGAGATAACACAATTAAACTCACCCTACTGTTATGGGATATTGCCGGGGTGAGAAAAAAACTTGCACTTGCCTATTGGACCCAATATGTAGAAATTATTTACAAACAACAGGGGCAACCCTAGAACAAGAACCTGTGGTAATATATGCTCTGTTCCAAACAACAGTTCATGAGCCAAAATAACAAATAAAGTAAAATATACACAGAAGATAATCAAACAGAGGAAAGACCCAGTGCTGACTAAATTTCGCAATAGCCATGTACCAAAATGATATCAAAAGATAATATTTAATGTAAATTCACCAAAAAATAAACATATTAATAATGGCGCTCATACAGTTATACAAACAATGATAAAAATGTGGACACTGACAGGTGTAAACTGAACAAACAATGGCAGAGAAAAAAAACGACAAAACAACATGTACAAAATACATAATACTACAATTGAGTACTCTCTAATGTAGCCCATGTTTTAAGCGTCGACGGCATTTCGACCCACGAGTACTTTAGGAGTTATCTTCAGGACAAAGGCTTCAAGTATACGAGCGTCCGCTTTATTTTCTACAAAATGAAATATGTACATGGATTTGCAATAGATCATATAAAATGTATAATCCGCACCGAAAGCATGACAAGGAATCAGAAACGGTGATTGAAGAAAAAAAATATATAGGATGAAAAAGGGACCAAAACCAAAGTATTCCAATACAAGTAGTGAAAAGAAAAAAGTAGATAATGTGAATAGAAGACAATATTTAGTGAAAAAGAGGCTAGGTAATCACCTCAATGGATCTTCACAATGAGTATGAAGAAGGAACACCATACCTCGTGTATCGGGCACAGATACTGGAATTATTGCGGCCCCAAACTGTCAAAAAATAATAAATTGCGAATATAAATGCAAAGATAGCAAAAGACTGTCTGTGAGTCTGTGAGGTGATCACCTAGCCCCTTTTTCACTAAATATTGTCTTCCTATTCACATTAAATCAGGAGCAATCAGTCTTCCACAGGGGACTGGGATGAGGTCACATTATCAGAAGAAATATAGGTCTTAAAAGAGTAATAATATAAACATTCAACATTACTTGTAAACTATAACTGCGCCTATACATGCTTTAGTCTCGTTGTGGGGTGTTTAATCCAGGTTAGTTGCAGAAAAATAAGGAAAGTGGGAGGGAAACCAGGCGGAGGGAGGAGTGGGGGGGGCTTAAAAAGTAGATATGGCGGGTGGGGCACATGGCAGCCCGCCTGGATCACTACTCGTCTCATAGTACACCCCGTCCATATCTCCAGTCTCTCTGCCCACTTGTCTCTGCCCAGGTCAGGCTCCCTGTCTCAGTAAACTCTGTGGTCATCAGAAATCCCAGAGGATTCCCATTCATCAACAATCTCTGACCAGAGGGGCGCAATACGTTAGCGTCGGACACACCGCACTTCCTCCCTCTGCAGTGCAATTTCCTCTGCCCGTGCCCAACGTGTGACATCGTTCAACTTAAACCATGTCCCGATGTCAAAAATATTAATGAGAGACAAGCGGATGAACTTTTTGTGCAACAAATTAAGCTGAAGAGCAGGAACAATTTTGGTATGGTCTCGGAAACATTTTTCACTTTTTAAACCAGAAAAAAAAATCTTTTAACAATTCTGTTTTTTTTGTCGGAGGAAATAATTACAAACTGCACTTTATTTACACCGCTTTCAAGTGGCTGCATCATGATGATAATAGACAGTCCAGACTTTTCCGCCGACAACATGTTGTACGTATTCTGGGATTTGTTTTTGCTTTTAACCCTGCCACCAGGGTCTCAATAATCCAACATGCAGAGTGCTGTCAGCTAAAAAGCCAGTACTGGCTGAATGAATTCCACGTGACTTTGAATTACATTGGAAATAGTCTTATATGGAGCAGCCAAGCCACCTCCTAAATAGCTCAGTGCAAATGAGGCACACACCTCACTTCTTGACAAATGTGTATGTGTGTGCACACAATACATTCCCAGCCTTGGTGAGCACCAGTTGAAACAGCTGAAAGCCACCTAAAAAGCTGCACGCTTTACCTTCATTAAATGTATAGTTATGACGCAAGGTAACCCACGAAAGAGAACAAATAGCATCCCTTTAAAGTGTGAGATACTAAGACTTTGACGTCACCTCCACTGCCAAACCTGGGATATCACGTTGAGAGGTGCTCATTGTCTGTGCTAATTAGTCACCCCACTATTTTTTCCATTTCCTGGGTATGGTGTTATGCTTGAGGGTGTATCTGAAGGGTTAGCGCGTAAGAGGAATGCGTGGATCGTGGGGCAAATAGCTGTACGTGTTGGTGCAGTGTGTGGGAAGCAGCTGTGCATGTCTGTGGAGTGTGAAGTTGGGTTATGTAGTAAGCTGGTTAAGGGTTTATGTTGTAATAGCCTTCTGGCTATGTGGCTTTCCACTGGTACGTGGATTTATCACCTATATTGTTTTACAAAGTTTATGTTGTAATAGCCTTTTGGATATGTGACCTCCAACCGGTACGTGGATTTCTCACTTTGAGGTAAACATTTTGATAGCCTACTGGCTATGTTATATTCACTTGTGTGTGGAAATATCACCTGCTGTGTTTCTACACTGTGTTTAGAATCTATTGTTATGATTTTCTGACAGTGTGTGTTTTTCACTTTTTACATGGTACCTGTGCGTGATTTCACATTTATTTACTGTCATGTTGGATTTATTTTCAAAATCCAACAGGGTGTAGTTTTCACCTCTTTCTTCGCTCTAGTTTCCCTCCTCCAGGGATTACGTGTTGGATCGCAACCAACCTTTTCCTTGTGTGTGTGTGTGTGTGAGTATGAGAGTCCTTCTAAGTGTCTATTATTTGGGAGTATTTTTTCTTGTCTTTCTCATTTTTGCGCTAATTGTTTTAGTCTTGCTGCACGTGTAGTGGGAAATATCCTTTTTTCTCACATTCTTTTCTTCATTTTTGTGAATTTCTTGATCTATTCTGTTTCTTCTTCGGACCTTTGATGCAAAATGTATCTTTTATTGTAATAATTGTTTAGCGTCTTGCATTTACTATTACTTTTCTTCAGTTTCTCCGTTAAATGGGGAAAAGGCGTGTAATGTCATTTTTGTTAATGAATGCAATACATTTTCTCTTATGGATGATTGTATGTCTTTTCTCTAAATGCTTTGCAGCATTTATACACCTATGTTTATTTATGCATTTACTATGTTTACTTATTACATAATTCTTTTGTTGCTGTTCCTTAAAGGGGGAAGGAGTGTAGTATGCTGGTTTTTAGTGTAATGCACCTTTCCTGCCTCTCTGCCTTGCTGCTCAGCCTGTGAGGATGTACTGTGGAATGTTGGTGTGTGTGGTGAGGTAACAGAATACTGGTATGCCTGTGTGTGAGTGTCAGTTAGAGATGGGCTGAGCAGCAAAGAAGCTGCTCCTGCCGGGGCTCCCTCTGGTCTGTACTGAAGACCTATATTATACATTTGGTTCTGTACTACCTATGCTTGATACTTTCCTACAACTTAGAACTGTATCAATAAAGCATACATCTTTATACCACACCTCGACTTCATGAACTTATTACAGGTTAGAATAATGCAGACAGTTGGTAAAACCCGTTGGTTTGAAGACCACCTAGTTCCTGTCGTTCCTGTTGTTTGCGGTATTTATTCAATTAATTCTTTGCGGTATTTATTCAATAAATTCTCGTCTCCACTTAACATCTATGCGATACACAGAAGACAGAAACAATATTGCTTGACAAATTAGAAACCAGCACTATGAAAGAGTGTTCATTGCACCACCTCTAAGGGGAAACACCTATATGAAGCGAATAGTACCCTGAAGGTCGCACCACCAATGGGCAGGGCCACCGGGATTATGGAGATCGGGAGACCCAAGCTATGCAGCAGGGTTGGCTAAATCATGTACCAAATACAGTAAATCCATAATTATGCGGAAGGCGGGAGCAAATTCGCACAATTCCAGTGGCCCAAGCGCCTATGCGGGAACACGGCCAGCATGTGAGCTAGATAAATACCAGGAATTGAATACAAAAATAGTCACAACCTTAATAAAAGATATCTTACATAAGCTTTTGCTCAGTTCAGAAAAAGCACCAGAACATACCGCTACAGGACTCAATCTATTGGGAAACGCCCCGTTAAACGGTATGTCTATAATGTGTCACATGCACTATTGGGGGATTCATGTCCACCGATCATGTCCAATAAAGTGACACACCCTACTAGTCATATGCCCAATTTTTCAGACACGTAAACTACCAGAAATCTGGAGTAGCTATGCACAAGATACTGTTGCTACGTATAACTAACAACAACGTTACAGATTATAGACTCTTAGTGCTGTATTCACCATTGTATCCATCCTCCCCATTCATTCATTTATCCCACCCCCCCACCACCTCCGCTCCTTCTTACTCTGCATGTCCGTAAGTGAGATCATGGTGGCAGAGACGTGGGCCCAGCAGGGCACACACGTAAGACTTTGCAGTGGAGCAGCAACAGAAAGGCCGGCTGCTGTCAGTAGTTGGTTGCGCTTGAGGAGGAAGGATACGCCGCCACGTCTTCCGGAAACACGCACATAGTAACGAGACAGTGTGGGGCTGGAGAGGTCTGTGCAGCCAATCGCAAGGTTCCTCTAACCCGGCCTAGGAACGCAATGTTCCAGCTTCTGCAGGTTGTGCACCAGCAGCGCCGAGTGTCTTTACGATGACTCGCAACTGAACAAAAACTAAACTTGTAATTTAAAAAGAGGTTGCAAGCCTATTTGTGGGGGGTGATGGAGCGAGATAGAAAACAAAATTTTGTTTAAACTCGCAAAGTCACATTTCCATAACATGAATAAAATTATTAATGATTTGTGATATGTCGTGCTAATACAACCTAGATTAAACTTTACACGTGGGGGGACTAACATGTGTGCTCATAAACGTGCATAAATGTTGCATCTTTTTGTTCGTGCAAAATAATAAAATAATTTATTGTTTTCGTTTTTGTCATTACTAACTGCTGCATATTTAAAATAAGCATGTGCTTGTTTTGCTTTTCCTTGTCTGTGTGATGTCATTTCTACTATTCTAGGTGCATATGGGTCTCATAGAAAAACGGAGACTGGTAAATATAAACGCTGCTTTATTTGTTTGCAATGGCTAGGTAACATTTTGATTAATCGGGTGGGTTAATTATTTAGTAAACCATGGGGTGGATACAGAATATACTTTATTTCTTACATTAATACTTTTCTTGTGTTTGTTTTATACTAGAAATCATAAGTTACCTGCTTTTGAGGCCTAGCTATTTGAGCCGCAAAATGAGAGTTGAACTATAATTTCTGCAGAAAGTCACGAGACGCCCATTCTGAATTAAAACGTTTATTGAAGCTGCATTCACAAAGCAAAAACTGATGAGCTGACATCATTCTGTCGGACATGGTCAAGGTCGAAAGTGAACTTTTTGTCAGTCCTTAACTTGGCATCCGCGGAAGTTGCACTGTAAGACTATGGAAGCTGCGAGGATGACTTAAAACAAAGTTGCAATCGCAGGAAGCCTCTGGCTTCACGTGGAAGAGACAATGGTCTTTGTAAGACATGATTTTGTGGAACTTTTTAAGAATCGGGTGACATGTCACTTGTCACTCTCAGCCAATGGGACGTCGAGTATTTCTGAAAATTTTCCTTCGCTAGTTTAGTTAGCGTAGAAAGGTATAAAAAGTCATGCCCTTAGGGTTGGGCTGGCTGCTGCTTTCTGACTTTCCGATGAGGGTGATGTGCTGCTGGACTTTGCGTGGAGCACGTAAGAATCCTCAAAGAACTTTACTTTAATTTCTGTCTATTTAGCTCAGTTAGGGAAATAGGTTTTAGAAATGCTAAACTTTATATAATTTCTTTAAATTGATTCAATTGCTTAAACTGTATTTTTCTTATTTCTTACCATCATGCTTGCTTTATTGCAAATAAATTTCATTTATAAAACTAACAACTTATATACCATAATTTAGAAAATAAAATCTTACTTTTGACAAACAAGCTGGTCTTGGTTATTTAGAAGTATAGGTTACCTTTAGCTAGATCACGTCGCCTATAGTGGTCATTTAAATGATTGGGTTTTATTCAAATGACAATATTCTTTCTGCAAATGTATAAAATGTTTATAGTTTGTAAATAATGTGTATATAGATTTATTTGACCACCTGATTCAGTAGGCCCAAAAATATATCAGGTTCATAAATGGGTCCATGTATAGTTTAGAATTTTGTTTATAGGTTATGAAATTGGGTAGCGTAGTTTATGATATATTTTCTATAGCCCGCTGGATCAATTATCTGGTAGCAGAAATTGATGGTTGCTAAGCGGTAACCAAGGTAACATGTTGGTTGCTAAGGATTGCGTCATGGTATGCAAATAGGATTAATGTTTTAACACTCGTTAAGTTCGTTTTTCGTGCCTATCTGTAAGCTATACCGGTATAGATTGTGTGGCGAGAAATTAGTCACGCAAGCCATCTGTTCGTTTGTAGTGATATCGCCGAGTATCACAAGAGGTATCGCCGTGTACCATAGTGTTGTCGCCGAGCAGCACAGTTTTAGGGCTAGGTCTGAATCTTGTATAGTGAGGATTTTCTAAGAAATCAAAGCAGCATGAGAATAGGGACAAAGCGCCTTCCATAAAACTCACTGTGATGAGAGTATTAGTTATATCCGAGCTTGAATGAAGGGTAAAATTTAACGTCGGTGCATGATTATCTATAAACAGGTTAGAGTCCTGTACGGGTACATGTTTCATATCTATAAACAGGTGAGAGCCCTGTACGGATAACGTCGTTATTTTGCTAACGGTGCATGATTTTTATAAACAGGTGAGAGTCCTGTACGGATTTCATGTGTGTTTGAAATTAGGGAATTTTCCGTGTAAAAGTGCGAGTTTGAGTTGTATTTTATGTTCAAGTGGAACTCTTAGAACTTTCACTTCGCGGTGGGTTCAGAGCAAAGCGAGTTCATAATTATACGTGTTAGAAGGGTGGGGTAAGGTTACTCTACTGACAATTGAATATTATCCTTAGTGTGAATAGCGCCGTCTATTCCGAAGTGTGGATACTTGAATGTGTGTAAACTATCCTAATTAGTGAAACGAACAGATGTTGTCTTTATAAGTCATTGTTAAGAATTAATTTACACTGAAAAGTGTTCTTAAAATGGCGCTGTGAAAAGATTTTGTGAAGGAGGGGTAAGCGCCAGGAGTGAGAAGCGAGAAACCGCAGCTGCTGTGTACGTCACAGAGCCGCGCTGGGATTGGGTGACCTACGTCACAAGCTGTATTCTGATTGGCTCCTGAGTCTCTGACGGCCTGTGAGCTGATTGGTCCTTAGGAAAATCTCCAAAATTATTGGTTGAGCAGGAAACTGACGTAGCTCAACTGCCATTGGCTTGTTGGTGTGTTTCGCGCACGGATTGGTTGTTTTGCGGAACATCCCGGAAATATTTTACGAACGATTTTGTGAATTAAATTTTACTTTTGAAAATGAGTTATCATTTTAAACATGTTGAGAAAAAGACAACATTATTTCAAAAATTTAAGAATTTATTTTCACCTGACAAGAAAATCGAAACGCGAGGTGGTAAACTACTTCATAAGTATAAAACACCTGCAGCGTACATGGAAGGTGAATACGGATATCATACTGTCTTATGGTTCGACAGTTGGAAGCGTTATACTAAAAACGATGGTGTTTTGGCTTGGCCTGATGATGGTTCATTTAATGTAAGAGTTTTAAGAAACTTACGAGAGAAAATGAATGCTCTTGTTCCAAAACCGAGACCAACTCAATTTGAAGCTTTAGTTGAGTGGGAAGATGAGATGTATCAGTTACAAAGAGAAGCTAGTGGAATTAAAAGACCTTCTAAAAATCCATCATGGAAAAGAGAAACTCATGAAGATAGATTACGAATGTGGAGACAGGGAAACATGAGTGAAGGATTGTATTTAATTCATGAAATGGTAATGGGTTCTCCTACAGGAAAATCTATGGAAAGTGAATCTGAGGATGCAATTATGGAAGAAATATATACAACTGCTAAAAATAAACAGCCTAATCAGCCTTTGAGACCTCCTAGATCGTGGTCTACTCCAGTGGTTTCTACTGAAACTTCACCGAGTGCACCTACAATTTCAATTAATGAAGCTCCTAAACTTTATCCAAATAATTGTGAAATCACTGAAACTCCTAGAAGACCAGAATTTGAGAATGCTCGAAATGAGGGTAGACATTTTTCAATGACTCCAAGAGCAAGGGAACCTCCAAAAGATTATACAAGAGAGACAAGAAATGTTGATGAGGATGATTATAATGAATACTTAAGGTCTAAAGAAGAATTAATTAAAAGAATGACAAAAGGCATGGAAACTGTCACAGTTCCAGTAACAATAGGTCCTGTTCAACCTGTATTTGATCAAAGAAATACAAACAAAACTGGATTAACTATTCCTTTAAATACAGAAATTCAAAAGCCTGCTGAAAAATTTTATTCAGATTTGACTGAATTAAACACTTCTAGATCGAGAATGCCTGATTTAACCTTTAATGAGGATTTATCTCCAAAAACACCAATGGGTGCTATGTCAGATGTAGGAAGTCCTGAAGTTAGGGTAACCACACCAAAGCTTGATGTGGCTAAATTAAAAGCAAATATTGAAGAATTAATAATTGGAACAATTGGCCCAGATAGTTTAAATTACTATCGGGATGATGAACTATTATTCATTTGCAAAAGTATTCAATGGAAAACGAAAAATAAATATGATCAATTAGAGGATCTAGCTGCAGAACTTGAAATCGATGTGAGTAAACAAAAGAATTTTGCAAAACATTACAGATTAGATTTCTCAGAAAGCGACATTGAGAGTTTGAACTCAATGGGAAGAATAGTTCACATTAAAGATTTAATTGTCTATATCAAAAAGCTAGGAGAACTGAACAAATGGAGAGTGAAATGGACTAAAAGAAAGGAAGATGAAAGATTAGAAAGAATGTCAAAACAATTTCCAATGAGAGAAGTTGCAGGTGGAGGATATGTTCATGTCCCATGGTCGAGACAGGACATTCTGTTATTCACAAATGACTTTCCAAAATTAAGAGAGAAACCTGTTGAGTGGTACAGGCAAGTCGATAGATTTATCAAAGTGTCAAAAGTTCTGTGGATTGATTTGGATGGATTTTTTGACATTGTTGTTCCATCTGATCTTTGGACAGAATGTAAAATATCTATTAGTTGGCCAAAAACAGAACCTGAGCGAATTAAAGAAACAGGTGCCCCGAATCCACTTGTAATGGATTTTTACGAGAAAGTAATTGTTTGGATGAAAAACAAAATTCCACCCAAAGAAGTTGATTGGGTTAAAATAGAAAGAACAGAGCAGGAAACAAAAGAATCAGTTCATTCTTTTTATGAAAGACTACTGTTAATCTTTAAACAATACAGTGGTTATGAAAAATTAGACGAGAAAGACATGAGTCATTTTATCTATAGATTTGTTTATGGACTAAAACCTGAAATTGGAGAAATGATCAGAACTAGTATTGTCGGATGGCAAGCACTATCTATTGATGATATTCTGAGAAAAGCAAAATATTGTAGCGATGAATTAGAAGTAAAACAGAAGAAGCTAAAAGAGAAAGCCATGTGGGCACAGGTAAAAGTGGCTGAGCAACAGATTGCCAGCATGGGAAATAAGAACACTAATTTTGTTCAAACTGGAAATACGAACCAGATACAAGGAAAGTTTAAAGGTAATAATTTCCAAAAGAAATTTAGCCCAAAAATAGAAGAGCTGAAACAAAGATTACCTTGTTTTAATTGTGGCGAAATTGGACATTGGAGGGACGAGTGTCCTCATCCTCCTAGAAACTTAAAGAATCCCTTATTGAATCCACAGATGCAGAATGGTGTTAACGTGCAGCAACAGCTACAGATGCAACAGGGGTTAAATGAATTTAATATTCAGCGACAATTACAACAACAGCAACAACAACAGGTGAATAATCGTCAGGACCAGTTGCCACAACCACCTTTTCCGAATTGTGGGGGAGTTCAAAAATATAATCCAAACGTGGGATTTCAGGGATGTGAACAGGTAATAAAACCACAAAAACAGCAAAAGCAGCAAAGGGTTCAAATGCAAAATGCTTCACAACAATTTTTATTGACAGAAAGCCAAGACAGTGATTCTGATGATTATTGCTGACGGTGCCCGAGAGAGGAGGAAGAGTGTGTTGTTGGAGCCACTCTTGAGGTTGACCAGTCCGGTCCTTATGTAAACGGGAAAGTTAATGATGTAGACATCACTTTTCTAGTGGACACTGGTGCTACCCGTTCTACTGTTAGATCAGTGGAAATTGAAAACCTACCTCTCTCTGGGGATACCATCCAAGTTGTCGGAGTAAGTAATCAGCAAATTAAAACAGATTTAACTGATCCAGTACCAGTTGAAATTGGAAATTACAGAGACAAACACAGATTTGTGGTTTGTAATAGTAGTCCAGTAAATCTATTAGGTAGAGACATCCTATGTAAAATGAATTGCAGAATATATTGTTCTCCTGAAGGAGTTGAATTACAAACAATGGAGGAAGATGGTTTGTACAGAATGACAATGATGATGATGGAAGCAGAAGAAACAAAATTGTTTCCTGCACTTGAAGAAAAAGATTTACCTGAAGAGCTAAAAGAAACAGTGAAATCTGAAATATGGGATTTTACTGGGAATGAGATGGGTCTGATGAAAAACGTAGATCCTGTTAAAATTGCATTGAAGCAGGGAATAGAATTTCCAAACACTCCACAATATAAAATGAAAACAGAGACAATTGAAGGTGTTACACCTGTAATTGAAAAATTAATCAAACAAGGTGTATTGGAAGAAATGAAGAGTAGCTCTTGTAATTCACCAATTATGGGAGTTAAAAAGGCTAACGGAACATTTAGGATCGTACAAGATTTGAGAAAGGTTAATCAAATTGTTATTCCATGTTGTCCTGTGGTTCCAAATCCAGCAGTGATTCTATTTCAGATTCCATATGATGCTGAATGGTACACAGTCATTGACCTTTGCAATGCATTCTTTACTGTTCCTCTACACCCAGACAGTTATGAAATCTTTGCTTTCAGATTCCAAGGTAAGACCCTTGGATGGACAAGAATCCCTCAGGGCTATACAGAAAGTCCTTCAATCTTTAACGAACTGTTAAAAAGATCATTAGAAGATTTAGACTTACCAGGTAGGTCTACGTTGGTGCAGTATATTGATGATTTGTTAATAGCTGCTAAGACAAGAGAAAATTGTGTAACAGACACAATAATTCTGTTAAATCGCCTTGCAGAAGAAGGACATAAAGTGTCCCCAGCAAAACTACAGTTTTGCAAACAGGAAGTGAAATATCTTGGTCATAGAATTGCAAAGGGAAAAAGACAAGTAACAATAGAGAGAATAAAAATGATTCAAGCAATGTTACCGCCAAGAACACAAAGACAGGTCAGAATGTTTTTGGGAATGGTAGGTTACTGTCGACAATGGATAAGTGGATTTTCAGTAATTGCGAAACCACTACAAAGACTGACCAAATCAGATGTAAAAGATCCAATTATTCTCAATGATGCTGAGATGGAATCTTTTGAGAACCTGAAAAAGAGCTTATGCCAAGCTCCTGCTTTGGGTATGCCAAATTATGAGAAAGATTTTGAACTGTATTGCAGTGAGAGAGAAGGATGTGCATTATCTGTATTAATTCAGAGACATGGAAACCTAAAGAAACCTATTGCATATTTCTCTGCAGTTCTTGATCCAATTGCAAAAGCATTACCAGGTTGTTTAAAAGCAGTCGCAGCTACAAGTATCAGTCTTGAACAAAGTGAAGGAATCATTATGGGATTTCCTGTAAAAGTTTTTGTGCCTCATTCAGTTGAAATATTACTGACAAGAGGTAAGACTCAACATTTAACAAGTAGCAGATTGACAAAGTATGAGAAAATCATACTAGGAGCAGATAATGTTTCGATTTCAAGATGTTTGAATCTGAATCCTTCTACATTACTGCCTGATTCTGAAATTGTTAATGACATTGAGACAGAACATGAATGTTTAGATGTCATGGAATTCTGCACAAAACCAAGAAAAGACATCAAAGACAGACCTTTGCCTGAATCGGATTTTGTCTACTTTGTAGATGGCTCATGCTTAAGATCCGAAGGTGGTGTCTTGAAAGCTTCATACTCAGTTTGTACAGTCGAAAACATTAAAGAAGCATCATGTCTTGAAGGAGTTCGTTCAGCTCAAGTAGCTGAATTGATTGCTTTAATTCGTGCATGTGAAGTATCAAAGGATATAAGAGTTACCATCATTACTGATAGTCAGTATGGGTACGGAGTTGTGCATGATTATGGACAACTCTGGTCACAGAGAGGATACATGACATCAACAGGGTCACCAATTAAAAATGCAGTTTTCATTAGAAGATTAATTGAAGCAATACAATTGCCAAAAGAAATTGCCATAGTCAAGTGTGCAGCGCACACTAGAGGGACTGATTATATTTCCAAAGGAAATGCCTTCGCAGATGAAACAGCAAAGTACTGCGCAAGGAAAAATTATTCTTACAATCGGAATAGAAGTACAGAAACTGATTCAAATTCATTAATGCTAACAACTATTGTAGAAACATGGAATGAGATTAGAGATTTACAAAACGAAGCAGATGATGAAGAAAAAGACCAGTGGTTAAGATCAGATTGTAGACAACGTGATGAAGATGGAGTGTGGGTTTACAAAGATGGCAGAGTAGTTTTACCAAATTGCATGATTTCTGACATGGCCAGATTATATCATGGTCCTGCACATTTAGGAAGAGATTCTATGGTCAGACTGTTTAAAGAAACATGGTTCAATACCAAATTTAGAACCATTGCAGAATCTTTTTGTCAAAGGTGTTTATCATGCCAACAAATGAATCCTAACAGAAAATCAGTGGTGGGGACAGGAATAATTGGTCGAGAAGGTGGTCCTTTCACCAGGTTACAAATAGATTTCATTGAAATGCCATTACACAACTGTTTGAAATATGTACTTGTAATTGTATGCTTGTTCTCAAGGTGGGTAGAAGCTTTTCCTACAAGACATTGTGATTCAATTACAGTAGCAAAACTAATGCTCAGAGAAATCATCCCAAGGTACGGTTTTCCAGTCACTATTGAGAGTGATGGAGGAAGTCATTTTGATAACAAACTGTTGAAATTAATTTGCGAAGCTATGAGTATTGAGCAGAAAATACACTGTGCATACAGACCAGAGGCATCAGGTGTAGTTGAACAAATAAATGGAACTATCAAAAACAGAATTGGAAAAATGTGTCTAGAGACAGGAGTTAAGTGGACTGATGCTCTTCCACTTGTTTTGATGTCAATAAGAAGTACACCAGATAAAAAGACAGGTTTGAGTCCTCATGAAATTTTGATGGGAAGAGTTATGAGGCAAGCTTTTGTACCTGTAGGTAAACTGTTGAGCATAAATGACAGTGCAATTTTGGATTACTGTAAAAGGTTATCTGATATGGTAACTTCTGTGTCTAATCAGGTGGGAACTGAAGCACAATCAAATGACAAAGTTTTGACACATGATCTGAGACCTGGAGACTGGGTCAGAACGAAAGTACATCGGAGGAGGAATTGTCTATCTCCTAGATGGCAGAAACCTAGGCAGGTAATCTTGATCACTACTAATGCTGTAAAGTGCAGAGGATTGAAGCGTTGGATTCATCCAAGTCATACTATTCCAATACCAACTCCTGAGAGTTCTGATGTTGAAAGTGATACCACAGATGACTCTGATTCTGAAGCAGAAGACAGAACAGAAGGTGAAGTAATTCCAGATTCTGAAGATCGACTAGAAAGTCGACATCTGGAAACTGTGCCAGTGAATGGAAATCTGACAAGAAAAGACTTAGAAATAATTGAAATAGATTCTGAAGGTGAAGAGAATCTGCTAAAAGGAAAGATAACTGAGGATTCGGTTGTCTATGTTGAAGACAGAGAAGCTGAACCAAAAGAAGTTTCAGACCAGGAGAGTATCGAAAGGCAGAGAACAAGCTCTGGAGTAAGGAACAAAAATCCGAAATCTGGGAAGCTAGAGGTAATTGAGGAAGAGGAGGAGAACGAATTACCGAGTACCAGTGATGGAAGACAAAGTGAAGTTCCTGAAGGAGTGAAATTGCCGTATAGAGAAGTTCCTGAGTCAATTGAAATTTCAGACTACGAAACTGAGGAAAGTGACGTGGAAGGTGGAAGTGAAAACAGAAAGAAAAGGACTTGGAAATCTGAATCGAATAATTCTGAACCAAAGAAAAAGTACGTGAGAAAAGCAGACTACTGGCCTGGTGGAAGATTGAGAGTCAGATTGATCAAAAAGCCAATAGAACAAGTTGAAGAAATCAGTAGTCAAAAGAGTCCTGGAAAAGAGGTTGGAGTTGGAAGGAAAATAGAAGTGATATCAAGAAAAGGGAAGAGAATAATTAGACCAAACCAGAAATACAAGTCTCCTGAGTGGACTTACTTAGTAATTCCACCTGTTATTGACATATATGATAGTAGTGAAGAAGAAAACGAAATCCAAGAAATTAGTGACAATGATTGAAGTACAGATTTATTAAATTGGCATAAGGCTGAAGAAATCCTGTTAGTTGACACAAGGTCGAAGAAAAACTGTCTAGTAGAAGAAAAACTTATGTATGACATAAGGTCGAAGAAATCTTGTTTAGGGTTATAAAAAGAAAAATATTTTAAAAGGGGGGTGTATATAAATTTTAAAATTTATTTTTATTTTTTATTTTATTTTTGAGGCTAAAACTAACCTAAAAATGCCTTACATTAAGGAGAGCACTTCAAAATGCTCTGTTTTTAAAAGATGCTGTAAGATGACTCTGGTGTGTCTGCTCATTTTAGTTCTGCTCTGGTTGGTACTAGCTGTGATTATACCTTTAGAAATGAATAGAGAATTACACAAAGTTAATTTAACAAGCAAAGCTCTGGTTAGCCAAACTAAACATAGTGCATCTGCAAAAGTAATTGATCATCAGCCTAACATTCATCAAGATAAATCAATAGGTGATTTTTCAAGCAATACTTTCACAAAGCTTTTGAGTGAATATGTAAAGGTAATGGATGCAAAGGATTGTTATGTATGCGTTAAGTTACCCGCTTCTGTTTCTGAGGGAGTAACATATAATATGCTTCCTCTCACTTATGCTGTTACATGTAGTGTATTAACTAGTTTATTTTATCAAACTGGTCGTTTAGAATATTACTATTCAAATTATGATGAGATTTTTGCTAATGTCAAGATTGATAATGCTTTAAATAAGCATAAGAAAGCTAAACAAATGAGAGAATATTTCCTTGTTACTAACGAACTCACTTATGAGTATGCTTACAAGAATAATCTAACATGTAAATTAAGTGCTGAAGGGAAGAAATTTCTGAATATGGTTGAGGAGAGAAGAGCAATTTATAAGAGAAATGAATTAGTCAAGCAGACTAAGTCATCATTCTGGCAAAAAGAGGATGAGAAACTAAATGGCAAAATGCTTGAAAATATTGCAATTCACATAGACAAACCTGTTAGTGGAAAGCTTTGCATTAGAAGAGATAACACACTTTTTGATAATTATTTTGTAGGTGCAAGCAACTGTGAAGATACTTATCAGATTTTGGGAGGTTGGGGATTTAAAGGTGGAAAAGATCCTATCTTTCCTGGAATTTATTTTGTTTGTGGTGACAAAGCCTACTACAACCTTCCAGACCATTGGTATGGAACTTGTTATGTGGGAATTGTTTTTCCTAAAGTGTTTCATGTTGACAGAGATTCAGAAGGATTATTTAAAATCCATAATTATGTAAATAGAGCTAAAAGAGAAACTTTTACTGAAGTTCTGGGAGATATTTTCCAAGCTGTAATACCTTTTGTTGGTATAACCCTAAATGCAGGAAGAATCAGAAAATTGTCCACTATAGTTGATAGATTATCAACTGACACTGCTGATGGGTTTCAATTAGTGAATGTTGAAGTTATCGCAATTAGATCCATGGTAATTCAAGATCGTCTTGCTTTAGACATACTCCTAGCAAAAGAGGGAGGAGTCTGTGGCATTTTACATGTCCAACATTGCTGTACATATATACCGGATGAAAGTAAAAATATTGAAATGTATATTAAGAATATTACACAAATGCATTCTGAAATAATTCCTTTAGAAGAAGAAGATTTTACTGGGAAACTTTCAAATAGGTTTCAAGCAATTAAAAACTGGTTTCATAATATCGGAAGTTCAATTCTTGGCAAGATTCTGGCACCTTTGATTATAATTATATTCATTTTTATTTTGACTAAAGTAGGTTGTCTGTTGCATAAAAGAAAGAAGCATTTGAGAGAAAAGAAGAGAATTTATAAACTCAGAAAAGAAGAGGAAAGGGAGATTGAGTTGCAGGAGTTACATAGAGAGCGTCATGTTAATTGCAAGGATTATGCTGAAACAGACTTTTAGGTTTACTAATACAATGAATTTGAATCGATTTCTTATAAATTTAATTTTACCAAAATTTTGAATGCTGGTGTGGTGATTTGTTAATCACCAGATGAGGGAGTTGATGGAGCGAGATAGAAAACAAAATTTTGTTTAAACTCGCAAAGTCACATTTCCATAACATGAATAAAATTATTAATGATTTGTGATATGTCGTGCTAATACAACCTAGATTAAACTTTACACGTGGGGGGACTAACATGTGTGCTCATAAACGTGCATAAATGTTGCATCTTTTTGTTCGTGCAAAATAATAAAATAATTTATTGTTTTCGTTTTTGTCATTACTAACTGCTGCATATTTAAAATAAGCATGTGCTTGTTTTGCTTTTCCTTGTCTGTGTGATGTCATTTCTACTATTCTAGGTGCATATGGGTCTCATAGAAAAACGGAGACTGGTAAATATAAACGCTGCTTTATTTGTTTGCAATGGCTAGGTAACATTTTGATTAATCGGGTGGGTTAATTATTTAGTAAACCATGGGGTGGATACAGAATATACTTTATTTCTTACATTAATACTTTTCTTGTGTTTGTTTTATACTAGAAATCATAAGTTACCTGCTTTTGAGGCCTAGCTATTTGAGCCGCAAAATGAGAGTTGAACTATAATTTCTGCAGAAAGTCACGAGACGCCCATTCTGAATTAAAACGTTTATTGAAGCTGCATTCACAAAGCAAAAACTGATGAGCTGACATCATTCTGTCGGACATGGTCAAGGTCGAAAGTGAACTTTTTGTCAGTCCTTAACTTGGCATCCGCGGAAGTTGCACTGTAAGACTATGGAAGCTGCGAGGATGACTTAAAACAAAGTTGCAATCGCAGGAAGCCTCTGGCTTCACGTGGAAGAGACAATGGTCTTTGTAAGACATGATTTTGTGGAACTTTTTAAGAATCGGGTGACATGTCACTTGTCACTCTCAGCCAATGGGACGTCGAGTATTTCTGAAAATTTTCCTTCGCTAGTTTAGTTAGCGTAGAAAGGTATAAAAAGTCATGCCCTTAGGGTTGGGCTGGCTGCTGCTTTCTGACTTTCCGATGAGGGTGATGTGCTGCTGGACTTTGCGTGGAGCACGTAAGAATCCTCAAAGAACTTTACTTTAATTTCTGTCTATTTAGCTCAGTTAGGGAAATAGGTTTTAGAAATGCTAAACTTTATATAATTTCTTTAAATTGATTCAATTGCTTAAACTGTATTTTTCTTATTTCTTACCATCATGCTTGCTTTATTGCAAATAAATTTCATTTATAAAACTAACAACTTATATACCATAATTTAGAAAATAAAATCTTACTTTTGACAAACAAGCTGGTCTTGGTTATTTAGAAGTATAGGTTACCTTTAGCTAGATCACGTCGCCTATAGTGGTCATTTAAATGATTGGGTTTTATTCAAATGACAATATTCTTTCTGCAAATGTATAAAATGTTTATAGTTTGTAAATAATGTGTATATAGATTTATTTGACCACCTGATTCAGTAGGCCCAAAAATATATCAGGTTCATAAATGGGTCCATGTATAGTTTAGAATTTTGTTTATAGGTTATGAAATTGGGTAGCGTAGTTTATGATATATTTTCTATAGCCCGCTGGATCAGGGGTCAAAAAAGAGATTTGCTATCAGCTTCTTAAAACGTATAACTAAGTTAAAAAAAAAAGTTCAAGTATCGACTATAAATTTTGTGGTAGCCTCCTTATAATGGTTCTTTTTGTATGGTTCTCTTGTGTTTTCTCCACGGTTGTACGGTATTGTGTGAGTGCGGTGTCCGTACAACATGGCTGCCACGGTAAGAGGTATTAATGAGGTGTGGGTTTGCGGCTCTTTCACGCCTCCTTCTTACACACGTGCTACAACCGTCTTCAAGTTTCACGTGTGAAATGTATGTCTACTCTTTAGTCATATGGAGTAAACACGTAGCGTGTAGGAAATATGATAATGTATCTATATAGTCCCAACGAAGCTCAAGGTCTTAATTTAAATGGCGATAAACACTTTCATTTATTTGTAAAACGTATAGTTTTTTTCCCCCATTGAATAGAAACCGTTGCAAAGTATACTGTATTTGGCAATATATAGGACTGCTTAGAAAGAGAGGAAAAGTATGTAATACATTTGGGTCCAAATTATAATGTTGTATCGATGCTCAACGTTCCGAACAGGTTTGACATCTATAAGATTTCAGTACAAGTACCATTATCTGGCGAGATGGTCTTTCTTCCATAGCTACAGCTTTGACGTGTCTCTTCCTGGGCGGTGCCTGTGGAGCCGACGTAGAGTTTTGATTGGTCTTCCGTACAGATGCCGGCAAAGTGGAAACTGGCAAGACGATAGTATTGAACTAACAGGACGGTCAGGTGAGTACTCCCAAGACTGTTCCAACGTGGCTAGTTTTGATAGACTTCCCTACTTTGTGTTCTACCTACTGGTGTACCTAATTCATATCCTGAGCGGCCGTTCCCCGAATAACCTTTGATCTGTTGTATTCTGCTCACGGAATTGTGTTCTAGGTTCTTATGGGCTTTTAATGCTCAGCATGGTGTTTAACACTTAATGAAACACTCACAGACACGCCAGTAGACCCGATTTAGGCGGGACACTCGAGTTTTTTTTTACCCAAAAATGGCTCTATATCAGCTTTCTCCCGCCCGAAATTGCATGTCCTTTAATCTAAAGTCAATGTGGAAAATACAGATCCCGTATTTCTTTTTCGAAATCTCACAATTTTGAATATCAAAATGTTGGCATGTCCTCCTGGAAAACAGTGTCTTATTTATTTATTTAAAAGATTTTTTATAGCGCTGCAGGACCCTAGAGTATCTACTTATACATGATATTGGCGACAATGATAAGTGTGGCAGTGAATGTGCTGTGGGTTACTTGATTACAAAGAGGCTGCGTTGTTAAAACGTGTTACGGGGTTAAGGCGCCAGCTGCAAAGTTCTATGTGGGCTCATTGTTGTAACGAACACCCCCTTGACGCTTCCAGTTCTTGTAAACTTCTTTATTATTAGGCAGCTCTTCGATTGGTGGTGCTCCTCTCACTAGTCAGCGACAACTCCCAATACTCATGGGTTCTGAGCAAAGCACCACGACAACAGAACAGTCATGGCTCAATATTCCAAAACCTATTACCATTGTATTGAACATTAGGGAAGATAACCCATTTCCCTTTCTTCACACGTAAAAGAAAACTATGTTAAAAACATGCATATACTTCAACATAACATTAAAAGATATTGTTGCGAAGATGAAAGATATGTAGGACAGGTGATGTAGAACAGGATCACAGCTTTATTCACAAGATCACTTCTTGGTTACAGGTTACAAGATGTTAGGTAGATCCTTTAAAGTGCCCCACCAGGAGCAGCCTCCTTGCTGCTCAGCCCATTCACACCAACTGATTCTCCCTTCCAATACAAACACACTCAACATTCTATCTGACTTCATCATAGGCTGAGCAGCAAGGCAGAGAACTACTGTAGGGAGAGTGCATTGAGTAAATAGTACATTACAACAGATATAAATAAAGGTTGCAAGCAAAATCTAGATAAAGGTACATAGAAGATGCTATAATAAATATAATAATTTCTTTATTTAGATATATAAAAACATATCTTTAAAATATTCTTCCAATATATTAAATACAATTTTACAGATTAAAAGAGTAGAAAAAGCAAAATAAAATTTGGCCTTTCTTATCAGTGCTTACTGCGACGTATCAATTTAAAAATTAACACTCCCCGGGCAAAGCAGATGAAGTTAAAATACATATCATTCTACACAGTTATCAGCGGAGCCTTAGCCGTTTCCAATTTTTCTAAAATACTGTAAACTTGCTGAACGAATTTGGCCAATTTTATATTTGAAACAGTGTTCTCTAAAGACAGAGCAGCAATAAGGGCGTGCCTACAAGTCCGGACTCCCAGCCTGTTCCATTCTGGCCTGAGTAGGCGTCTGCGTTGAAGAATAAAGAGAGGGCATATACAAAGCACGTGCAGAATGGTTTCATTTGCTGCCCCACACCCTCTGCACATTAGATCGGCCCTTTTTCGACGCCATACTGGGAGATTTTGAAGGAAACGCCAGTCTCCCAATCTAAGGGCGATCAGGCATCGCTTTAGATAATGAGAAAATGTTGCCGAAAGGTAGTTGGCCGGGGATAGTCGTTTATAAGAGTTGGCTAATAGACTATAATAAAAACGTTATCTATAAAGAATATAATAATGTAATTCAAATTCTCTTGTGCACCTTTGATACAGAAAACGCAAAGTTACTAATTCTCATACATCTTTAAAGCAAGAGCACATCATGTAAATAAATTATTCAACCACAAACTCCTGGAAGTAATTTGGTGGCCTCCTAATTTTCAGGGACTCTGAGAACATGGTATTTCGATGACATTTTAACCATACACTCGGTTACTTCCTAAATTGTCTCCAACTGGACCTACAGCTCTCATTCCACAATTTGTATGTGAATCACCCAACAACTAACGATCCTGCACTAATTAATAACCTCTACAAGCATCTCCCATCATCTGTCCTCTCTGGTATTTGTCAATAGTACAACATTTTGCCACCCTGTGGAGATTCCACCGATCTCCAGTAGTCAGCACTACATGCCATTTTTGTACTTGACATGGGCCATAAAACTTGCTCAACCCACTACTGATAAGCCTTGACATTACTTTGACCCAATCTTCTTAATTGATTATTAGTTTATCCTTAACCACATCAGACTTACTGGGAATATCAACCCAACTCTTAGTTGTCCCACCTTTCCCATCAACCAGTTCTCTTATTCTAAATGGAATCAGCTTAGCTGTGAGATTCCTCCCTCTCATTGCAGAAAGGGGCACCCCCTTGGTGGTAGCATTCTCTGTGGTACAATAAGCCCATACTAAAGCAGAAATCACCTCCTCTCTGTCCAAATTATTGACCAAGTGCTGTGTGCGAGTATTTTAATACCACAGATACCCACAAATTCTCTAATCTCTCGAGAAGTCAGTAGAGTTCCATTGTCCGTTATAAGAATGTCAGGAAGCCTTCTCCTCTGAATATTTTTTAATATTGGCTAAGCTTTCTGCATCTTGTCATGGCTTTGCCTACATCTGGGAAGTATGTACAAGGGTGTCCAAGAAGTAGCTCAGGCAGGGGTGTGGAATTTAATAACTTGTCCATGGGGCAGGTTGCTTCATAAATCTACTTGTCCTGTAACAAAATCCACTTGTCCCTTTTGTGCCATGTAATACAGTTACAAATTATGGCAGCAATCTCATTATATAGGAGCGCCGAATGAGCCTCTCTGATTATGCCAGGGCTCCTTCCATAGTATGGTTTGAATACTAGCAATTCCCTTATGCTACCACATTTCCGCAGATCTACATACTGGCGCTGAAGGTACTGTTAAGCAACAGTTCCAGGGTTGGGATGCCCTTTTAAGTCTATGCAAACCTACTAACTTGCATGTTTTAAGGGTTTTCACCAACTTTTCTCCAATCTTTTCCCATACTAAGAAAGGTTGGAAATGTACTCCTGACAATGGCAGACATAAAATTTCTTCCAGGATTGGGGAAAAGTGGTCGGAGGGAGATTGAACTGGCAAACACTCATAATTTCGCATGAGCAAATCTACACCTGCATATTTGCTCATGCTAAAATGCAGTTCACAAATATTTTCTAGGACTACTAATTCTTGGCCTACTTCTGTAAAGTCTAGTGAATTCACAAAAATCTGTCTGCACCTAATGCAAGAACATGAGTGCACTTTTGAGACTTTATTTAATAATTGGGCCCACAGCTTCACTGTGATTGACAGTTCTGTTCTTTCACAAGGAGAATAATCGACACTGTCGTTTTGTTCAGTGCCAGTAACCACTGTGGCACGTGTGCTTTTTGAGACCAAAACAATTTTTGCTTTTGCCAATGTTTGTAATAACGATGAGGGCACGGAAGCTCCCACACCAATAAGGTTTTACAAAAACCATGCCAAAACAAATCACGCCTTGACAAAAACAAAAAGGCTGACCAACAATTTCAAACCTATTGGCTTTATCAATGCTGATTTATTTTCATGTTTCCCATAATCTTATTAAGACTGGTTACACTGATTTTCCATTATGAATATTTTGGGGAAACACTAGCATAGATCAACACATTTTACTAAATGATGCTGCAAAAAAATGGTACCTAAATTGTAAGTAGTTTAGCATATTTTATTTTGAAAGCAAAGAATCATCAATCTTGATTTCAAGCTTCTGTATATATTTGCATCAAATCCGAGAGCATTCTGGGAGCAGTAGACATAGCCTAATATTGCTAAACATTGAAAACGTGTGTACACATTTTAATACTGGAACCACTGTCATTAGTACAGTCAAAGCTTACAACATGTACTTCGGTCGCTCACCCTAATAATAAATGTTTTGCGTTAACGAACCATAAATACAAGTTTGAACAGCATTAGTACACTGACACAAATATTACCTTAACTGCAGGCCGTGCCTTTCCCTGATCCATAATGTGTTACTGTAAACTGGCAGTCAAAGGGTATGTGCTGTAGGGGGTTGGGCCTACTTGTCCCAAGGACAAAATACACATGAAAACTTGTTGCCCTTGACCCCAAACAATATGTCCTGGGCGTCAGGCTATAGGAATTCCACATCCCTGTCAGGAGCTACTTGCTAGCTCATCTGTACCCTGGAAGTAGATATAAAGTGCCCAGAAAAGAACTTTATTCTGAGCATCTGCTCTAGCCGTATAAAAGGTCACTTTGTACAATATTTTCTTTGAATGAGTTCAATTTCAAAAAGCTTTATTCGGTGTGTAATAACAACCATATAAGCATACATAAAACATAAATTACAACTTCTGTTTCATACTATAACAATAAGCTTGGCAGAGGAGCTAAAAACAAGTGCAAAATAGCAAGATAACAATATTCAATGTGTGCAAGTAACGCAATAAAGTGGCTTGTGCTTACAGTATACAATATACATAACCGACAAGAATCGCCTTTACGTATTTGAGCCTAATCAGAATATCAGACTTGCACAATGAAACCTATAGTTATTATAGGATATCAGACTGGTATAACCACAAGTAGCAGATGTTAACCTATAAATCATGTGCAAATTACGCTAAAGTGTCATATATAAAGTGACTAGTGCGTACAGCTTACGATTGCCGTTAGTGGATTTATATATGTGTGCCAAACGCGTTACAAGATTCCACGTACCAACTCAGTTTCTTTCAATGCAGTTTAAGTATAAGGTGCGGGGTATCTTAAATGGGCTTCCAATACATATACATTTTAGGGTACAACTGATTTCCTGGCAGCAATACTTTTTAGAATATAAGATGCCACAAAAAAACAAACATCCGAACTTTCCAGTGAGGATATTAACCTCAGAGCATTTTTGGTAGATCGAACCTGATATTTTAAAAACAGCGGCTTCAGATAATATTTCCTTAAAAAATAATAAAATTTACAGAACAATAAAAAATGACAGGAACTTTGCGTTGACATATTGTCACATGGACAAGGTTAACTAGTGCTTCTCTTCATGACCGGAAATGCCACTAGGTGATGTGCAATCCTTTACTTTAAGCGTGTTAAAACAAAACGGTGGGAAGATATAGTTACTTCGTCCAGGTATGGCTGGAAGCCTGTTGTGAGATTTAATTGTTCATAAAATACAACAGTAGGATATGACCTAATTAACCCTATCGCTGCTGCCATCTGCCGTTGCGCGACCTACCTCCCTGGTGCTGCGCACGTCCAACGACCGACGCGGCTGCACCCGTTTCTTCGAACGTTCAGCACTGGCGCTGAACGTTCGAAGCAGTAAACAGGTTAAACTCCCTCTTATCTAATTTTTGTGGGCCAGAAATGCTTCCTTAAGGTCTATTTAGGTCTCGCACCTGCGATACAGGGCGAAGCCCTGTCGCAGCACGAGACTATTGTTGGCGGCTCTGCTTACAAAGGCCAAGAGGGAGACAAAAGATGGGCACGCGCAGCATGCCGGAATCGGATCAGGTCGCGCGTGTGAACACGCCCTCCAATTCCGGCATGGCATGCTGTTGACACTCACAATGGATCAGGATACACACACACACACACGCACAGACAGACACACACTCACACACACTCACACACACTCACACACACTCACACACACTCACACACACTCACACACACTCACACACACTCACACACACTCACACACACTCACACACACTCACACACACTCACACACACTCACACACACTCACACACACTCACACACACTCACACACACTCACACACACTCACACACTCACACACTCACACACTCACACACTCACACACTCACACACTCACACACTCACACACTCACACACTCACACACTCACACACACACGTACAGACAGACACACGCACACTCGCCCGCACACACATACGTGCACACACACACACACACGTGCAGACAGACACACGCACACACACGCACACCCTCGCACACCCTACCCCCCCACTCACCAGGCTCTTTCCGCTACGGGCTCCGTCAAATCACCTGGCACACGCTCTCTGCGAGAGGGCTCCATGCCTCCATCACACAGGCTACAACATGCGGGGCTCCCTCTGTTCACGGAGCCCCGGACACTGCAGCGCGCTCCATGCCCCAGGCAAAGTTGGCCGCACGCATGCGCAGTGCGTAAGGACTGCGTGTGTGTTCCTGTGAGGTCGCGTGCTTTCGGTTTCACTTCAGCTAAACCCGTCTGCTGGTCCTGCCTCTAAGGAACACTCATCTCCACCATCAGTGCTCCAAGCTTCTCAACACGACCCATAAGTTTGTTTTTATCATCACCACTTCTTGAATATCTGCTGTTTCTGGGGAAAGGCCTGCTAAGAGAGGAGGGGTACCTGGTACGACTTGGTGGGCGTCCCTTGCGTTTTCCATCTTCGCCTCCCCAGAAAATCTTGTGTCTCGGGACATACGTCCTGCAATATTCTACACCCCAAGCTGCGGCCAAGGTCTCTTTCTCTAGAACAGAGCAATGACGCTCAACACCAGTCAAGGTGTGCGGCGCAAAAGCTACAGTTTTCTCAGAAGGTCCCACCTTTTCAACAACACTGCACCAATGCAAGTGTCACTGGCATCCACAGTTACAATGGTGTTCCATTTGATGTCAGAGTGCAAAAATACTCTCATCACACATTTCTTCTTTTATGTTTTCAAAACCTTTTTGTTGGTCAGTTCCCCAAGCAAAATGTGTTTCCTTTCTCATGGGAACATTCAAATACTGTTTTGCTAGCTAAGTTTTTTTTTTTCTTTTTTTACAAATATCGAGTACTCCTCAATTAGACCAAGATACGACCATAACTGGTCTTATTGTGAGAAACTGGTGCTAATCGTATTGATTCAAATAAGTCATTTTCTTTGGTTTCACTCCTTCCAGACACTGTGTTTTCTAAATACTCGACCTCTGTGACTAGGAAAGCATATTTCTCTCTGCATATTGTTAAGACCAACTCTACAAGACTGGCTAATGTATCCTACAAAGCTTTGTTCAAACAATCAAGGTTCTTATATAGCACAACTACTCACCTATGAGGGTCTCAAGGCACTGAAATGGGGGAATAGGGAGGGGGAGGGATCTGCAGTTTAGTCAAAGAGCTAGGTCTTGAGGTCCTTTCAGAATTGTGGCAGTAATGGTGATTGCCTGAGGTGCAGAGACAGGGAGTTCCAGGTCTTCTCAGCGATGTAGGAAAAGGATCTTCTTCCAGCCGTGGTGTTGCAGATCTGTGGGATGGTGCCCAGGGCCAGTTGAGTGGAGATATCTGTTGGGAGTGTAGAAGAAGAATTGGTGGTTGAGGTATGCAGGTCCGGTGTTGAGGAGGGCTTTGTAGGCGTTTGTTATGACTGCTTAAACTATCGCCAAACACTAACATATCTTGAAAATAGATTACGTTATTTAAACCCTTGAATACTTCACTCACCATCCTCTGGAAGACATTCGCCGCACATGTCAACCCATATGGCATTGCAGTGAAATGGAAAGAGCCTTCCATGGTAATTAAAGCAGTCAAGGGCTTAGAAGAATCATGAAGACAAATTTGATGGTACGCATACCACTGGTCTAATTTATAAAAGTATTTTCCTCCTTACAACAATAAGATTAGATCGTTGATTTTAGGTGGATGGAAAGTATCTGAAACAATATTCTGGTTTAGGCTCTACACAAAGACGCAATTTGCTGTCTGCTTTCTCAGTGATAACCACTGGAGAGATCACGCAGATGCCTCAACAGGTTCAATGATTCCACTGCTCCCCATCTAACTTTTTTTTTTTTTGCACTTCATCTCTCACCATAATTAGAATCCTCCTAACCTTATGCTGCACTGGTATGGCCCCTTGCTTGAGCTTTATTTTATTCACATATCCTGTTAAGTTTCCTAACTCTTCACTAAACATTTCCTTAAAACCTTCCAGTATGTCTTCCTCTGTTAAATCATTTACTACCATTATATGTACTGCTACATGGGGATCAATGTTTATGTTAAGGTCATACTGGTGGAACCAACCTAATATGGGTGGCCTGACTCCGCCACATAAACTTTGCCTTTAACAGCCTTGTTTTTAAACCGAATGTCTGTATTCACCTATCCTAAAATATTTATCCGTCCACCTTGATATCCTCCTAGATTGATATCTTTTGGTAACAATCTTACATTGAGCCACTTTTTCTGGAGCACACTTTTGGGTAAAATAGTATATAATGATCCGGATTCCTCCATTAATTCCATGTTCCTGAACCTAATGATACATTCTGCCTTGGTCCTATTCCTCCTGTCCTCACTGTCTGACTCCCCAGCAAACAAAACAACTTCCGTGCATTTGTCTTCCTCATCTGATGTACCAACAAATAGCACTCTATCTGGCTAGATTACATTATCTTCCCTACAGATGCTAGCAAAAAGCCCTTTGCAGCCTCAACGTCAGCACTCCTTTCCAGGAGCCCAACACATTTTTGACTCTGAGGTATGGTAATCACTCCCATAATTGGTACCTACCCGTTGCCCTGATTTATTGCCAAAGTGTTTATTTCCTGGAAAATTATTTCTTCCCTGTGGATTCCATTTGGACATCACTTCTACTTCTTCATCCACTTTGTCTACAGCTGATGTTTTGCTCTCTCCCTTAATGTCTCCTTTACTGTCTCTACGATACATCTCCTTCGTACTGTACTCCAATTACTCTACTATTTTCGCAGTCTCAATTGCATCCTTCAGAGATGGATCCTTGGCAGCTCATAAATGCTCCTGTGTTTTCCTACTTCTACATTGAACAATCAGGTGATCTGTTATCATTTCACCAGCCAATGCTCCAAACCTACACTTAAGGAATAGTTCACATAGCCTAGTAAGGAAGTTATGTATAGGTTCTTCAAACGTCAGAGGTTGAGTATAATATGTATACCTTCTCATCACCATATTGGTATCCTTTGAAAACCTTATTTCTAGTCTATTCCGGGCTCTTATAAACACATTCTCTGTAGGTTGCCCCTTAGTATCCATTGCGACAGGAAGCTACTTGAATAAATGTTGTCCCTCCTTTGCTAGGCTAATCCGAAGGATCGTTATTTTCCTACTAGAACTAGATTCTTGTGCATCTAGTTCCTCCAAATAATTGTCATATACATCCACCCAATCATCCCATTCAACGGATGGGATCCCTGGTTCAGACAAAAAACGTGGTGGTGTAATTGCAGTGACATCCATTCTTTAAGTCTCGCTTTCAAAACCAATGCACACAAAAATACTGCCACCAATATTTTTTAAGTGTTCTGTATATGTGTACGAGTTACTATGCACTTGTACACATTTCTCTATCGAGACCTCTTCAGGGCTTAGAATTCAATACTTGTGGTACAATTATGCGCCACAAACAAAAAGAAAGTTCAGTGACACAAATAAATATAGTGTCAAGAGTAATCTGAATTGGATGTGCGGGAAAGAAACAACAAGGGTAGGCAGGTTGGCCAGCAGCAATCAAAGACGTCTGTGTTCGAAAGTTGTAAGCCTTACAACCGCCACTGTTGTCATTTATATCCCATTCACTCACTTTTAAAATAGCGATAGTTTCTCTATTCACAGTCCCATTTTTATTTCACTTGCCTCCTAACGCTCCTATACTTTAAATTTCTCCGTGTGCAGTCCGAGTATTGACACCCCGGAACTTAACAGCGACGGAAGACGGTTTCACCACACAGAGTGTCATATTACAATTGGCTAGGTAAGCTACATGCTTTACCTACAGCGTGTCTACTGTATCTTGATGCTTAACCAGCACTCGTTGACGAATGTCTGTTGTTTTTCACAATCCTTTGTTTTGCTGGAGCTGCTACGACGACTAACTTTTTTGTAGACTTGTGACATCACTTAGGTAGGTTCCTGGCTTGTCACACAATGTACGTTAACCACCAGCGCGTTTGAATAGACACCACTGGCACGTTATTACTGTGAATATGGCAATAATAACGCATCAGTCTCACCTTTTCAAGCACAAAATGTTCTGTTTATATTTAACATACAGTCACACATTTGATTTTCCTTCTGCCTTTAATCACATCGGGGACAAAGATCGTGCACTTTGTTAGTTCTTTTAAATATCGCACTTCCGGCGTTATCTTTGCGGACACCATTCGTATTTAGGGGCGTGTTGCAGCTCCACGAATTGCTCCGCTAATGGCGGCACTCCTTGCACAACCATCACTAGTTAAATCACTTGCACTTATTGTCCCCCTACCTATTCACTACAACTTTCCATAAACGAGTCACACGTATCCGTTGGATGACCCACCACATACCCCTCTTTGAAATCAGACATTTGAATATGACGGAAGGCTCCAAGTCCTTGAATTTAGTTTTTTTTTATTTCAGGAAAACATTCCCCTGATGAAGGGTTTTCGAACCGAAATGCATTGGGATGATTGAAATGTCACGTATGATAAATTTAACATTATGAAGCATTTTGAAAGAATTATATGATTTACATTTACATGTGAAAATCAACATTGTGATCCTTAAGCATTAAATAAAAAGAGGACCGAAATTCCTTTGGAAAAAGTGAAAGAACATTTGTGGAGTTTATTTGTACTTGTGATTAAGGGTTGTTTCAACCCTGAGGAGTGCAACGGGGGACAATAAGGAAGACACACCTAGTGCTTTATATACAGTAGCTGTAGACTAGACAGTTTATAAAATGAATTTACCTCAATGACTCGGCGCATCACATACTGGCCAGACCATCCAACTCTTAATTTATTTAGTTAATTAATTAATCCAATGTAATCAGATCCACACAATGATTCAGTCAGGACTCTCACAATGCGCATTTTGAACTTGCTTTAGTTTAGGCAGCGGCTCATGCCGGTGGGTGGGACACTGATTGGGGAGGAGGTTGGATTTGGGTCTGCAGGGGAAGCAGTGTGCGTAGATTTTTTACAAGATGCCGCTCCCTGCGACCCGCACGCACCGCGCCACGAGTAGTCAGCGGTTGAGGTTTTTAGCCCAGCCCCAACATGGAGTGCAGGCAGCAGCAGCAGTCCTAGGCCGCCTATCGAATAAAGGCTTCCAGTGCCCGGCCACCCACCACTACCAGTAACTGTATGTAGCAGCCATAAGCCACTACCAACTCTGCTAGTTTTTTCCTTTAGCGTGGTGGGTCATGGGTGGCGTGAAGTGACGGTCACCAGCGCGGTATCTTCGGCTCCAGCTCAGCACAGCTCCACATAATGTATGGCTGGGTTATGTTAAAGGCCCTGAACATGCTCCTGCCCTTCTTCCAGCCTGTCCTGGCCTGGGCCGGGAAGTGGCATTTTACTTGCACATGGTCAGGTGCCCCAGGCCCGGCGCCGGAGGCATGATTGCTCAGGGCTGGCTTTGGACAGATCACTTCATACCCATGAAGCGAACTATGAAGTGATCACTTGAGTGACGAGTCCAAGGCCTTCTTGGAAAAGAAGGAAGAAGAAAAAACAGAAAGACAGTGACAAAGGGAGAAAAAGGAAGAAGAATGTGAAAGAGTGAGGTAAAGGGGCGGGGTTCTGGTGGTGAATGAGAGAGGCATGAGGTGGAATCAAGACAACGCAGCCATAGTATTCACCACCT